>NC_133660.1:138448234-138798234 GCF_037893015.1 Macrotis lagotis | reverse complement strand
CCTCAGAGAGCTTTCTTATTTCTTTTTCCATCTAGCCAATTCTGCTTTCTAAAGAATTCTTCTCAATAACTTTTTGAACAGTTTTATATCTTTGACCTATGCTGGTTTTTTAACATGTTATTTTCTTCAGCATTTTTGGGAATCTCCCTAAACTGCTGACTTCATTTTTATGTTTTATCTGCATCTCTTTCATTTCTTTTCACAATTTTTCTTCTATCTTCCTCAATTGATTTTTAAAATCTTTTTTGAGCTCTGTCATAGCCTGAGCCCAATTTATGTTTTTCTTGGAGTCTTTATATGCAGGAACTTGTACTTCCTCAATCTTCAGACTGGGTATTGTGGTCCTTCTTGGAAGCATAGACAATGTAATTCTCAATGGTGTTCCTCTTTTTTCTCTGTTTATTCATTTCCCCAGCCTGTGCCTCATTTTGGGGTGTTTCCTGAACTTTTGAGTATTATTGGGACACCCCCCACACAAGGATCTCAGTGTGTGAGACTCTGTCTTCTATCTGTGAATGACCACAAGTGCACCTCTCTGCCACAGGGCTTAGGTGGGGGGCCCCTGCTCTTCTATGGGGGCCTAGATCGTGATTAGGACCTGAATGTGGTCAGAGACCAAGAGTCCTGTTCCAGTGACTGAGGACAGACCTCAGAAGTCTTTCTCCACTCCCCTACCTAGGCTCAGCACTCAAGCCTGGGGGCTCCTGCTTACCTGCTCTGCCTCTTTCTGGTTCCTGGATCTGGGCTGCTTCAGCCAAGTTGCTGGCTGAGTGCCCTGAGGGCTGGGCTTCAGGCAATCGCTCTGGCAGAGGTCCCCCAGCTGATCTTCCAAGTTGTACCCAGTGCTCCCTGGGGTGGTCCCCCCCCACACTGTCATGAACTGCGGTGAACTGCAGCTCTCCAGCACCCTGGGACTGCCTCCCAGAGGTTGAAGTTCTTTCACTCAGGCAAGCCCCACCTGTAACCCTATGGAGAGAGCCTTTCTGCTATTTTCCAGGTTACCGAGGGCTGAAGAATCTCCTCACTGAATCCCTTTGTGGGTTCTTTCTCTCAAAAACTTAGTTGGTGTCCTTATTGTATAAGTTTTGAAATATTAGAAAAAGAGGGCACCTAGAGGATCTTCTGTTGACATCTTGGCTCCACCTTAAAGTATTAATATTAAATTATTTTATGTATAATTAGAATACATACTCTGAAAAAAAGAGCTAGGAATGGATAAAAAAAGAAAAAAATGAATGGAAAATTCTCATAAATTTCCCAACCTTTTAAATAATAAGGTTTATTTCTATTCAAAATTTTAACATCTTTTCTGGAGGTAATAAATAACCTGTCATTAAATATATAATGCTCTCTGCATTGAGGATTAATTTTGCAGAGCAATAATAACTTTATTTTTCTCATTTTCCATATATAAATGAACTATAATGTAGGAATAAAATTTGGATAATGATATATAATATTTAAGATCCTTCATTTCTATTCATTATTACATTTATTAATTATAGGAAATAAAGGATAGATTATAGTAGTATGTAGTATGACAAGCTGTCAAGACACATAATTCAGTTCTTCAGGACTACAGGGATGGGAACATGTCAGTTGTCAGAAAATAAAATTTTAAGAACTAATGCATTCTTTCTGCATCTGTGAATCTGTTCATATAATCAGAAGCATATATAGATACATTGAGAGAATGCTGTTGAACTAACAAGAGAATGATATTGATTAATTTTCAAGAAGTAGTTTCAATAAATGCTGTAAAAATATTTATTAATTTCTCTCAATGTCATGCTAGCAAACCTTATGATGAATTCCTGCATGCTCTACTATATTAATATGTCAAAATCAAAAATCTAATGTTAGATAATTGAAGATAGTATTTAGGTTGAATATGTACATCATCTTTGAACAATAAATACTGTAAATGTTTGAGGGTTAGGAAATGAGCATCATTATCACCTTTGAATTTTGTAATCTTTTTTCTTTTTTTAGTTTTTGCAAGGCAATGGGGTTAAGTGATTTGCCCAAAGTCATGCAGCTAGGTATTTGAGGCCTGATTTGAACTCAGGTCCTCCTGACTCCAGGGCCAGTGCTCTATCTACTGTGCCACCTAGCTGCTCCCATTATCCTTTGAATTTTGATAAAAATATTTCTTTCTAAGGACAATAAATGTGATTCTTAATATAATTTAGTTTAGTATTTTGCGAATGAGACTCTAAGGACAATTATTATCCATATTTCCAAAATAAGGAATATAATTCTTAGAGTTACTACTTGTTATAGACATTGCCATAAAGCACATTTGCAATTGTGATTTATCTCCTTTAATCTAGTAGAAGAGTAATTAAATCCCATCACATTCAAGTAATCAAATTATTGGTGAATTAATATTCTACCTACCAACTTTCCTGTGTTGTAATGACAACTTCTTTCTCTAGAATAATTTTTATAGGGGTAGTAATATCCATTTTAACTCTTCTTAGAATTTCTTAGCTTTATGATTTTTGTGGTTTAATCATTTCATCCACAAGTGGAAAGACATAAAAGGTATAGAAAGATCACACAGTTAGTTACTGACAAATGTAGATGCCACTTACCACTTGCATCTTGCTAACTGCAATTCCTAAATTCTAGTTACTATGCTCTACTATATCACTTTAATAATTATTGCCTTAGACAAAATATAATATAAAATGATAATAATCATATTAGTTGCTGATATAGTACTTTATACTAACAAAATTGCCTTATAGTTAGTACCTCATTGATTCTCAAAATAACTCTATAGGTAAAATGATTATCCTCATTTTTCTGATGGGGAAACAGGATCAAAGAGGTTTAATGAATTACTTCCTCAGGGGAAAATATGTAATATTTGTTTTGGGGGGATTTTTAGGTTTTTGCAAGCCACTAGTGTTAAGTGGCTTGCCCAAGGGCAAACAGCTAGGTAATTATTAAATGTCTGAAGTCAGATTTGAACTCCTGACTCCAGGGCTAGTACTCTATCCACTGCGCCACCTAGCCACCCCCATAATATTTTTTTATAACAAGATTCTTCTTGAGATCTTACATCTAAATCTAACACTCTACCACCTTAACACATAGAGAAGGAAAGAAAGATATTTTGTACTTTGTTTTATCACTCTCTAACAGGATTGGGAAATATCAGGTGAAATCGTTTGGTCTGATAATGCCTTGGTAACCACAAGCAGGACTCAAAAGTCAATAAATCCAGGAGATTTTTAGAAGTGCATTAATTATATATTTGATGAAATATATATATATATATATATATATATATATATATATATAGAGAGAGAGAGAGAGAGAGAGAGAGAGAGAATGATGTTATCAATGTCTAAGCAGTCCTTAGAAGAAAAAAAAATTCCCCACCCATGCTCTATAGGGTATGAAAAGTAATGGGTGTGGGTATGATATTTTTCTTTGGACCAGAGAGTTAGCTCTACTGTAATTCACCAGAGTTTAATTCCTCAAATGCTTTGAAGTTGTTGGCAGTTCATTTTTTTCCCTTCTGGGTATGAATAAGGGAGACTTGTATTCCTCAATGTTTGTATGGGAAAAAAAAAAAACAATGGTTCCCACTATGATTGCTGTTAGATCCCCCCCCCCTTATTCTTTTTTTTTTTAATTTTAGAAAGGTTCTATTTATTTTTGGTTTTACAATTCCCCCACCCCCAATCTTGCTTCCTTCCTGCTACCCACCCCAGAAAGCATTTTGTTAGCATTAAATCCTTTCCATTGTATGCACTGATCTAAGTTGAATGTGAAGAGAGAGAAATCATATCCTTAAGGAAGAAACATAAAGTATGTGATCTAGCAGAATTACATAATAAGATAACATATTTTTTAAATTAAAGGTAACAGACTTTGATCATTTATGCAAACTCCACAATTCTTTCCCAGGACAGAGATGGCATTCTCCATCGCAGATATCCCTAAATTGTGTCTGATTGTTGCTCTGTTGATATGAGCAAGTCCATTAAGGTTGATCATCACTCCCATGTTGCTGCTATGGTGTACAATGTTATTGTGATTCTGCTCATCTTGTTCAACATCAGTTCATGCAAATCCTTCTAGGCTTCCCTGAATCCCTCCTGATTTCTAATAGAACAATAGTATTCCATAATATACATATACCACAGTTTGCTAAGCCATTCCCAAATTGATGGATGTTCCCTCAGTTTCCATTTCTTTGCCACTACATACAGAGCTGCTATGAACATTTTTCTACCAGTGATGATTTTACACATTTTTATAATCTCTTCAGGGAATAGGCCCAGTAGTGGTATTGCTGGATCAAACAGTATGCACATTTTTGTTAGCTTTTGGGCCTACTTCCAAATTGCTCTCCAGAAAGGATGAATGAGTTCACAGTTCCACCATCAATGTTTTAGTGTCCCAGTTTTGCCACATCCTTTCCAACATTGACCATTATCCTTTCTGGTCATATTGGACAGTCTGAGAGGTTTAAGAAGGTACCTCAGATATGTTTTAAATTGCATTTATCTAATAATTAGTGATTTAGAGCAATTTTTTATATGACTATGGATTGCTTTGATTTCCTTATCTGTAAATTGCCTTTGCATATCTTTGACCATTTGTCAGTTAGGGAATGACATGCCCTTTTTTCTAAAAATTGATTAAGTTCTCTGTATGTTTTAGAGATGAATCCTTTATCAGAAATACTATTTATAAAAATTGTTTCTCAATCTACTACATTTATTTTTATCTTGATTCCAGTGTTTTTTGTCTGTGCAAAAGATTTTTAATTTAATGTAATCAAAATTCACTCATTTATTTTTAATGATTTTCTACATCTCTTCCTTGGTCATAAATTTCTTCCATTTCCATAAATCCGACAGGTAACATATTCCTTGTTCTTCTAGTTTGCTTATAATATTGCTTTTTATGTCTAGATCCTGTATCTATTTTTATCTTATCTTGGTAAAGGGTGTGAGATGCTGGTCTAATCCAAGTTTATTCCATACTAACTTCCAATTTCCCCAAAAGTTTTTATCAAAGAGAGGGATTTTATGCTAATAGATGGACTTTTTGGGTTTATCAAACAGCAGATTACTATAATCATTTCCTGCTATTCCACTTAGTCTATTCCACTGATCCATGACTTTATTTCTTAGCCAATACCACGCAGTTTTGAGGAGTGATGCTTTATAACATAATTTTAGATCTGGTAGGACTAAGTCACCTTCTTTTGCACTTGGTTTCCATTAAATCCCAGGAGATTCTTGACTTTTTTATTTCTTCATATAAATTTACTAACAATTTTTTCTAACTCATTAAAATAACTTCTTGGAATTTTGATTGGTAGGGCACAAAACAAGTAGTTCAATTTTGGTAGAATTTTCATTTTTATTATATGTACTCAGTCTATCCATGAGCAGTTGATATTTGTCCAGTTACTAAAGTCTGATTTTACTTGTGTGAGAATTGTTTTGTAATTGTTTTCAAAAATTTTCAGAGTCTGCCTTGACAGGTAGACTCCCAGGTATTTTATATTGTATGAGGTTACTTTGAATGGGATTTCTCTTTCTAACTCTTCCTACTGTAACTTGCAAATCATATAAATATAGAAATGTTGAGGATTTATGAGAGTTTATTTTATATCCTAAGACTTTGCTAAAGTTGCTTATTACTTACAGTAGTATTTGGATGATTTGGGGGGATTCTCTAGGTATAGCATCCTTTCATCTTCAAAGAGTGAAAGTTTTATCTCTTCCTTCCTTATTCAAATTGCTTCAATTTCTTTTTCCTTCTATATTTGCTGAAGCTAACATTTCTAATACAATATTGAATAGTGGTGATGATAGTGTTTCACCCTGACCTTATTCGGATTGCCTCAAGCCTATCTCCATTATATATATATATATATATATATATATATATATATATATATATATATATAAAATGCTTGTTGATGGTTTCAGATTACTGTTTATTATTCTAAGGAACAATCCATTTATTCCTACACTTTCTAGTGTTTTGAGTGGGAATCAGTGCTGTATTTTGTTAAAAGCTTTCCCAGCATCTATTGATATAATCATATGATTTCTGATAGGTTTGATATTGATGTAATTATTCATACTAACAGTTTTCCTAATATTGAACCAACCCTGCATTCCTGGGATAAATCCTACTTGGTCATAATGTAATATCCTAGTGATAACTTGTGATAGTTATTTTGCTGATACTTTATTTAACATTTTTGCATCTATGTTCATTGGGGAGACAGGTCTATAATTTTCTTTCTCTGTTTTAACTCTTCCTGGCTTAGGTATCAGCACCATTTTAGTGTCATAGAAAGAGTTAGGAAGAGTTTCATCTTCACATATTTTTCAAATAGTTTACACAGAATTGGAACCAGTTTTTCTTTAAATGTTTGATAAAATTCACTTGTGAATCCATCTGGCCCTGGAGATTTTTTTCTTAGGGAGTTCAATAATGGCTTGTTCAATTTCTTTTTCTGAGATAGGTTTATTTAGGTATTTAATTTCCTCTTGATTCATACAGGGCAACTTATATTTTTGTAAATATTCATCCTTTTCATTTAGATTATCAAATTTATTGGCATAGAATTTGGAAAAATAATTCCAAATTATTACTTTAATTTCCTCTTCATTGGTGGTGAGTTCACCTTTTGTCATTTAGGATACTAGCAATTTGGTTTTCTTCTTTCTTTTTTTTTAAATCAAATTGACTAGAGGCTTATAAATTTTATTCTTTTTCTATAAAACCAGCTATTGGTTTTATTTATTAGTTCAATAGTTTTATTGCTTTTGATTTTATTAATTTCTCCTTTAATTTTTAGAATTTCTAATTTGTTATTTAACTGGGGGTTTATAATATGTTCTTTCTCTAATTTCTTAAATTGTTCATTTACTTCATTGATTTCTTCTTTCCTTAATATAGTCATATAAATATTTAAAGATTTAATATACCCCTCCTTGAGTGTATCCCATAGGTTCAGGTATGTTATTTCATTATTATCATTTTCTAGGATGAAATAATTCTTTCTATAATTTGTTATTTGTTCTACTCATTATTTAAAATTAGGTTATTCAGTTTCCAATTAGTTTTGGTTGTATATCTCCCTGGCACAATATTACATATGATTTTTATTGCATTGTGATCTGAGAAAGATGTATTCACTATTTCTGCCTTTCTGCAATTGATTATTAGATATGTATGGCCTAGTACATGGTCAGTTTTTGTGTAAGTGTCATGTTCTCCAGAAACAAAAGTGTATTCCTTTCTATCCCCATTCAATTTCCTCCATAAGTCTATCATGTCTAGGTTTTCTAACAATCTATTTATCTCCTTTACTTCCTTCTTGGTTATTTTATAGTTAGATTTATATGAATCTGAGAATGGGAGTTTGAGGTCTCCCATTAGTAGAGTTCTGCTGTCTATGTCTTCCTGTAACTCCTTCAACTTCTCCTCTAAGAATCTGGATACTATACCATTGGATGCATGCATATTTAGTATTGAAATTACTTTATTGTTTATGGTACCTTTTAGGAGGATATAGTTTCCTCCCTTATCTCTTTTAACACTATCTATTTTTGCAGCTGCTTTGTCTGAGATGAGGATTGCTACCCCTGCTTTTTTCACTTCAGGTGAAGTAAAATATATTTTGCTCCAGACTTTTACCTTTACTCTATATGTATTTCTGTGCTTCAGATGAGTTTCTTGTAAGCAGCATATTGTAGGATTCTGGTTTGTAATCCACTCTGCTACTTGCTTACATTTCAAGAGAGAGTTCATCCCATTCACATCCAAAGTTCTAATTATTAACTCTTTATTGCCCACCATATTATCTTTCCTCTATATTTTGCCCATTTTCCCCTTTATCCATATTCCCCAGTATTTTATTCCTGAATACCACCACCTTCAATGTGTTTGCCCTCCAATATCCAATCCTCCTCCCCCCTTTTATCCCTTTTAACACTTAAAAGGTAAGAAATGTTTTTTAACTTAACTGAGTGTGTGTATATTAACTTTAAGCCAATCTGGTAAGAGTAAGATTCAGGCAATAAGTTCTTTGTACCTCTTAAGGTAATGAGATTTACCACATTCAGTCTCCACCATCCTCCCATCTCTTTACTGTCCTCCTTTTCAAGGAGGTATTGTTTTTTTTTTAATCATTCTATATGAGTCAGAGTAAGGTCATGAGTGTCCATCACTTCTGGATATTCTCTCTAGTAAAATTGCAATTATTGAGAGTTATTAGAGTCTTCCTCCTAGGTCAGGATATATCCAGTTTCATCTTATTGTACAACAATTTCTTGAATAAGTCTTGCATGTCCATTTGGGGGGGGTAATTATATTCCCTCTAATAGAATTACAATTCTTAAGACTTGTTAAAGTCTTTCCTCCAGGTAGAGATATTGCCAGTTTCATCTTTATAATAGTTTTTTCCTATGTTTTTTTTTTTATGTTTTCATGTCTCTCTTGAGTCTCCTGTTTGAAGACCATATTTTCTATTAAGCTCTGGTCTTTTCATCAGCAAAAGTTGGAAGTCTTCTATTTCATTAAATATCCATCTTTTGCCCTAGAAGATAAGGCTATTTTGCTAGATAATGGATTTTGACTGTATCCCAAGCTCCCTTGCTTTTCAGAATATTGCATTTCAGGCTCTTTGATCCCATAATGTTGATGCTGCCAGGTCTTCTGTAATCCTTATTGTGACTCCTTGATATTTAAATTGTTTCTTTCTGGCTGTTTGCAGGATTTTCCCTTTTATCTAATATTTCTGGAATTTGGTTACAGTATTCCTTGTTGTTTTCTTTTTGATATCTCTTTCTGCAGGAGATCAATGTATTTTTTCTAATAATTATTTTGCCCTGTGGCTCCATGATATCAGGGCAGTTTTCCATCACTAAATTCTTTAATATTGGGGCCCAGCTTTTTTTCTCTTCAATGTTTTCAGAAAGATCAATAATTTTTAGGTTATTTTTCCTCTATGTATTCTTAAGGTCAGTGGTTTTGCTGATGAAGTATTTAATATTTTCTTCTATTTTTTTCAATGTTTTGCTTTTCTCTAACAAATTCTTGTTGTCTCATGAAATCATTGGTTTCCCTAGGCTCCATTCTTTTTTTTTTAGGGAAGAATTTTCATTTACCTTTTGCAACTCCTTTTTCAATTTGTCAATTGTATTTTCGTAAGGATTTTTCCCTTTGATCATTTGAAGTTTTGAGAAAATTATTTTCTTTTGGTAATTTCCCAATTTTATTTTCAAAGAATTTGCTTTCTTGTTGCTAGATGTTAATCTTCTCTTGGGTTTCTTTTCCCAAATTTTCCAATTGATTTTAAAAATCTTTTCTGATTTCTTCAAGAAAATCTTTCTGTGCTGGAGACCAAATCATATTCTCCTCAGAGGTTCTACATCTCTCTGAATTAGGCTCTTTTGCTTTTAAGAATTTTTTTTAATTTAAATTTGTTTTTGTATTAAAGATATTATTTGAGTTTTACATTTTTCCTCCAATCTTGCTTCCCTCCCCCCCCCCAAATTTTTCTATGAGCCCCCTTTCTTCTGGCCTTTCTTCATTTTCTTAAGATCTTGTGTTGGGGGAGGGGTTAGTTCACAGAGGTTTGGCATTGACATTCCTAGAGGCTTTACTCATTGAGTGTAATATCTTCAGTTGACCAGTAGAAGGTGCTGGAGGCTTTGCTCACTGAATGTAATATCTCCTCCTGGCCAATAGGGAGTGCTAGAGGCTGGAACTTATGCTCCAGCCCTTCCTGTGAATCCCAGCCTGTCAGTCCCATGGCCACGCCTCCACTCTCTGATTGTTTCTTAGGGCGAAGTGGTTCCCACAAGGAAAGCCCCAGGGGCTCTTAGTCCTGCTCTCACCCCTCCCCCACTGGTTGTAGGCCTCTGCACTTACCACACCTCGGATTCCCAAAGACAGACCTTGAGGTAAATGTTTTTTTTTTTTTCCTAATTTCTCTTTCTGGGTTTTGTCAATCAGACTTCCATTAAGAGGTTTGCCTCATATTGCTTATGAGGGAAGATCAGGAGACCTTAACACAAGACTTGGCTTCTCTCCACCATCTTGTTTGGAAGTCCTCTTATTCCTTTAAAACTAAGAATATAATTAATGAATCTCTGAAGAATTTGAGCCACACAAGAACAATTTAATCCAGTTGTTTGTATTTCAGTTGGAAACGTGAAGCAAAAAAAAATCAACTAACCTATTGTGAACTTAAGTCTGGGTCTATTTAAAAGCAGACATGAAAGAAAAGATAAAGAAAAAGAAGCTCTCTTACGACCTAAAGAGAGTTCTGAATTTCATTTACAGACCCTTAATAGGACAAAAAATTCCTAGAGTACATTGATTTTTATTATTTTTTTATAAATATTACAAAAATATTTCAAAACATATCAGTATTTATCAATTGAGGCCCTACTTTTTTTATTTTAGGTTTTTGCAAGGCAATGGGGTTAAGTGGCTTGCCCAAGGCCACACAGCTAGGTAATTATTAAGTGTCTGAGGTTGGATTTGAACCCAGGTACTCCTGACTCCAGGGCTGGTATTTAATCCACTGCACCACCTAGCTGCCCCAAGTCCCTAATTCTTAACTTAGCCTTACTATACTCACTTGCTGTAACTTTTCAAAATATTTCAAAACACATCAGTATTTATCAATTGAGTCCCTACTTCTTAACTTATCCTTACTGTACTCACTTGCTGTAACTTTTTAAACTTAAGATATTTTTCTTCCCCTGTAGGAGGTTATAGCAATTATAAATCATTTATTTGGAAACAACTAGATGGCACAGAGTATGAAGGACTTTGAGACAAGAAGGGCAGAATTTGATTTTAGTCTTATGTACATACTAGATGTTGTGACCTTGGAAAAAGAAGTTTCAATTTACTTACCTATAAAATGGAAATAATAGTAGTTATCAAAGATTGTTTTAAGAATCAAATGAAGTACCTTATATGGAGTACTTTTCAAACTTTATAGCACATTATGTATATTGTTATTGTTATAAGGCATCACTTGTTGATGGCAATTATTTTAAATAGCCAAAAGTAATCACATTGTTGTTAGATTGTGGGTAAACAAACAAGTTTATTGTTTTTGGTGAAACTGAAAATGCAGAGGTGTGGTTTCTGTTTTGTGTTGTTTGTTAATTTTTTAGGACAATTATCCAACAATTAAAAATAAGGTTACACCTTGATGGACTTGTTCATCTCATCAGTGCACAATCAAGGACAATTTTGGACAATCTGTGATGGAGAATACCATCTGTATCCAGAAAAAGAATTACAGACTTTGAACAAGGACCAAAGATTATAACCTTTAATTAATAAAAAAAAAACACTGATATCTAGTTATGTAATTTTACTTTCTCTTATATTTTAATTTTTTTTTTCTTTTTTTCCTCTATCATTACATTAAACTTAGATCAATGTATACCATGGAAACAATGTAATGGCTAACAGACTGCCTTCTGTGGGGAGTTGGGGGAAGGGAAGCAAGATTAGGGGGAAATTATAAAACTCAAAATAAAATCTTTCTAAGGAAAAATCATTACCTTTCAAATGCAAAAACAAGTAAGGTTACAAAGTTAATCTTGCCCTTTGAGTTACTCCTTTAATTGATGAGCATATTGACTAGACCTATGATTGCATTGATATAGGTTACACCAAGATGAGGAAACTGAATAAATAGGATAGATTGTTACCTTCTTTCCAACTCATAGTTATAGAGGATTTTCTAGAGCACTAAATGTTTATCTTGCCCTGGGTTTTACAGTCAGTATCCGAAGCAAGACTTGAATCCAAGATTTCTTGGCTATGAGAATAATTTTTAACTACTATATAATTCTATTTCCTTGAAAATATTCTTTTCAACAACAACAGATAAATTTACTTTCAATAAAAAGGAGAATGCTATTTCTCCACAGATTTTTAGTATGGTAACAATAGTAATTTTAAAGATTGAAAGCACTCTAAATCAGAAAGAATTGAATTCAAATCTGACCTCAGGGCCTTAACTGTGTAACTCTGGACAAATCATAATCTCAATTGTCATGGATTACATGGAAGATGTAAATGGCAAAGCACTCAAGAATCTTTGCCAATAAAACTCCAAGGAACATGTAGTCCATGATATCACAAATAGTCAGACACAACTGAACAATAATTGCAAAATCATTACATCAAAGAAGACAAATTTAATAGAAGGAAATATATAACATTTAGAGTAATTACAATTTTATCAGTGAAGTAATAAGCAAAAATATATACAGTAAGAGGTTATGTAATTGCATCTGAGATCTGAGCTACTTAAGATTTTATATAATTTAACTACCTTGTCTGTTTCTAAATTTTACATTTTCTAATTCTACTGTATAATCTTTACATATTTCATCCATCACAGTAACTCAGTCTGAACCTGCCTTTATTATCACAAAAGGTAAAATATATTGGTGTTGCAGTCACCTGAAGGAAGGAGACTTCAAAGAAATTGGATAATATTTTTGACAGAACATAATAGAACTGAATAAGGTATTTCACGTTTCAGGAAAAGGGGTCAAAAATTTATGTGGTTAGTCTTTAATCCCATGCAGTTTAGTGTTGGCAAAGATCCAACAAATTTTGTAATCTTCTCAGTTCAGAAAGACCACAGATGCCTAGTTTTAGTGGACAAAAAGGGGGCTCTGAAGGAGAAAAAAGTAGTGTATAGCAGTAAAAAGATAAAGGGCCATGTAGGAAAGTGGGAAGCCATTGCCATTCTAAAGTAAATATATCTAATAATTACAACTGATGGTAGGACAAAATGCTGGGGAAATCTGCCTTCTCCATTTATAAGACTAATTTGTACTTATGGGAAATAGGGTCATACCCAATGGAAGCTGCCCATCTATATTAAGGGTCAGATTTATTTTCTCATAATCTTGTTTATTATGCCCTGAAACTGGGAGAAAATATTAAAGATAAAGTTTAGCTCATGTTCTGGGTCAGCCCAAAGATGAGGAGTGGACAGTTGTTCAATATAAAATATGAATCAGACATGAGCAACTATTTAATTTCTCTTCATAAAAGAAATGGTTAAAATACACATATGACCCACTAGAGTCTACTGACAGAAAGAAATAAAGCATATTATAGTAATTTATAACTACTTCTACATTCTCTATTGCGATATAGATTAACCACTATGAAAATAGAAAATAGTTTTCAGGGCTCCTAAATATATATTTCACTTTCACTTTGGCTATGTACTATCTAAATGGAGACCAAAGTATTTTCTCTTTCATTTTGGCATTCAACTTTGATCCATATTCTTCGAACCTCTAGGATTCACAAGGTTTCTTCCAAGATCAGACAATTTCTCAATTTCAATGCTGAGAAACGGTAATTGATATGTTGAGAGTGAGGTACTCACATAGTCCCTCCAAGTACTGCAACCAGGAAGAGACAGACCAGGGTACATCACTCCTTTAAAAAGTTCCACTCATTCATTAACTCTTTCTTCAAGTAGCCAATAAAAAAATAGATTCATCACCTCAATTGTACTATTCACTCAACTTTGATCAAGCAAAGAGAGTGGGATCAGATAATATCAGTCTGCTGATGTTCTGCATATCCCATTTAACTTAATTTCCCTATCATACAAATATCAAAAATAAAAAGTCCAGGACAGGAAAGTTAGAAATATCCTCACTTTACAAGAATTTAAACTGATAATGAGGTTAGTAACTGTAGAAGAGAAAATGATCAAGCTTTGGAAAAAGGGACTCTAACACAACAAAATACCATACAATGAGGAAAAGTGAACAAAAACATAAACACACACACTCACAATTTTCTTTAATTTTTTCTCATTTTAACATTTTATTTGTTTTCCAATTATATACAATAGTAATATGTACCCATCATTTTTGCAAGGCTCTGAATACTACAATTTCCCCCCTCCTCCCTTTCTCCCCCCCCCCCACAGAAGGTTGTCTGACAGTCTCTACATTGTTTCCATGCTATACATTGATGTAAATTGAATGTTATAAGAGTAAACATGAGAATAAACATAAACCCCCTCAGTTTGTGTTCAGATTTCAATGGCTCTGTGTCTGAGGTGAGTTGCTTTCTTTATCATAAGTCCACCAAAGAAGTTGCTTCAATATTTTTCCCTCAGTTGCTATTACTAGCTGTAACTCCACTCTATTTCGCCCCACCTTCATTTATTCTATTCTCTCTCTCCTTTCATCCTGGCCTTGTCCAAAAGCATGTTCAATGTGAGTACCTTCTCCTTTGATCTTCCCTCTCTTCTGTCACCTATTCCCCCCCTTCCCTCCCCCCATTCTCCCTCATCCCATCCCTTTCCTCCCATGCTTCTCCAGGGCAAGATAGGTTTCTTCACCCTGTTAATGGCTAATGTAATGGCTAACAGACTGTTTTCTGTGTGGAATTGTCATTTCCTCCCTGAGCCTTTTCCGATGAGAATGAAGGCTCACTCATTACCCCTTGCCTCCCCCCTCCACTCCTTTGAAAAAGCTTTTCCTTAACTCTTATGTGAAATCTTGCAGCTGTTTTTTCATCTCCTTTTCCTTCCTCCGAGTACTTTCCCCACATGATCCATTGATTCCATCCTTTAACCACATCATACATTATGTTACTTTCCTTCCTATATCCTGTCTATATATGTTCCTTCTAACAGCTCTTATAAATTAGAAAGTTGATATGAGTTATCAAAAGGCAAATGTTTTGCTTTTCCATTAGGCCTAAACTGGTTTTTAACATTATTATCTTCTTCATTGTGTTTTTTGTGTATCTTTTACCAAGCTTTTGATTTGGTTTTCATGATTTTTCTGAATCGCTCTCATTTCTCCTTCCAATTTTTCCTCCACCTCCCTTGATTGCTTTTCAAAGTCTTTTAGAACTCACCCAGAGTGTGAACCCATTTTGTATTTCTCTTGGAGGTTTTAGATATGGAAGCTTTGATTTTGTCATCATCTGAGTATGTGTTTTGATCTTCCATGGGACTAAAGTAGTTCTCTATGGTCAGATTCTTCTTTTTCTCTTTTTTAACTCATTTCCTCAGCCCAAGACTAATTTACAGTACTTCCAAGGCTTTGGGCTTGGTTTTTTTTTTGGGGGTGGGGGACACCCCACTAGGACCTTTATTCCTCCAAGGTCTTAAGTTCTCTAGTCTGTGCTTTGATATGCTGATAACCCAACACTACCCTCTGCCCTGGGGCTATAAGGAGAGATCCAGCTTGGTTATTTAGTATGGAAGCCCAAACTGCAATATGTGAGTGTAGGCAAACAGCAGAGTCCTACCCCAGGGAGAGCAGAGAAATCTCTGCAGACTTCCCTTACTTGCTCTGGGGGTGCTGGCTGCTTTCTCCCCATTCTCTTTGCAGATTCTGCAGCCATACTCCTCACTCCACACTCATTCTAGTGCAGCAGAATTCTCTCACCATCCCTTCAAGCTGTTGCTGGTGATCTCTGGGCTAGGCTTGGTTGGGTTGGGTTGGGCTGGGCTGGACTGCATGCAGATTTTTTTCCAACCCCTGGTCCTGGTGAAACACATCTTTTCCGTGGAACTTCTAAGTTATCTTGGACAGGGAAAATGTATCACTTAGTCTTTCTGTCGGTTCTGCCCCTCTAAATTTTGACTAGAGTCATCCTTTGGTTTGGGGGGCTTTGGGTGGTTGGAGTTATAGGGAAATGCTGCCTTCATGCCACTATCTTGGTTCCACTCTTACACACACAAATTAAAAAAAAATAAGGTATTCTGTGGTCATCTAGAGATAAAGAACAAATACAATTGCAAAATGCTTCAAAGGTGCAATCAGACTTTTAAAATATGTTAGAAGGATGAGAAAAGTGAGTTCTTGGAGAATAAATAAATAGCACAAGCAATAGAATATCTAGCTAGTACATGCCATCATCTCTCAAAAAAGGGCAGATTATAAATTCAAAAACTGATAAATGGAAGAAAATTTGATAGAAGCAAAAGTTAACAAATTTGAATTATCCCAAATCTACCTAAGCCTAAATTAGTGTTATTAAAAATGGTATATATACTGTGGTATTTTTTTTAGGTTTTTGCAAGGCAAATGGGGTTAAGTGGCTTGCCCAAAGCCACACAGCTAGGTAATTATTAAATGTCTGAGATCGGATTTGAATCCAGGTACTCCTGACACCAAGGCCGGTGCTTTATCCACTATGCCACCGAGCTGCCACAATATACTGTGGTATCTTAAAGATGAGAAATAACCCAGAAAAAATGAGGAATTTTAAACTCAGAATAACATACCAAAAGAACTAACACATCAGCAAAGGAGAATAAAAGTTTTGAATATAGGTAACTATATAAAAGTTGACCATACTGACCATCAACAGACAGTTTTTTGGGGAAAGTGAAGACATATACTTTAAATTTCAGGGTATTTGAGTAACTAAATTTTGAAATTAGAATGATAAGTATCACAAATTTTTTTCAGAAAGATGGAAGAAATATTTTCAGTTAAAGGAATAACAGTTTACCTTCAACTACTTTCTTTCCACAAAAAAATCATGAAATCATGTAGAATATTCCAAAAGACAAGACTTTGAGATATACACACAAACTAACATGCTGAAATTCCATAACTAGTTATCAATGAAACAAAATTGATCATGTGCAAAATGAGAACAGAGTAACACAAGCAAAAAAGTGAATAAATTCAATTATTAAGATAAAACCAAGAAATAAAATCAATTCTCTTATGTATGAATTTTCTTTTTTTTAAACACAAGTAGTTAAAAAAAAAGAGAGAAAAGAATCTGAGACTGTAAAGACTTAAAAGGTTTTTCTAAGGCATGGGAAAAGCTAAACAGGAAGTATGAAATTAATGTTCCAAGAACAAAATCCCACATTGTCCTATAAATGAATGAGTATCTTTTGTGGAATGTTGAACAAGGGGTTGTCCAGAAATAATCAAATGACATTTCACTTGAGTGAGTGAATAAAGAGGCAAGTTGTAAATGAACTTCTACCCCACCTGTATGAGGACATAAAAGGGATTTTAATGCCTTAAGTCTATCAACAAGCTGAGGATCTACTGGAAAATAGCAATATTTCATGGTAACACAGAATGGGAACAGAGAAATCAGTCTGCAAAAGAGGAAATGGAAACGTTCCTTCTGAGAACATCTCAAAGCAATGGGTGGGCAAAGAGAAAGGATGTCAAAATGAGTTTTATTTTACAGGAGGTATAATTGTTCTATGTTCAGAATAAGCCTGGTATTTTCTATACTGTATCCTATTCCAGAAGAAGTAAGGCAGAATTTCTGGAATTATCGCAATCAGGATGATGGAAGGTCTTAGAACAAAAGCAATGATGTAATTCTATAGATGGAATTAGTAGTTATGTTACTGGTAGCAAGGTAAGACTGGGTCTTATTATATAGCATACAGTGCATCCTACCACATATTGCAAAACAGAAATAGACTCTAACAAAAATAAATAAACAGGCATGGAGAAAAGACAAGGAGTTGGAGGTTCGAATGAAGGTTAGTTTCTCAAATCTACTAGTAAATGCACACACACACACGCATATATATAGTGTAAAGGAGGAAACTAATTGAATATTGCATTGTGAATATTTGGGAGAATAAACTAGAATGACAAAGAAATAAGGGGAACACATAAACTGAACCTTTCTTAGAAAAAAATGAATTCAATCAAAGAAGATAGATGGACTGAGGATAAGGTATGAGGATTTTGAATCACACACTCATCTGAGAATATGTCAAAAAATAAAGATAGAAATTAGCCATAAGGAAATTTATGAAATTTGGTATAGGATAGGTTAATAGGAAAGACTGGGGGGAATCCTTGGAGAAATACTAGTTTTTAATCAGTGATAAGAAATTAATCATAAGAACAAAATTTCAAAAGAGGGATAAGACAATAGAAAATAAATTAGTGGAGTGAAATACAAAGCTGACCATTATAGTGAAAAAAATAAGTCAAGTTATGAGAAAAATCAAAAGGAATGGCAAAAATGCTTTAGGAAATACAGCTGAATAATTTATTAAAAATTTAAGCATGTGTACACACACACACACACACACACACACACACACACACAGACACAATAAAATTTTTAAAAAAGGATGGTAAATAATTCTACTCCCAGTTCTTACATTTATAATTTAGTTGACCTGGATAAAATCTTTTAATTCTCTGTAAAATTGTTTTATTATGTAAACATAAAAAGAGGAAGTCAGAGATGACAATCCGTCCTAAGATATCTTTCATCTCTAAATGTAAGATCCTAAAATTCTGCTTCAGTCCTATACCATTTGAAGTAGGTGTGTCAACACTTCTTTTAAAATATAAATGTCCATTTTTAGCCCCAAGCATTTGAATTCTTAGTGGCATTAATATTTTAGATGATTTATGATACATTATTTTAAAGCTTAAAAAAGCATTATTAGTAATATAATATATTGGCAATATATTAATAACACAATAATTCAATAATTTATAATAGTAAAATTCCTGCTAAAATAAAAAGATACCACATATTTCATAGGATTTTGATATAACTATCAGCTATGACTAGGAAAGAGACTGTAAAATTTAAGATGAGAATGAGGGACTTGGATTCTGGACAACCTAACTATTTTTCTTACCACTGACAATGATGTTGTGATCAAGTCATTTAACCTCTTTTATTCCCAGTTCTTTTTTTTTCTTCCCTCTAAAATGGAAATAATAAAATCTATAATATCTACTTCACAGTTTTGCTATGAAAGTTAATAAAATAATGAAATAACTGTCAGTTTTAATTTCTGGAGAAGGTAGAACTTAAACTGGCCTTTATGCATCCAGTAGATAATCATGAAATAGGAATATAAAGTAATATTTTTATTTTTATTTTTTTTAGGTTTTTTTCTTTGCAAGGCAAATGGCGTTAAATGGCTTGCTCAAAGCCACACAGCTAGGTAATTATTAAATATCTGGGCCAGATTCAAAACCAGGTACTCCTGACTCCAGGACCTGTGTTTTATCCACTGTGCCACCTAACCACCCCTAAAATAATATTTTAAAAGAAAAAATATCAAATATCAAATAATAATATAACCTAAGGGAAACTTTTTTGATATTAAAGATTTATCTTTAAATATATATAAAAACTGAACTAAAGGTAAGATATATAAACACAGGATATGATTTGAGTAACAAAATCATGAAATTTTCTCTTTTTTTCAAAATGAATATTAGAATAGATAAAGGAATGTGTTCTCCTAAGGTATTCTTATTTTCAGAAAGATTCATTATCAGAAGGCTATGTGAATAATCATGATAAGTTAATTCTACTCATAACACACTAAAAGAATTCAGACACCATGGTAAATAATTTCCCAGAAGTATTTAGCAAAATCTATGTGCTTGTAAGAAAATGCATCTGCTTAACAAAATGAAAAAGCTTGGAACACCCAACAATGCATTGAAGATACGGATATTATACAGATGAAAGATCCAGAAGAATAAAGAAATCAAAATTATATTTAAATTAAATTCATTAAATTTTATCAGTTACCAAAGGACAAACTAATTCAAAATAGCTATTTTAGCACTCAACAAGTTTAACTTTAATCATCACAGACCAATTTTCTTTTCCATTTACTGCATATATTTGGCCAAACATCTTATTATCTTTGTTTTCTACTTTCCCCTTTTGCCAAATTGGTGGAGGAGTGGGAGGGCTAGATTAAATGATCTAGTATTGCCTCACTAGTCAAACTTCTAAGCTTTTTTATCTTGTATATATGATGTTTGCATTTTTTTAGAATCTGGCCTTATGTTACTCTTTTGTTTTGTACATGTCATCATTTTTCATAAACTTTATTTCCACCTCCCAAAAGAAAGGGGAAAAAAAGAAAATATTTTTCTGCAGCAAATAAAACACTTAACGAAAATGAAAAAATAAATATATAAGCAGTTAATAAAGATTTCATCTGTTGCTTCCCTTGTTTGATCAAATCTGACTCTTCCCATAGTTCAAAAATTCCAGGGAGTTTTCTTGGCATAGATATTGGAGCAGATTTCTAATTCTTTCTCTATTGAATTTAGGAAAACAAACAAATCCAGGATCACACAGATTGTGTTTAAAACTTGATTTGCTTTTTGTAGATGATACGATGGTACATGTAGAGAATCTGAGAAAATCATGTAAAAACTCCTTGAAACTATTAACAAAATCAGCAAAGAAGCAGGATATAAAATAAACCCACATAAATCACTGGCATGTCTATTTAAGAACAACAGAGCCCAAAAGAATAAGAGATAGAAAGAGAAATTCCATTTAAAATAACTATAGGGGCAGCTACATGTTACAGTGCATAGAGCACTGGCCCTGGAGTCAGGAGTACCTGAGTTCAAATCTGGCCTCAGACCCTTAATAATTACCTAGCTGTGTGGCCTTGGGTTTAACCCCATTGCCTTGCAAAAACCTAAAAATAAAATAAAATTACTATAGACAACATTAAATATTTGGGAATCTGCCTCCCAAGGCAAACCCAGAAACTGTATGAACACAGTTATAAAGGTCTCCTCACCCAAACAAAGTCAGATCTAAATAATTGGAAAAATGTCAAATCCTCATGGTTAGGTTGAGTTAATACAATAAAACTGACAATTCTATGCAAATTAAATTACTCATTCAGTGCCATACCAATCAAACTACCAAAAATACCCTACCACACTAGGAAATAATAGTAACAAAATTCATCCAGAGTAATAATAAAAGGGAAGAAAAGCACGAAAACTGATCAGAAAAAAATGTGGCCTGCCTCTACCAGATATAAAATGCTACTACAAAGTAGCATGACTACAGCAATCTACTATTTGACAGTCCCAAATATATCAGCCTCTGGGATAAGAACTCACTATTTGATAAAAATTGTTGGGAAAACTGAAAAACAACATGGCAACAACTAAGCATAGATCCACATCTCACACCCTATATCAAAAAGTCAAAATGGGTACAGGACCAATAAACACTCTGGTCTCTCTGATCTATGGAAAAGGGATGAATTTATAACAAGCAAGAATTAGAACACATTATAAACTGCAAAATGAGTGATTTTGACTATATTAAGTTTAAAAGTTTTTGCACTAATAAAATTAATGCTGCCAAAATTAGAAGAAAAGTGGAAAGCTGAGAAATATTTTTCAAAACCAGGGGTTCTGATAAAGGTCTAATTTCTAAAAATATAGAAAATCACATCAAATTTATGAGATCACAAGTCATTCTCCAATTGATAAATGGTCAAATGATATGAACAGACAGTTTTCAAATGAAGAAATTAAAGCGATATAAAATCATATGAAAAAATGCTCCAGATCACTATTGAATAGAGAAATGCAAATTAAAACAACAATGAGATATCATATCATATCTATTAGATTATCCCAGATGAGGAAAAGAAGGGAAGATGATCAATATTGGAAAAGTTGTGGGAGGATTGGGACACTGATGCTTTGCTGGTAGAGTTGTGAATGGATCTGACCTTTTTGGAAAGCAATAAGGAACTATGCCTAAAGAGCATTAAAAGTTTTTGTACACTTTCACCCAGTATTTTCTAATTCTAGAACTATATCCAAAAGAAATTTTTAAAAATGTGAAAAGTCCAATATGTTTCAAAATATTCATAGCAGCTCTTTTTTTTTGTTGTAGTGGCAAAGAAATGGAAATAGAGGGGATGCCCATTCAATTGGGGAATGGCTAAATAATTTATGGAACATGAATAATATGGAATATTATTGTTCTATAAGAAACCATAAATGGTCAGACTCTAGAGAAGCATGGAATGACATTTGGGATCTATGCTGAGCAAAGATGAGGAGAGTCAAGAGAACAATGTATATATACATCAACAACATTATGAGATGAACAAACTTGATAGAAACAACTATTCTCAACAGTCCAGAAAACTAGGACAACTGTATTTGACTGATTACGGACTATATTATCCCCAGCCAGAGGAAGAAAAAATAAAACAAAAAAAAACACAGCAAAAAAAGTCTTCCACATCTGATGAACACTAACTCTTATGTATCTCTTTCCTTTAATCCTAATTCCTCATGCCAAAAATTACTAATTTGTAAGTATTTTTAACAAAATATGCATGTAAAATGCTGATCTGACTGTTCCCTGCTGAGGAGAAAGGGGTGGGAAGAAAGAGTGGAAGGAAATTTTGTAACTTGGAAATATGCATGTACAAATGCATGAAAATAAATAAATAGGATAATAAATTTAAAAAGCTTGATATGAATTTAAATCTTTCTCACTCTAACCCCCCTTCCTCCCCCCCCCACATTCTATCCCCTGAGGCATCTAGTTGCCTCATCATCATCATTTGTATTTACATGAAAACTGTTCGTTATCCATTAGAAAAGTTATCCATTCTGTATTTATTATTTAATCATTATTTTGGAATAGATTTTTCCTCATTTCACTTCAGATCCCAGTAAGCCCTGCAACAATTATGGGAAATGTTGAAATTACTTCTTTTATTTTTTTAATTTTTTAAAAATTTATGGCAGGTACATCTATGTAAGATGCAAGAATAACATTATTTGACTGACTTATTATAAACATGCCAGAACTTATACATCCAAATGAATTTTGTTTCATTCAGGGCAGTCACAATGGAAGATAAGGTTATAACAATAAGTGCCAGTTGCAATACTTTAAATCCAATATTTATATGGGACTCACAACAAATATAGATGCTACAGATACTCTAGAGATCCTACAAAATGTATTAATAAAAGCATAGTAGAAAGAAGTAATATTTTCCAGATGAGGAAGGGATTAAACAGTGAATTAAATTGTTGCATATGATAGCCAAAGTAATGTCAGAGACAGAATTTGAACCAAAATCTTCCTGCCTCTTGGTTCAGACCTCTTTTACTAAAGCATGCTGTTTTGCCTCCAATGAGCCATCTTTTTTTTCCATCTGCCTTTGGAGTCTATATTACTTTCTTTTGGCCATCTTTTATACAGATACATCTCATCACTTCAGTATGTATTTCTAATTAGAAATTTTAGGCCATGTCTAACAAATGAATATAAAGTTGATTAGGCAGATAGATATGAAAAGATGGATGATATAGATATTGGTATAAGTATAGACTTAGAAAAAGACATAGACATAGATGTAGATATGGATATGGATATAGAAAAAATAAATTTCAACACCTTTTTACCTTTGGAAAAAGATCACTTAGAACAGGATTTTTAAACTGGGAGTCAATACATTTCTTAAAAAATATTTTATTAATCAGAAAAAACTAATGAGAAGCATTTAAGTAATGAAGATGAAAATGTTTTTATTTATCTATCTAGGAATTTATTTGATTGCCTGCTTGTATTTTTTTGTCATGGAATCTTTGATGAATTTGATGACAAATTCCGTGATATGCTGAAATTCCATAGGCTTTGATGAAGAACTATAGACTTGTTCTCAAAATATTGTTTTTAAATACATAAAATATATGGGATGGCAAAAGAAGCCAATCATATTGAAATAAAGAGATAAAAATATTAAAACATGCATGTATATTCAGAAATCACAAGTTAAGATTCCCTGTTAAAGACAGTCATCACTTATGACTCTAAAAAGTAGAAGTTTGGAGACAAATTATAGTGGAGTTCATCCAATTCATTAATTCTATTGATTCAGAAATAAACCCAGAAAGGTTTTGATTTTTCAAAGACTGTACAGTGAGATAGTGAATCAATCAACATTTGGAATTGTTCAAAAAGTACAATTATATTTTCCTTTCCAACATTTTAAAGGTCCTTTAGAACTTCTTCAGTATGAAATGAAGACTGGGAGAATAGTAGGAGAGAAGGTAGAAAGTGAAGAATCTAATTACCAAAACTATTTTAGATTTGTTGGTAATTTTTAGAATTTCAGAGACTATCAACATTTAATAAATAAACTAACTTCCAAGATAAGATTGTCATGCATTTTGTATAGTCATTTAATTGGGATTATCTAAATTGCAGCATTTCTTCATTTTTATAGATAATATGCTGGTGTTTTGTCAATATTTTTTTTAGTCTTTAAAGGAAAGAAAAAGATAAATTTTTGTGGGTTTGGAGAGATTATAAGAGAAAATACATTACATTTATATATATACATATATATGTAAAAACTTTATAAAATGATTTTAATGAAATACTAAAATGTGATTAAGATCAGCAAGTATGAAGAAAATAAAGCAATTCTTAAAGAACTTCTTGAAATAATATAATTCAAACTAACAAACAAAAAAGAAAAACTGGGAGTATATGTTAAACACTACACTTTTTTTGAGGAAAAATAAGAGAGAAAGAAAGGACAAAGAATGCCAATGATGATTTAGAGAGAGGTACTGAATTAATGCAACATTTTAACATAAAGAGTTAAATGCTGTTTTTCAATAACTAGATATCTTTTTGATGTTGTTTTCTTTTTATAAAAACTTTTGAAGTCATTGTTACTTAAGAAAAGTGTGATACTCTGCAAATAAAAATTGCTTCTGTGTGATATAAAGTTAGTATTTTAGTTCAACTTGAATTCCTTCAGGGACAGTGGCAAGGAGAACTACTTAAAGAGATTAGGTGAATTACAATGGAAAAAAAATCAAATTCTTTTTTGATATGTAGGGTACAGAAGCTATATGTCTATTTTCTAATTCAATAGATACATGTTATACTAGTCATTAACTGGAGTGTCACACTTAAATTCTTAAGTCAAGACAGAGGTGTCCATGATATTGCATTGAAAAACATGCTCATTAAGGAAGTAGCTCAAACATCAATCACAATCTATTCAGGGATATGTTGTATGCATCCTCCATCTTAAAAAGAACATAGGATTTCTCCTTGTCTACAGAATGATTTAAACTCAAATAATCTTATGTTTATCTTTTTAGTCATTGAAACCTCAAATTCTATATATCAACCAGCTCTAAGAGACTAAATCTAAGATAGTGATTGACAAAGAAGGCTATGGCTCTAAAGCTTATATGATTTTTATATTACAAATAAAAAAGCACAATATATTAATCTATTTATAAAAGGCAATAGCATATATTTCTTGAATTCAGCTTAAAGAAATTGTGAAATTTTCACCTTGAGATATTAAGATGCTTTTAAAATATCATGAGATCATAGAACTGGAAGGGATGTCAGAAGCCATCTATTCAACATTCCTTATACTAAAGATGAGGGAAATAAAACCCAGGGAGGGGAAGTTGTTTTCTTAAAGTCACACAGTTAATGTCAGGGGTAGAATTTAAATCTATACCTTCTGACCCCAGGGTCTTTCTTTTTTTCCTACTATACCTCAATGAATGTTGTTCAAACTTAAGAATTCATGGAAAACTTTCTTAAATTTGGTGCTGTACCTCAATAGTTGATTCTTTTAGGAAAGAGCTTGTATATTCTTTTTTTTATTTCTTCCAAAACCTAACCTAACAGTATCAATATAGTTCCTTGATGCTGTATTATTATTATCTAATCATTTGTTGTGCCAATACTATCTGAATAAACAAGTCAGTATAGCTTTGAATAATGAAGATTTAATTCAGATTCACAGACTATTAATTCTAGTCTAGGTTAGTAGTTGCTGATATGCACTTTAGGAACTCTTCTCTAATTTTTCTGGAGATGCTTGAAAGGTATTGCAACATTTTAGAGAGGAAAATATTGTAAAACAAACTAAGAGTAAATTGGAATTAATTTATCTTGAGATAGTGAATAAGCTACTGAAAATGAAGGAAACTGAAATCTCTTACATTATCATAAGCAATTTCTGATGGACCAAGCAAACAAAAATTATTAAACATTGGACCAAGTGACTTTTTATTATTTTACTTTAACATCCTAAGAAAAGATTATAGCAAATGCTATAATGGATTTTTTAAAGAAAGATATGTTATATGAATGAGGAGATGATAGTCTTCCTGTACACAGCCTTCATCAGAACATATCACAAATTTTATCCATTTTAAAATCATTTTAGGAAGACCTCAACAAGCAGAAGGACAAAGAGAAGAGAACAAAAAGGATAAAGGACTGAAATTTGTGCTGTTTATGAATCAGTTGAAGGAACTCGGGATATTCTGAGAAGAGAACAAATGACATGGCAAGATAGAATAGGAAAACTGTATTAAAATGCTTGAAAACCATTTACAATTTTGTATTTGGACTATGAAGGCCAAACTGGGAGAAAGGGATGAGAGTTGCAAAAAGTCAGATATGCTTAATATAAAGGGGAAAAATGGTTTCCTTTTATGGGAGATCTTAAAATGAATGTTAGTTGATCAGTATTGGGTATGCATTTTGTCTTATTTTTTTTCTTCAAAAATAGTTTGTACTAGAGATAGCTAGGTGACACAGTGGATAAATCACTGGTCCTGAAGTCAGGAAGATGGGAGTTCAAATGCAGTCTCAGACACTTAATATTTACATAGCTGTGTGACTTTGGGAAAGTCATAAACCTATTGACTTGCCAAAAAAATAGTTTATACTAAATAACCAAGGTAGTAAGTATGAAATTTTTGGATTCAATAATTGTTTTTAAAAGGTAGAATTGCAATGATTATTGTTTTAGATTTAAAAAATCAAGAAAATTTAGGCTCAAAATCTTGCCACTGACTTATAGTTGGTATTTGGCTATTAGAAAATTGTTCAGTAAAGGACTTCCCATCAGGATAGCAGAGAGAAGACAGGCATAGTTCTAAAAGTATCCTGATCTTCCCTCATATATGATATGAAACAAACCTCTTAACAGAAAGTAAAACCAAGAGAACATTCACCTTAGGATCTGTCTTCTGAGATCATTGGTGAGTCTGGTCACAGAGGGTGGACTCAGCCAGGAGAACAGGTTCCGGTAAGATGGGGGACCTAGATTAGTTTCAGATTAGTCTGATTAGCATGTGGCAGAAGCCTGGGAGCCTGAGGACCTGAGAACCATACAGGCTCTACAGATGGCAGGGCTAGAGCCTGGTCAGTCATGGGACTCCAGGCATTGGTTGTGATGCTGACCTTCTGGAGCATGCAGGCAGGGCTGGAGGGAGAGTTCTGGTGCAGGAGAGAACTACAGATGTTGATCCCTGAGCTCCTCTTGTAGGGAGGAATTTAGAATCCATACCTTCATTTCAGCTGAAACCATTTCCCAGAACAAACACAATCACACCCCACCTTTTACCCCAGACTAAGGCTTAGCAGCAGAACCAACTCAGCTGTGAATAGGAAGAGTGATTACCTCATCCCAGGGTATAGCCCAACATTGATCAAAGATAAAAGTGTTCAACAGCAACAACCATTCCATGCAGGTCAAGGGAGAGGGCTTCCATCAAGGTCACAGACACTCCAGAGAAAGTGAACAGCACCCACTACTGGCCAGCTGGAGATAGTACATTAAGGGAGTAAAGCTTCTAGGGATCATAGCATCAAATATCTGTGAACCAGCCCCTCTCCAAAACAAGGTTTTAGGATAATTAAGAAAGGCCAGGGTGAAGGAGGGTCCACAGAAAAATTCTTGGAAGGAAAAGACACTAACTCAGAGAGACCTAGAACTTCTGAGGAGAATATGACCTGCTGTCCAGCACAGAAAGACTTCCTTAAAGAAATAAGAAAGGAGTTTAAAAATCAATTGGAAAATTTTGAAGAGAAAATTACACCTTGCAACAAGTAAACAATTCTCTCAAAACCTCAATTCACCAAATGGAAAAACTCTTATAAAGACAGAATTGACCAACTGGAAAAGGAGTTACAAAAGGTAAATGAAGAAAATTCTTCTCTTAAAAAAAGAATGGGGTCTGTGTAAACTAATGACTTCAGGAGACAACAAGAGTTTGTTAAACAAAACCAAAAATTTAAAAAATAGCAAATGTAAAATACCTCATCAGCAAAGCCACTGACCTCGAGAATAGATCAAACAGGGACAACCTGACGATTATAGACCTTCCTGAAAATATTGAAGAGGAAAAAAAAGCCAGGACATAATATTAAAGGATTTAGTGATGGAAAATTGCCCTGCTACCATGGAACCAGAGGGCAAAATAATTATTGAAAGAATACATAAATGCCCTATGGAAAGAGATCCTAAAATGAAAACACCAAGGAATGTTGTGACCAAATTCTGGAACTATCAGATAAAAGAGAAAATCCTGCAAGCAACCAGAGAGAAACAAATTAAATACCAAGGAGTCACAGTAAGGAATACACAGGACCTGGCTGCATCAACCTTTAGGGACTGAAGAGCTTGGAATGATATATTCCAAAAAGCAAGGAAGCTTGGAATGCAGCCAAGAATCCTCTGTCTGGCAAAACTGAGCCTTCTCTTCCAGGGGAAAAGATGGTCATATAATGAAATGGGAGACATCCAACAACTGCTGCTGAAAAAATGAGAACTAAATAGAAAATTTGGATATAAAACAGGAGGTTCAAGAGACACATTAAAAGTTTAAAAAGGAGGGAAAGATAAAAAAACTGCTATCCAATAAGATGAAACTGACTACATGCCAGCTTGAGAAAAAAATTCTCATAACTCTTCAGAATTGTAACTCTATCAGAGAGAATATACTTAGCTAGAAGTGATAGACACTCATGAGTTATCCATGAGACTGCTATCCAATGAGAAGAAACTGTCTATATCCCTATTTGGGAGGAAGACTATAATAACTCTCAAGAATTGTAACTCTATTAGAGAGAATATACTTAGCCAGAAATGATGGATACTCATGATTTACTGTGACTAAGATAGAATGATTTGAAAACACCACCTCCTTAGAAAGGGGGACAAGAAGAGATGGGAGGATGGAGGGGATTGAATGGGGTAAATCTCATTACATAAAGAGGTACAAAATACCTTATCAAATGGTGGGGAAAAAGGTTGGAGATGAGAAACACCTGATCTTCTTCTCATCACACTTGGCTTAAAGTTAACTAGCACATACACTCAGTAAACTTAAAAAAACCCAACATTTTACATTTCAAGTATTAAAAGGGGAAAAGCAGAGGGGGGATGGAAACAGGGAGGGACAAAAAAGGAACTGACAGAAGGGAAGGGTAAAAAAGGAAAAAGGGGGAAAAGGGGGAAACGGGAAAAAGGGAAAGGGGAAAGAAAGGGGAGGGGTGACTACAGGAGGGCAAACACACTGAAGGGGGTGGTATTCGGAAACAAAATAATGGGGAATACAGATAATGTGAAAAGGGGGAAAATACAATCAGAGGGAAGGTAGCCTGGAGGGCAATAAAGAGTTAGTAATTATAACTTTTAATGTGAATGGGATGAACTCTCTCTTAAAACATAAGTGAAGAGCAGAGTAGATTAAAAACCAGAATCCTACATTATGCTGTTTACAAGAAACTCATTTGAAGCAGAGGGATGCATACAGAGTCAAGGTAAAAGGTTGGAGCAAAATATATTTTGTTTCAGCTGAACTGAAAAAACCAGGGGTAGCAAACCTTACCTCAGACAAAGCAGCTGGAAAAATAGATATTGTTAAAAGATAAGGAAGGAGACTATATCCTCCTAAGAGGTACCATAGCTAATGAAGTCATTTCAATACTAAATATGCATGCACCGAGTGGTTTAGCATCCAAAATGAAAACAACTACAGAAAGACATAGACAGCAAAACTCTACTGGTGGGAACTCAATCTCCCACTCTCATATTTAGATAAATCTAATCATAAAATAAACCAGAAAGAAGTTAAGGAGGTAAATAGATTATTAGAAAACCTAGATATGATAGATTTATGGAGGAAATTGAATGGAGATAGAAAGGAATATACTTTTTTTCCTGCAATACATGGCAATTACACAAAAATTGACCATGTACTAGGTCATAAAAACCTAACAATCAATTATAGAAAAGTAGAAATATTAAACACACCTTTCTCAGATCATAATATAATCAAAATTGTTTGTAATATTGGGCTAGGGAATATAGACCCCAAACTAATTGGAAACAATAACTTCATTTTAAAAAATGATTGGGTCAAACAACAAATTATAGAAAGAATTATTTCATCCTAGATAATAACATTAATGAAATAACATACTAAAACCTATGGCATTCACTCAAAGTGGCTGTCATGGGATATATTATATCTTTAAATGCTTACATGAATAAATTAAAGAAAGAAGAAATCAATGATCTAAATGTGCATCTAAAAGAATTAGAGAAAGAACAAGTTAAAAGACCCCAATTGAAAATTCTAACACTTAAAGGAGAAATTAATAAAATCAAAAGCAAAATAACTATTGAATTAATAAATAAAAAACAAGAGTTGGTTGTATGAAAAAATAATAAAATTGATAAACCTGTAGTCAATTTGATTAAAAAAAGAAAACAAACAAATTTCTCATATCATAAATGAAAAGTGTGAGCTCCCTACCAATGAGAAGGAAATTAAGTAATAATTCAGAATTATTTTGCCCAACTCTATGCCATTAAATTTGACAATCTAAGTGAAATGGATGAATATTTACAAAAATATAAGTTTCCCAGGTTAAATGAAGACGAAATTAAATACCTAAACAACCTTATCTTAGAAAAAGAACAGGCCTTCATTGAACTCCCTAAGAAAAAATCTCCAGGGCCAGCTAGATTCAAAAGTGAATTCTATCAAACAATTCTATGTAAACTATTTGGAAAAATAGGTGAAGATGGAACCCTGCCTATCTCTTTCTATGACACTAATATGGTGCTGATACTTAAACCAGGAAGAGTTAAAACAGAAAAAGAAATTATAGATCTATCTCCCTGATGAATATAGATGCAAAAAAACTTAAATGAAATCATAGAAAAATGATTGCAAGTTATCACTAAGATAATACATTATGATCAAGTAGGATTTTTTCCCAGGAATGCAGGGATGTTTCAATTTTAGTAAAACGTTTAGTATAATTAATTATATCAATAACAAACCTATCAGAAATCATAGGATTATATCAATAGATGATAAAATACTTTTTTGAGAAAATAAGCACCCATTCCTACTAAAAACACTAGAGAGAGTTGGAACAAATGGACTCTTCCTTAGAATAACAAGCATTATATATCTGAAACCATCAAAAAACATTATATTCCATAGGGATACACTAGTGGCATTCCCAATAAGATCAGGGGTGAAACAAGGATGCCCATTATCACTGCTACTATTCAATATTGTATTAGAAATGCTAGCTTCAGCAATAAGAGAAGTAAAAGAAATTGAAGAAATTATAATTGGGAAGGAAGAGACAAAGCTCTCACTCTTTCCAGATGACATGATAGTATATCTAGAGAATCCCAAAAAATCATCTAAAAAATTACTAGAAGTAATTAGCAATTTTAGCAAAGTTATAGTATATAAAATGATCCCTCAAAAATCCTCAACTTTTATATATATATATATATATATATGACTAGCAAGATAGAGCAAGAAGAGCTAGAAAGAAAAGTTTCATTCAAAGTAATCACAGACAATATAAAATACTTGGGAGTCTATTTGCCAAAGCAGAATCAGAAACTCTTTGAAAACAATTACAAAATACTTCTTAGACAAATAAAATCAGATTTAAATAACTGTGCAAACATTAACTGTTCATGTATAGATCAAGCTAACACAATACAATGACAGTTCTACAAAAACTAAAATTCCTGTTCAGTGCCTTGCCAATCAAAATTCCAAATTTTTTTTAATGAGTTAGAAAAAAGATGAAAGAAAATTCATATGGAGAAATAAAAAGTCAAGAATTTCCAGGGATTCAATAAAAAATGCAAAAGATGGTGGCTTAGACCTACCAGATCTAAAATTGTATTATAAAGCATCAATTCTCATAACTGTCTGGTATTGGCTAAGAAATAGAGTGGTTAACCAGTGGAATAGATTAGCTGCAATAGCAGGAAGTGATTATAGCAATCTACTATTTGAGAAAAACAAAGATATCAGCTATTGGGGGAAAAAACCTCTCTCTTTGATAAAAAAAAAACTACTGGAAAAATTGGACATTAGTATGGAAGAAACTTACATTAGACCAACACAACCTATACCAAAATAATATCCAAATGGGTCTAGGATTTAGACATAAAAAAACTATATTATGAGCAAACTAGAAGATCAAGGAGTAGTTTACCTGTTGGATCTATGGAAAGGGAAGCAGTTTATCACCACAGAAGAGATGGAGAACAACACTAAAAACAAATTAGATGATATTGATTACATTAAATTAAAAAAAAAAAAACTTTTGCACAGACAAAACCACGGTAACCAAAATCAAAAGAAATGTAGTAAACTGGGAAACAATCTTTACAACTAGTATTTCTGACAAAGGACTCATTTCTAAAAATATTCAGAAAACTTAGGCAAATTAAAAAAAAAAGTCATTCCCCAATTGACAAAAGGTCAAAGGATATGCGAAGGCAATTTGCAGATGAGGAAATCAAAGCGATCCATAGTCGTATGAAAAATTGTTCTAAATCACTACTTATTAGAGAAATACAAATTACAAATTAAATACGAATTAAAATTTAAATACAAATTAAAGCATCACCAGCTCATACCTCTTGGACTGACCCATATTAGCAGAAAGGACAATGATCAATGTTGGAAGGGATGTGGTAAACCTGGGACACTAATACATTATTGGTGGAGCTTTGAAGACATCCACAACCTTTCTGGAGAGCAATTTGGAATTACACCCAAAGAACAACAAAAATGTACATACTCTTTGATCCAGCAATACCACTACTGGGTCTATATCCTGAAGAGATGATGAAAAAGTGTAAAAACATCACTTGCACAAAAATATTTATAGCAGCCCTTTTAGTGGTGGCAAAGAATTGGAAATCAAGTAAATGTTCTTCAATTGGGGAATGGCTTAACAAACTGTGGTATATGCATGTCATGGAATTCTATTGTTCTATTAGAAAAAAAAGAGTGTTGGGAATTCAGAGAAGCCTGGTATCTGATGCTGAGTGAGATGAGCAGAACCAGAAAAATATTGTACACCCTAACAGCAACATGGGCTGATGAGCAAGTTTGATGGAATTGATCATTCCATCAGTGCAACAATCAGGGAAAGTTTTGGGCTATGTGCAATGGAGAATACCATCTGTATCAAGAGAAAGAATTGTGGAATTTGAGAAGACCAAGGACTATTACATTCATTTTAGAAAATAAGACATTACCTTATTATGTAATTTTGCTATTTCTTATACTTCAGTTTTCTTCCTTAAGTATATGATTTCTCTCTCATCACATTCAATTTGCATCAATGTATACCATGGGAACAATGTATACTGACAAACTGCCTTCTGTGTGGGGTGAGGGGAGGGAAGCAAGAAAAGGGGAGTAGTTTACCTGTTGGATCTATGGAAAGGGAAGCAGTTTATGACCACAGAAGAGATGGAGAACAACACTAAAAACAAATTAGATGATATTGATTACATTAAATTAAAAAAATCTTTTGCACAGACAAAACCACGGTAACCAAAATCAAAAGAAATGTAGTAAACTGGGAAACAATCTTTACAACTAGTATTTCTGACAAAGGACTCATTTCTAAAAATATTCAGAAAACTTAGGCAAATTAAAAAAAAAAAACAAGCCATTCCCCAATTGACAAAAGGTCAAAGGATATGCGAAGGCAATTTGCAAATTTAGAAAATAAGACATTACCTTATTATGTAATTTTGCTATTTCTTATACTTCAGTTTTCTTCCTTAAGTATATGATTTCTCTCTCATCACATTCAATTTGCATCAATGTATACCATGGGAACAATTTGCATCGAAATTAGTAACATCATTCAAAAAATAAATAAAAAAAGTTTATTCAGTCTATCAAATCTTTCATTTCCTCATATGTAAAATGAGAACAATGATACCTGAATTTCCAGTCAGAATTATTGTAAGTTTCAAATAATATGATATAAAGATTTTTTCCAAATTTTAAAATACTATTTAAGTGATGATTATTAAAAAGTTGTAAATAGAAAGACACTACTTATTTGCATTCAATTTTTCCTGAAAAAGTAACGTTTCATCCTTATAATTTCCTAAGTAATATCAGCGATACAATTACAGAATTTATTTTAGCATATATGTCCAATCAAAACTAGTAAAACAAAAACTCCTGATATTCAGCTGGAATTTTTTTCTAGGTCTCAATAAAACCAGCAGCACAGAATAGGCCACACATTGTGCTGTCTACATCATTCACAATAATCCCAGGGCAAAATCTTGTTAAAATAAAAAATGTGACCAGTCTAGAAAATGTGCATGATTAGAAATGATGTCTCCCCAAATACCATATAAAATGAACAGTTGTGAATAGTGCCCACTTTCACATTCTCCATTGAGATGCATTTACTCTCTGGGATGCAAAGCAACAGAGATTTTAAGATAATTAGAGGCATCTCTGAATCCACTGACATCCAAGGACCTGATTCTGTCTTTTTTTTAAATTAAAAAAAATTGCTCATTATCTAATGATATTCCAATGCAACATATTTTGTAATTTATACATTTGCTACTTCTGTTCCTCATGTGAGCCTACAGATAACTATAACAATTTATATGTCCATGTAAGATTTCAATGATAGTTATATCTATTTTTCATTAAGAAAAATAGTTTGTTACTCTTCTAAATCCCCTTTCATTCCCAATTTAACTTTAGTCTGTAGGAAGCAATCAGAATGATGAAGGTCCACAGATCTACACTATCTTGGTGTCTGTTGAAGGAACTTGAGAAGCAGGGTCTAAAGAGAAGAAAGCTCTGAATAACCATCTTCAAGTGCTAGAAAAGCAAAAATGAACTCATTTAGAAGAGAGATTAAAATTGTTCTATTGAATTGGAAGGCATACTGAAAATATAGTAGTTTCAAAGAAGAAAATATAGATTTCATTCTGGGAATCAAATGTCTAGGCAGTAATATTATCCCAGAGTGGAACAGACTATATTGAGAGGTGGTATGTTGAATACCTTCTCCAATAAATTGCCTTCTTCAAATGAAGCCAAGATGAACACTTGTCTGGTAGTGTGTTATAGGTTTTGTTGCATTTCAATATGGTTTAGACTAGATTGTCACTGAGACACCTCTCAGTTTTTCAATTCTCTAATTCCATGATTCTGTAAAACTTAATTCATATCACCAAGTTATGCCATTTTGAAGTTAACCATAATTTAGTTACTTTAATTTATTTGCATCTTATGTAGAATTCATTAAATTCTGCATCATTTACACCTCCTTAATGATAGTGTTTTTCACTTAAGAGTTGACCTAGTTATCTCTGCTGACAAAAAGCTATTATAATATGAATAAAAGATATTGGTCAGATTATGACAAACAGTTATATGAAAACTTCATTATGGATGTGTGTAAGTTTGAATGTATATGTATAGTTAATGGACACTAGAGAATAGAAATTTGATTTCATAATTGGATTAAATAAAGAATTGGATTAAATAAAGAATAAGTTGGATCATATTAAAGAACCTTTATATGATTTTATTGATGATAAATTTCTCCTGAAGGCAGAATTCCATATTTATGATGCTGACATTCTTCTTGTAATACTATCTGGAACAGAAATTGATTCATGGTGAGTGATATTTATGACTATGAATTATGGGAAAATCATGTCCTCAGAAGATCAGAATTCTAGACAAAGTTCATAGTATCTGACAACAGGCTGTAGCACATTGTCATTGGTGATACATGAGAGAAGTGGTGTGTGTCCTCAGTAAGGATATGTATTACAAAAAAAGGAAGCATAATCCTACAGTCAAGGTGAAAGGTAAAAAATGAATATTGTAAATGAGCTACTCAATCCTAAACCTCTTGGAGGAAGTTTTCCTTAAGCCTATTTATATCTTCATGGACAATTTCTAAAAAAGACCATGACAAGAATCCCCCATAAAGAGAATGAAGGGTTGTTGGATTTCTGTTTTCACATGTGTAAAATATCCAGGTTGATGAAATCATTGTCCCTACAGAAAAAAAGAAATGTTTTGGAAAAGCTTCATCATCATAAAAATAATATTTTTGCATATCCCTTTGCACAGAGTACTGTACATAAATAGTAGAAAAAATGAATTATAAACTACATTTTCCATCTAAAATTAGACAATAGAGATCGATAAAAATTGCAGATAGATCATAAGTAAGGAAGAGAACAAAAAATCATCTGAAAAGAATCCAGTTAATAATATAGCAATATTGTATTCATTTCTTTCTTCAGAATGATTCCAATGTCTTATTCTTCTTTTCCCATCTCTTGCTTACACAGGCTCATACACATGAACACACATGCATGCATGTAATCATGCACACACACAGAAAGATTAGACATTTTCAAACAGGTACACTTTGACAGTTATTTTCTTTTCATGTGCTCTTGCTTGATTGATCTGATCAATATTCCATTGGAACTGCAAAAAACTTAAATGGGAATCCAGTTTGATCTAACTTCAGGATTGTGTCAACATATTGACATCTAATCACAGCTCTGATAAGTAGGATAGCTACAAAATGAATTTACTAGGGCCACATGTTATTGATAGTATCTAGGCAACCTTTCCTTTTCCCATGCTGAATATTTTGTTGTTGCTCATTTTGATTTTTGATTTTGTCATTTTCCATCATGTGGTTTGGGAATGCCCCCCCACCCAAAGAAAAAACACCTTGGCTATCACCAAAAGAGTCATAACTGGGGTTACTGAGCGAATATTTTTTCTCAATAAGAGAAGAAATTTTCAAAATAATCATTTTTTAAACATTAAGAAATTTTGAAATTTGTTCAATTGCATCTCCAGCAGAGTAGAATAGTGGAAAAGAATAAATAGCAAATCTCAGATATTAACAAATAGTAGCTTCCTCTCCTTAGCGATTGAATATCAGATGAGTTTCTGCATGGCTTGACCCTGTCCTACTCCTTCATAACAATGTCATTTAGTTGTCCACATCCTCAAATACCCACAACTACTAGTTCTTCAGTTTATTTCTCAATACTTACTCTTTCACACTACCTAATCCTCACAAAAAGATGATCATATCCTTCATTTTGCTGTTAACACACAATGCACCGAATTCACATCCAAAAATTCTGAAATTCCTTTCTATTCACAATCTATTGATATTCCGTTTCTTCTTGCTTCTAAACTAAACATTATGATTCTTCCACTCTATGACCATGAAATTCTCAACCCCTCAGTTCTCTCCAAGTCCATCATCCCCAATGCTCAACCATAAATCAGGCTATAATGGTGTTTCATGTATATCTGCAAATCTCATGATGCTTCCATGCTGCTTTTCAGCAGAACATGTGTAAAAGGAAGAGAATGACTGGTGGAAATGATCCAACACCAGGGTTTGTCAAGATAAGTGGGGCAGGGACTCAATGATATAAGGTAGTGGATAGTATAACCAGTATACCAATGAGTTAAGATGAGGAAAGGAGGAAAGAGAAGCTAGAGAAGAGTGATGGTCAAGGAGAGACCTGAGGGCTCAAGAGATTAGAAATGATGAAATCAGATGATAGTGGGATCTAGTTCATTACAAGATCATTTTCACATATTTATTCTTCTTCTTTTCCAGGCATTTCTCAATTAAACCTATCATTTCAAAATTAATGATGTTTAACTTTTGAGTTAGAAATTAATCATAAGGTCAGATCAGTTTCCAAGAACCCAGATGATTTCAGACCTTGTTTGGGGATAATTCCTCAGACTGCGTAGCCCAAATTAGCAGAAGATATGATTCTACAAATATCTCTCTGTGTGGTTCTACATAATAAAGATAATGGTTTTAAAATTTTTTTCCAGTTAATTCATGTTCATTAATCATTTCACATTTGAAAGCATGGAAAGTGGAATTTAAATACTTTTCATGGCTTTTATGTTCCAAAGAAGTCATTATGACCTTAGAGAAGTCATTCAGTCTTTCTGGGCCTCCATTTCACTATTTTTACAATACAAGGGGGCAGAGCCAAGATGGTGGACAAAAAGCAGTAACTCACCTGAGCTCTCTCCCAAACCCCTACAAATACCTTTAAACAATGACTTGAAATAAATTCTAGAAAGAACACACAAAATATGGAATGATACAATTTTCCATCCCAAGATAACATAGAAGCTGGATAGGAAAAGTCTGTTGCACAAGGGTGAAAGGAGCACAGTACATCCACAGGACAGTTCCAGCAATCCAAGTACAGGCAAGGGTCAACTAAGTCAATGACAGCAGTGGTAGTTTCCAGACCTCTCAGCATGATTTGGAGGGTAAGCAGAAAAAGACTGTCTCACCATGGTATGGAGCACAGTCCAGCACAGGCCTCAACAGTACAGACTAGGGCCCAGCAGACCAGGAACTGTCCTTGGGAGACACTGAATCAGAAGCAGCAGCGACTATTTCCTGAACTCTCAACCCACAGAGAGTAAGGCAATCAGAAGGAGATTACAGACTTTTCTTTGCTATCACTGAGGCAGGACTATGTTCCTTTTCCCCTAGTTGAATGTGGGTCAGAGTTTAGGATCACAGACCGAGGAAGAGGAAGAACTATAGCACAACAGAGTTTATTGAGACAGGGGAAAGTGGACCCAACCTTACCCTTCCCGGGCAGAAAGGAGTGATTGAGGCCAAAATACAGAACTAAAAATAGGACAGGAAAATAGTTAAAACACTCTGCTTAGATCATACCACTTTGGAAGAACTGAAAACTTGAAGGTCCCTAAAAGTAACTCTGAAAATAGCTACCAAAATAATTCAAAACATTGAGACAGTGTGTTCCCCTCCCCAGAAACGTAGCCCTACCTTCAAAATGAATTCAAATCAAATCATAGGCTGGGGAAAGGAGAAAATATGGAAGAAAAACAATCTGATCATAGTCACTATGGTGATAGGGAAAACAAAAATACACACTCAGATGAAGATAACAAAGTCAAAGCTCCTACATAAAAGCCATCAAGAAAAATTTGAATTGGTCTCAGTCATGGAAGAGATTAAAAAAAAAAAAGATTTTGAAAATCAAATTAGGAACCTGGAGAAAAAAATTGGGAAGGAAAATGAGATTGATTTGGACATATCATGAAAAAAGGATCAGCAACTGGTTAAGGACACACACACACACACACACACACACACATACACACGCATGAACACATACACAAAATTACTGAAGAGTAAAAACCAAACTAGATCAACTGGGAAAAAAAGATAAATAACTTCAATGAGGGGAAGAATATCTTTAAAATCAGTCAGATTGGCTAATTGGAAAAGAAGGCATAAAAATTCATCTGATGACTTTGTGAGAAATCAAGAAGCTAGAAAAGAAATCTCAAAGATATATAATGTAAAATATCTCATTATAAAACCAATTGACCCAGAAAAATCAATCTACTAGAGAGAATTTAAAAATTAATTGACTCAGGACTAGCTAGGCCCTGGAATCAAGAGGACCTTAATTAAAAGCTGACTTCAGACACTTAATCATTATCTAGCTGTGTGACCTGGGCCAAGCCACTTAACCCCATTGCCTTGCCAAAAAAAATTCAAGTCTCTGAAAGTCAAGATCAAAGAAAAGAGCTTAGATATAATTTTTCAAGAAATTATCAATGAAAACTGCCCTGTTATTCTAGAACCAGAGGGTAAAATAGAAATTGAAAGAATTCACCAGTTACCTCCTGAAAGGAATCCCAAAATGAGAACTCAGAAATATCATAGTCAAATTTTTGAGGCTCCAGATTAAAGAGAAATTATTGCAAGCAACCAGAAAAAAGTAATTCAGTTATTATCAAGTCACAAACAGTATAACACAAAATTTAGCAGTTTTTCATTAAAGGATCATAGGTATTAGAATATAAAATTTTGGAAGGCAAAAGATCATGGATTATAAGATTTTATTTATTATGAGTTTTACAATTTTTCCCCTAATTTTACTTCCCTCACCCCCACCCCCATAGAAGGCAATTTGTTAGTCTTTTACATTGTTTCTATGGTAGACCTTGATCCAAATTGAATGTGATTAGAGAGAAATCATATCTTTAAGGAAGAAGCATTAAGGATAAGAGATAGCAAGATCAGAAAATAAGATATCAGGGTTTTTTCCCTTAATTAAAGGTATTAGTCCTTGGTTTTTGTACAAACTCCAGAGTTCTTTCTCTGGATACATATGGTATTTTCTATTGCAGATAGCCCCAAATTGTCCCTGATTGTTGTACTGATGGAATGAGTGAATCCATCAAGGTTTATCATCACCCCCATGTTGCTGTATAGGGTGTGCAGGGTTTTTCTGGTTCTACTCATCTCTTTCAGCATCAGTTCATGTAAAGCCCTCCAGGCTTCTTTGAATTCCCATCCCTCCTGATTTCTAATAGAACAATACTGTTGCATGACATAAATACACCGCAGTTTGCTAAGCCATTCCTCAATTGAAGGCATTTACTTGATTTCCAATTCTTTGACATCACAAACAGGGCTGCTATGAATATTTTTGTACAAGTAATGTTTTTACCCCTTTTCATCATTTCTTCAGGGTATAGACCCAGTAGTGGTATTGCTGGATCAAAGGGTATGCACATACATTTTTGTTGCCCCTTGGGCATAGTTCTAAATTTCTCTCCAGAAAGGTTGGATCAGTTCACAGCTCCACCAACAATTTAATAGTGTCCTAGATTTCCCACAACCCTTCCAACAATGATTATTATCCTTTCTAGTCACATTGGCCAGTCTGAGAGGTGTGAGGTACTACCTCATAGAAGTTTTAATTTGTATTTCTCTAATAAGTAGTGATTTAGAGCAATTTTTCATATGATTATGGATTGCTTTGATCTCTTCAACTGTAAATTGCCTTTGCATATCCTTTGACCATTTGTCAATTGGGGAGTGGCTTTTATTTTAATTTGACTCAGTTCTCTGTATATTTTAGAAATGAATTCTTTGTCAGAAACATTAATTGTAACAATTGTTTCCCAGTTTACCGCATTTCTTTTGATCTTTTCTACAGTGGTTTTGTCTGTGTGAAAGCTTTTTAATTTAATGCAATCGAAATCATCTAGTTTGTTTTCAGTGATGCTCTCCATCTCTTCCTTAGTTACAAACTGCTTCCCTTTCCATAGAAGATCAAGGATTATAATCAAGCATAAACTGCCTAACAAAATTGAGCATATACTTTCAGGTGAAAAGATGAATATTCAATGGAATTGGGGACTTTCAAACTTTTGTGAAGAAAAGATGAGATCTGAATAGAAAATTTGATCTTCAAATATTGCATTCAGCTGAAGCATAAGAAGGTAAACATGTAACAGAAATCATAAGTGACTCAGTGAGGTTGAACTGTTTATATTCCTTCATGGGAAGACGATATTGATAACTCATATGAACTTTCTTATTTAATAGGGCATTTAGAAGGAGAATATATAGATAAGTTATAGGTAGGAGTTGAATATGAAGTTGGACTATTTAAGAGGTAAGGAGAAAGAAAGGATGCACTGGAAGAAAAGGAAAGGGGAGGTAGAATTGGGTAAGTTATTTCATATATAAATCAAGAAAAAATTTTTGCAATGGGATGAAGATGGGTATGGAAAGTTGAGTAAATAAGCTTTACTCTCATTGAAATTGGCTCAATGAGGGAATAATATACACATTCAATTTAGTATAGAAATCTAGCTTACTCTGCTGGGAAGAGGATAGGAGAAAGGGAGGATGTGATAGAAGGGAGGGCAGATTATATGAGGAGATATCAGAAACAAAACACTTTTGAGGAGGGATAGGGAGAAAGGAAAGAGAGAAAACATTAAATAGGGGCAGGGGAAATCTGATGGAAGGAAATACAGTTAGTAATAGTAACCATGGGAAAAGAAAAAAATATTCAAAAGTTTCTCTGACAATGATGTTATTTCTCAAACATAGAGAACTATGTCAAATTTATAAAAATAAGATCCAAAAGCAATAAATGATCAAAACATATGAACTGTTTTCAGGTAAGATTAACACTGCTAACTATTGCCATATTAAAAAAAAGTTTTAATTCCTTACCGATTGAAAGACACAAATTAGAACAATTTGGGGTAATTTATATCCATTAGGTGGGCTAATAGAACATAAAAGGAAAATGTAAATTTTGGAGGGGATTTAGACAAAATGAAACATTAATGTACTGTTGGAGGACTTGTGAAATGATTCAACCATTCTCTAGAGCAACTTAGAATACCCAAAAGGCATTCATACCCTTTGACCTAACAATGTCAATATGAGAATTGTCTTTCAGAAGAAATGAAACATGGGAAGGAAAAGGACCTATATTAATTTGAATATTTATAACAGCTTGTTTCTGGTGGCAATGAATTGGAAATTGAAGGATGTCCATCAGTTGGGGAATGGCTAAACCAAATTGTAATATGTAATCATTTTGGAATACTGTCTGCTTCAAGAAATGATGAATAGTGTACTCTCAGTAGGGCCTGCAAAGATTTACATGAACAGATACAATTTGAAATGTACTGTATAAAAAGTAACAGCAATATTGTGGGAAAATCACTTGTGAATGATAACTTTCTCAATAGTGCTATGATCCAAGACATGTGCTATGATCCAAAGTGCTACAGACTCAAGCATACTATTTTTAAATGATTTTCGTTGAGGGTTACTTTTTTGGGGGGGAGGTCTATGTTTTCTTTCACAACATAAATATTATGGAAATATTTTGCATGACTATACATTTTGAACCTACTTCAAATTACTTGCTTTCTCAAAGGGGTCAGCAATTGGAGTGGAAAGAAGGAAGAGAATTTGTAACTCAAAGTTATATAAATGAATATTAAACTTTGTTGTGCATGCAACTGGGGGAAATTAAAATACATTTTAAAAAAATAAAATAAAATTCAGGAGTTGAGCTAGATGAATTCTGAATTCTGTAATTTTGGTAGGTTATCTTTTTGCCTCTTCAACAAAAGTTCTTTGTTTGCCATGTGCTTATAGTTAATTATAGAATTTATATACTAATATGCAAAAATTATTAAATTATTTCTCCTAAAAACTATACAATCAGACAATTTTAATTACCTCTCCTGCAAAATTTTGGATGTTTTACTGACTACTCCTGGTTTTACATGTTGTCTTCTTTAACTGTTTGATCGCTCTCTACTATCGTGAATATAAATGGTAATATAATGTTTTGTAGAAGTAAATAATTGTTTTTGAGAGAATTTATTGCCTTTAATTCATTTTGCTTAATTTGTATTTATTTATCTATGAACGAACTGAATTTCCTTAAATAAAATGTATGCTTATTGAAGACAAGAACAATTTCATTTATGTCTTTGTATAGCTAGATCCTAACACAGTGAATGGGACATAGCAGGTACTTAATAAATGTTTGCTGAATTTTAATGACATTTAAATTGAATTAGATTCAATATATTTGTAAGTTTTGAACAATCACAAGTGTATTATTAAGTATGTCAGAGGAAAAGATAAGTAATATATATGCAAAACAGGCATATAAAATGCAGTAAAAAGATGACTTTGATCTAAATGATAGAAATGAATTGGCCAAAGGCACAGTAACATTAAACATGTTTTAAGTAACCCATATTCCTAGAAATTCAGGTGCAATATTTTCTGTTTGATGAGGCTATTCAATTCCAGACATAAATGGAATTAACTTATGTGCATTATATGTATAATAAAATTTGCCACATAAACTTGTACAGAAGTAGGTTAATATTTTATTTGCATAAATCTCTGAGTTTGTCCTGATCTCTGCCTGGATTTATCACTAGTCTGCAGGCATGGCTTCATGCTGGAAATGGACATAAACAATTAAACATTTGGTCAGAACCATAGTGAAAGATTCCACTCTGGCTTCCTTTGCTAAACCTTTTTGGTAGTGCCTCTGATAAAGGAAAAAAAGTCCAAGTGTGAGAAATCTGAAGCGAGATGCAAATCTCATGTTTGCTTGGTATATTGTTATCTAAGAATTTGCTGATCCTGACTGGCATCAGTTAGTTTTTTATATGAGGGTCAAAAAATATTTCTGTTTCTTCCTTTTAAAAGTAAGCTAAATCCCTTAGCTGGTTTATAACTTTCTTATCATCACAGTGAACTCAAAACAATTTCCTTAATATTTGGATTTTTAAAAAGCCTTTTCTGGTTCATAAGCTATTAAATATGTCATATGGTAGGATACAGCTCATTAATATTCCCAGTTTGTTCTGTTATAAGAAAAATACCATAGATTTAGGTAGAAGATGTTGTCAGATTGTGTTTAATCACTTTCATCAAACAATACAGTAGGATAAATGTTGCTTTCTATTTTTAAATGAAACATGCATACTTTTGAATATATCTGTGACATTTAAAAAAACAATCCTTTCTACTCATTTGTGTTTGTTCAAAGGCTGTTCAGTACTTTAAGAAAATGTATTTATCAATGTTTAAAAATATACCAACACAAAATATGTTTATATATTTCTTTCTGGGCTTAATCATCTGCATACAAATTGATTTTTTTCAAAAATAGAAACATAGTCTTTTGAATAGAAGACTCAGATTTGTCCTCTATGAATTGGGAAAAAAAAGTTGGGAGAGAGGGTTCTCCAGTTACACAGAGACTTTCTTTTAAAGTCATATGATCGTGGATATAACATTGGAAAGGACCTCAGCTGTCAGTTAACCCAATGATCTTATTTTTTAAAATGATTTGTGGAGCCTAGAGAGATCTGATGATTTGACCAACATCACTCAAATAGGCAATGGCCGAGATGGAATTTGAAACAAGGTCTTTAATGAGAATGTTACTGCTTTTTCCAGTGCAACACCTATGGACAAGCGGTATATGTCAAATCATTGACAGAAGTAACCTTTTTATCTCATTCAAATGTTGAACTTACAGTGTATGTGATGGAAAAAAATAGATATCTGCATTTACATGTCCTTGATGTTATTAGATGTTACCAGGTGTTTAGGTACCTCTCCACATTTCTGAGATGTGGATGGGTACATACTGTAGGAATTCAAAGACTGGAGGAAGCATCATTTGCTACTTACTCAAAAAGCAAGCAACTGCCTCCACAATCAATCCAAATGAATCATTCTCTGTCCTCTCATCTATCCCTTTTAAATGGAGATAAGGAGCATTCTGTTGTTCTCTTCAGGGGCCTGGCATGATCCCCATCATTTGGCATCATTTGCCAAATTATGGATAAATTGCATCTCAACTCCAAATTGCTTCATTGTGCAGTCTCCAGTAAGTATATGCAACCAACTCCACATTTCTAAAGTTAATTGGACTTTTTTTCTGTGACTGAATTTTTTGTCTTTGAAGAATAGGACTTATCCCACACTCTGCAAATGCCCCCTTAAAAGCAAATAGGAAACTTAAGTAAGTACAATTTAGTGGTTCATGTATTAAAACTGAAGAGAGCCCAAAGGTTTTACAAGTCAACATTTTTTATTTCCCCTCCCATAAACTACATCCTTTCATTATTTAACCAAACTTTCAATGTCAAAACATGCTAAAAGTTTATTTTTGCCCTTCTAGAGCTGGAAGGGGGAAGGGAAGCATTTTTGAGGTAACAAAAATTTCTGTTCTCTTTTCTTCTCTTTTTCAATAGTTGTGGTAGCTTTTAAACTCCCTTGACCTTTTGAGTGCAATAAAAGGCCACCAAATAAAGCTTCCTTTCATTGAAAGTTTGCTGTTCTAGCATTCTCCTCTTCCATTAAACCTGCCTATTTAGAAGAGAGTTGTAACCAGTCTCAGTTTTCACAGCAGGTTTACAATTGGTTCAGATAGATGTTACTAATGGTAACCACAATTCTATAGGAAATACAACCCCCTTTTAACATACTTTAGTACACAGTAGAAATTAAGGGGAAAACATCACCAGTAAGAAAGGAATTAAAAATAAAAGCAAATAAAAATAATCTTTGTTATATATGTGTATGTTTGATCAATTGTCCTTACTACTCCAAATACAAATTTGAACAAAAATATTTCAAATACAAAAGTCATAGAAATCCATTTTAGCATAGTTAATTTCATATGCAATCTACTTTCATGTACTGTTTCCTATCTTGATCTACTCTGATTCCATTCCAGGAGTTTGATTCTCAACAGGAGGCAATTAATGATTTAGATTTAAAAAAATGACAGTGAGTTTTCTTTTGTGCCACATGCAAAGGAGTCTTAAAAGTCTAGAGAAGAGTAATTATTTGCTTTAATTTGGAGAGTGATTGTGATGATAAATGATCTACCTACCTTTGTTCATGCTGATTTTCTGCTAGCATGCCCTCCCTTTACATTTCTAAATGAGAAACAAGTTATATACTATACAAAGTGTTGGACTTAAAGTAAAAGGAACTATATTCCTATTAAGACTCTTCTATGCACTGACTTTAGAAAAAAGATGTTGGGAAAATCAATTAATTTCTAAGACCTCAATTTCCTCCTACTTAGATATGATGGTCTCTTATGAATAGTCCAGATATAAAGCTTTGAATCTAGGATTTAAAATTAATCTTTCCAGACATCCTCTGTGAATATGGGTATTGTTGATCTTATTTTTTTATATTTATCTGCAGTTTCTATATTACATTCTTATGTGTATATCAAATCATACATTGACTTGACTTGTTCTTTATTTCATATTCAATTCAATGAGCATTTTTAAAATACTTACTTGGAAATATGAAACAATAAGATATACAAAGATTTTTAAAATTCAAACAGTTCCTACCTTCAATATCCTTATAATCTATTATGGGAAATAGTATGTACATAGTCCAATAAATGCAAAACATGCACAAAATTAATAAAAAATATGAGGTTACTAGAGATCTAATACCTACAGTAGTAAGTAAAGGTTAGATGTAGAATTTGGACTTAAATTGAACCTTGAATGAAGATAAGCAAAATAAGGAATGAAATATTCAAGGCATGTTGGAAAGTCTGGGCAAAATCAGAAAGATGGGTGATGAAATGGCACATATAGAAAGTAAAAATTAGGCCGGTTTTACTGAGAGAACATGGGGCTTCAGAATGGGAATATTGCTTTAAAAAACTTAAGAAAGTTGTGTTGGAACTAAATTATGAAAGACTTTAAATGCCAAATTAGTTTCCATTTTCTCCTAGATAAAATAGGAAATCATTGAAGTTTTTTATGCAATTAGTGAGATGATAAGCATATATAAAAATGCTTTCTTTGATCCAAGGACTATTTGAAGTATTAGGGTTCAAAAGAAAGATGGAATCTTACTTCTCTTGGAGCTCACATGCTATTGAAATTTCAGAAATAAGTGTCCTGTGATGGCATGGGCATCTGGGGTGGGTTATAACATGCAAAACTGGGAAATGAAGTCCTGCAGAAGGTAAAATTTGTACCATATCTTGTAATAAGTCAGGAAAAATGAAATAACGAGATAGTGTCATAGCTGAACATAAACAAATAGGTCTGCATAGATAGTTCTTATGTTGTGTGAAGGACAGAGAAGTGCAGTCTAAAGTGACCAGGTTCTTAAAGGCTTTACATGGTTGATTGATTCTTGTCCTTCCTTTTTGAAGAAGACCAAAATGGCATCAATATGTTTGAGACAAATTGCAGTGTGTCTTACTGTGATCAGATCAGTAGGAACATGGAATGCTCTAATACAAGTTGGGCACAAATAGTACATGGGAACACCTGGGGTGAGTACTCTAAATTTACATATGCCACATTTCCTTTGAGCTGCTTCAATTCTGTCTTCTTCACAGAGTGCATCACCCTCACTGATGAGGGAATGCCATGCTGGGTGGTCCTGTGTCAGTGTCTCTTATGCTACACAATCATTTGGAAAGTTTTTTAATGAGATCTTCAGGGTGTCTCAGTATCACTTCTTCTGACCCCCTTGTGAGTGTTTGCTCTATGTGAATTTTCCATAAAATAACTTTTTTTGGCAAGCATACATCTGGCATTCTAACAACTTATCCAGTCCATCATAATTGCACTCTCTGTAGTAATGTATGAATGCTAGGCATTTTAGCTCCAGAAAGGACATCAGTGTCTGGTATTTTCTCCTGCTAGGTGATCTTCAGAATCTTCCAAAGACAAATTAAATGGAAGCAATACATTTTCTTGATATGGCCCTGGTAGACTAGACTGTCTAGGTTCCACAGGGATACAGCAATGAGATCAGCACAATGGCTCTGTAGACCAGTTTAGTAGTTAATCTAATACTGTTCTTCTCCCATACTTTCTTTTGGAGCCTCCCAAATACTGAGTGAGCTCTGGCAATGAGGGTAGCAATTTTATTTTCAGTGTGTACCTCCCTGGTAAGTGAAGTGAAGTAAACTTGTTCCCTGTACTCACAACTTCCCCATTTGTTTAATCAATGGTTCCACATGTGGGATGGTGCAGTGCTGGCTGATGGAGCACCAGGGTTTTCTTGGTGTCAATTGTTAGATCAAAATTAGCATAAGTAGCAGAGAATCTGTCCACACTTTGTTGGATCTCAGCTTCAGAGGCTGCGGTAAGTGCCCAACTATCTGCAAACATAAGATCATGTACCAGCACCCCTGCACTTTGACTTTGGCTTGTAGTCTTTTCAAGATAAAGAATTTGCAGTAGCTGACCTTGAGACCATGTTCATACTTTCTAAAGGTGTTTGATAGTATGGCTGAAAACATCATGATAAAAAGTATGAAAGAGTTTGTGGGAGGATTGAGATATTGATGCATTGCTAGTGGAGTTGTGAACAGATCCAATTATTTTGGATAGCAATATGGAACTATTCTCAAAGAACAATAAAAATGTTCATTCATTTTGACCTAGAAATTCCAATTCTAGGTCTATATACAGAAGGAATCATAAAAAAATCCCACATGATTCAAAATATTCTTAGCAGCTCTTGTGGGGGCAAATAATTGGAATTTGTGGGGATGTCCATCATTTGGGAATGGCTAAATTAGTTGTGGAACATGAATACTATGGAATAATGTTATTCTATAAGAAATCATAAATGGTGAGACTCTAGCAAAGCATGGAAAGAATTACAGGATCTCATGTTGAGCAAAGGAAGCAGAACCAAAATATACACATTAACAACATTGTAAGATGCTCATCCTTGATGGAAACAGCTTCTCTCAACAGTTCAGAGATCTAGGACAACTGATTTAGACCAGCTATAGACAATGTTGTCCCCATCTAGAGTAAGAAAAGCAAAACAAAGCAAAGCAAACCAAAAAGAACCCTTCAGAATCGATAAACACTTTACATTAATTATCTCTTCTGAATCTCTTTCCCTTAATCTTAAATTCTCATACTGAAAATGACTAATCTCTAAACATAGTTATCAAAAATATGTATATTAAATGTTAACCTGAATGTTTCGCTGCTGAGGGGAGGGGGGCTGGAAGGGAGGGTGCAAGGAAGTTCTGTAATTTAAAAATTTACATGTGCATATGGAGGAAAACAAATAAATAAATGAAAGTATGGGAACAAGGACATATCCTTATTTTACTACATTGGTGACTGGGAAATCTCAAGAGCATTGTCCATTATCTAGAACCTGGGCAAGCATGTCATCATGAGTGTGGCACCAGTACATGCTACAGCTTCTTGGAGCCACAGATGATTGTTAGGTGATTCAGGTGTACATCAGAAGTGGAAAGCAGCCCTAAAGATGCTTTTGCAACCTCACATCAAGGTACTAGTCTTCCTTGAACACACACCTTAAATGACTTTAAATATTAAATAATTTAATATTTGTTTTTAAAGATGATAGGTGGCTACTAGAGTTTAATGAATTGGGGAGTATGGTAGAGGGATGATATTGTCAGACTATATTCTAAGGAGATCACTTTGAAAGCAAAATGGAGTGTGAACTGATCTTTTATCACTGAATGGAGTATGGATTAGAGGGAAAGAGACCAATTAGGAGGCTACAACAATAGTCCAAGCAAAAAAAAATGATAAAAGACCTATACTAGCATAGTGACTGTGAGCACAGGGAATGAATGAATATGAGAGATATTGTGAGAGGAGAAACATAATGTCAACAGATTATACCTGTCGGTGTGAGGAAGAGTAAGAAATCAAGAAATGACACCAAGGATCAGATTTTCGGTATCTGAATAAGAAAATTGAGCAGATGAGAGAATAATTGAAAAGATATTTGAATATGTGTGACATGGTTATAAGATGTTTAATTTGATTGCCTGGCTGAAAATTACATAATGATATAGTACTATTCATTAGGACAGAAATTATAGTTGGATATATAGAACTGGGACTCATCCAGGTAGAGAAAATGATTGAAGTTTATGAAAGCTGATAAGTTCATCAAGCAATAATATATAGGAAGAAGAGCAGTGGGCCAAGGATAAAGCCTTGAGGGATGCCTAGATTTAGTGATGATAACCTTGCTAAAGAACCAGCAAGAGATGGAGAATGAACGAGGCTGTTGCCAGACAGGTAGTTAAAAAAATATCAGGAGATCAGAATGTCATGAAAACAGAAAGAATATAGCCAAGGAAGTTAAATGTCAGATGTGAGGGGCAGTTAGGTGCAGCATTGGATAGACCGCCAGCCCTGGAGTCAGGAGGCCCTGAGTTCAAATTTGATCTTATACATTTATTAATTACCTAACTGTGTGAGCCTGGGCAAGTCCTTAACCCCATTGCCTTGCAAAAGCAAACCAAAAAATTTTAGATTCTTTATAAAGACTATAATAACATTCTGAATAGTGACTGTCCTTTATTTTCCTGCTCTACTATGACAACCTTAATGATATAGTGGGGGGGGCAAGTAATAAATGCTTAGATCACTATGAATTTTATGTGGAGGAAACAGAAAAGTAAAAAAATACCTGCTGCTTTATAACTCAGGTTTTTATAGTTTTCAACCCAAATATAAAACTGTATTAATTTTTAAATGACCTTAGTTTCATACATGTAAGTTATATGTTTTATTCTGAAAAGGAAAGTGTCAGAGGAGTGTGGGAAAGATGATTGGCATTTAGGGGTTCACTACTGAGAAGTTGCTTTATTACCCACCACAACTGCTAGAGATAACTGATTGCTTACCCCCCAAGTCATTAATTCCACAATGAAATGTGTAGAACATATCTTTATAACTTATCACATCATTTCTAAAGTCATCATTTTAAACCTTTTACTTATTTCCATATAAGAATTAGCTGGAAACAACTTGTCCTACGAATTGATTCTTCTCTCTATCTCTCTTTCTATAAATTTCTCTGCCTCTGTCTGTGCCTCTGTTTATTTCTCTCTCTTTCTCCCCTTTCTCTCAAACACAGAAGAAATATATTTATAGAAGCAGTATCTTTTGAGTTATATAGTATTTATATAGTTTAGTTTGTAATACTTATGATTTGATGTTTTCAGGTATTTGGATTTACTTAAATTCAGCTTAATTGTTTGTCAAAGCATGATCAAGCTTCATCAGGAGGAGAAACAGGAGGAGCTATGATTCAAGTTTGGTATTAGGGAAAAATGATGAATAGGGAAGAAAGTACATTCCTAAATATCTGACTAGAAGTTCCATGTCAGAATGAGCATCATCACACATGTACAACACAATCACATAAATATACATGCACATACAGAGAAATAAATGGGCAAATGTAGTTTTCATTGATAAAGCACTGCTGTGCTATATTGTCAATAGTCTAAGAAGTTAACTAGAAACCATTGCAATACATTTATAAATAGTATTCTTTAAAATTTCAGTATGAGATTATGGAATGATGAAAAGTGTTCACTCAGATTCTTAGAGAGTTTCTTTCCCAATAATACTTTGTGTTTTTTTTTTCATAGGTGGTTTCTATGACAACTTAACATTGATTTCAGTGATTTTTTTGTGGGATGGGGAAAATTAATAATGTGATACTTTGTTTTAATATTGAAAGTGATTATTACCAGTAGGCTATATGGAGGGGGTCCATTAACTATTTTGACTTTCAATTAACTTCTTTTATATATTTTGGGATTTCATTTCCCTTTATTTCAGCTATCAAACTCTGAAATTTTAATCTGAATGTTAATCACTGCTTTATCAACTGTCATTTCTCTCCTCTCTCTCTCTCTCTCTCTCTCTCTCTCTCTCTCTCTCAATGTCTCAGTGTCTGTCTATCTGTCTCTCTCTGTCTCTCATGTGTCTTTTTATCTCCCTCTGTGTCTCTATCTATTTCTGTCTCTATTTCTGTCTTTCTATCTTTCTCTGTCACTCTTTCCCCTCTGTCTGTCTCTCCCTTTCTTTCTCTCTCTCTGGCTCTTTCAATATATACTTCAACTTTTCTCATTGGATTTCCCTAAATGACAAAGTTAAATTTACTGACACCGAATTTCATATCTTCTATTGATTGCTATAGCCAATCTTTATTTTTCTTCAATAATAAATGTCCTTATTAGTGCTAACAATATTTCCTCTTATATAATTTAATTTTATTGTCTGGAAGAATCAACTGTAGAAATTTAATTGTCTATAAATCTGAACACAAGATGAACTTCTTATATCGTCCTGAGTCACTATGTCTTTAAACATACATCAGAGAGCTTTTATTTTAACTTTTTATTTTATCTTTACCCAGTATAATAATACTTGGGAACATAGCTGGTGCCAACTAACCTTGCATTAAAGTACAGATGATTTATCCTCTAATTTGAGCAATCCCACAAATGCCAATCATTAAGCTTAATCCTGTGGAAATTTATGGAATGAATGCTATTCTAGGAACTGTAGATCAGTGATTTAAGCAGCTACTATAAATTAGGAGTGCTCAAGATCCATTTATATTTTTTTCTAGCAGCCATCATGTATCAGAAACAGTCTCCAAGACTTTCAGTCTGTATTCCATATCTAGGTAAACATAACCATTCACCTTTGCCATCTTTCTTACTGTAAAACATATAGACAATTTCATGTTTAGGATGATACAATACTACTGTGACTATTAATTGGAGGCAACATAATTTAGTAGAATGTATGCTGTGTCTGAAATCAGAAGACCTGTGTTGAAGAACTAACTCTATATTGTAATGGTTACATCACCAAGGGCAGGTCACAATCTTTCAGCTTCCACTTTCTTATCCATTAAATGAGCAAAAGAATTCTTGCAGTAGTAACCTCATAAGCTTGTTAAAAGAAAAACATTTAAATTTAAGCATTATATACATGTTGATTATTATACACATAATCCACCAATATAAATTAAATATATTATATATTTTGATTTTTTCAAAAAAAATTGTTTATTTAAGGCAATAGGATTAAGTGACTTATCAAAGATCACACAGCTAGGCAATTACTAAATGTCTGACATTGGATTTGAATTTAGGTCCTCCTGTTTCTAGGGCCAATGCTCTATCCACTGCTCTACCTAGTTGCCCCATTATATTGTATTCTAATAGAAAGAATGTAATAGTAGATATAAGAAGAAAGACCTGGGTTTCAAATCTTTCCTCTGGTATTTAATATCTTTATGGCAATAAGCAACTATCTTAAGCTCTAGTCATTTTTCAGTGCTTCTTTGCTAAGATTTAGATACTGCATTTCCCCAAGTATGATGCACTCTTTCTCGAAAAGTTTGGGATCTAAAAACTGGGAGTGTCTTATACATTGGTTGAAGATTTTTTGACTTGAATTTTCTGCTTTTCCATACATGTTTTTGTGCTCATTCCTTTGCATTTGTTATGTATTTGTTACATTTTTTGCTACATTCTGACCAGAAATGGTTCTGAAAAGATTTTTTTACAGTGCTGAAAAGTAAATGGAAATCATGCTGCTGAATATCAGTTTGTTCCTTCTCCAACTGAGAAAAAAATCTGAGACTGGCTATAAGAAGAAGAAACCCTATTGAAAATGCCCTGGCAGAAGAAGGCCATAAGACGTAAGGCAGTCACATGGCCTAGTTTAGACAGGAAATTGAAAAAATATATTGAAGAGCAAAGGGCCATTGGAATTCCTGTGTCCACAAAGATGGTTTAGCAGGAGGCAAGAATTGCTGATTGAAAAGAAGTGACTGGTTTCAGAGGAGGACAGAATTAGTGCTTCAGGTCCATAAAACAGAATGGACTAAGCATCTTTCATACACCAGAATCATCCACACCTTTGAGTAGAAGTTCCTTGAATTTCATGATGAATAAAATGAGTTTAAGAACTTTATTTAATAATTTTTTCCCAAATTTCAGACCCCCAAAATAAGGTACATCTTATACATGGGGAAATATGATAGCCTGTATTTTGCTTCAAGGAATTGACAAAGAAGGGACTGTATATTCAAATAAAATCCTTTGTGTGTTCTATTATAGTTGAGTCATATTTGATATTTTATGACAGTATGAACAATACTAGCTGTAGAATTTTCTTTGTAAAGCTTTTGGAGTAATGTACTAGTTCTTTCCCCAGTTTATCAAAGCAAATAGAGATTAAGTAATTTACCCAGGGTCACATAACTAGCATTTGTCTGAGCCTGGATTTGAAGTCAGATCTTCCTGATTTCAGACCCAGCAGTATTCAGTGAGCTACAAGCTAACTAATTATAGTCTGTCGCAAATGATTCTTTGTAAGCCATCTCTTTGGCACTTCAAAGGAATGTTGAAAACTCTGGGAAAGACTGATTTTTATATATTAAAAATGAATGCTTGCTTTTGTTTTCCATTTATCCATGAAGTTTTGAAATATCTGGAAAAGTATTTCTTTTTATAATATAGAAATTTGATTAACAGAAATATGCTAGGACCTGAGGGAAAATCATATTGACCTCTTTATCTTTTTTTAAGAAATTAAACCCTATTCACATACTGTGGAGCACTGGAGTACTACCAAAGTTTGTTAAACTTCAAACTATTTGACTTATCAGATAAAGGTTTTACTTTCACATCTTTTGTTCTCTACTAATATACCTCCTGCTCTGGTCAGATGATTCTCATCACCCCATGCATATACAATTCTTATTTTAAAGCCTTATTTCATACTACTGCCCCTCCATCCACATGAATCCTATAAAGCAATTAGTAGTTACCTCCTCTCTATCACTTTGATCCATAATCACTTTTACCCAGTTATAGATTTTTCTGCTGGCATTTTTGCATTGTTTTCCCTAATTCCTATTCTCTAATGTGTTACAACCTGCTCATACCCCCCTTGAGGTTCTCAATTATAATTTACGTGATATTTGACTTGAATTATTTATAGAATTAAATGCATCTAAATCTGGCTTCCTACTTCAAAAATGTCATCTACTTAGTTTATTTGAACCAATGGTAAATATTCTCTTTTCTGAGCTGAAGTGTACTATTTTAATCATTTACTTTGTGGAGGAGCATGGCTGGTAATTGATTTTTTCCCACATTAATTTTTAGATTTATTTTATATTATCACAAAATTTTGTGAAAGCAAATATAAACCCTGCTCCCTCCCCCAAAAAGATGAGAAGCCTCAAGACTAGAGAGAGAGAGAGAGAGAGAGAGAGAGAGAGAGATGTACTTCAGTCTGTGTTCTGATTCCAATGTCTCTGTCTCTGGGATGAATTGACTTCTTTTCACCAAAGAAGTTGCTTCAATTTTTTGTTCACAGTTGCTTTTCTAGCTATATTTCCATTCATTCTATTCCTTCCCACTCTCATTTATTCTATTCTCTCTCTCCTTTAACCCAATATCTGTTCAAAAGTGTGTTGTGTCTGAGTATCTTCTCCCATGATCTTCCCTCTCTTCTATCACCTATTCCCTCCTTCCCTACCCCCATTCTCCCTTATTCTATCCCTTTCTTCTCATTTTTCTCTAGGGTAAGGTTCTATACCCTATTAAGTGTATATGTTATTTCCTCTATGATCCATTTCTTATGAGAATTGAAGGCTCACTCGTTCTCCCCCTCACCTTCCCCCATTCAATTCAATCAAATAAGATTTTTCTTGACTCTTATGTGAAACACCTTAGCCCCTTCTTACTCTCCTTTCTCTTCCTCCCAGTATTTTCCTTTGTCACCCATTGACTCCATCTTTTTACTATATTATACCATTATATTCAACTCCTTCCTGTGCCTTGTCTATATATGCCCCTTCTAAATGCTCTTATAAATAAGAAAGCTCAATGAGTTATCAGTATCTTCTTCCCATATAGGAATACAAACAGTTGAACATCATTAAGTTCCTCATAGTTAGTCCTTCTCATCCATCCTCTCTATGATTCATATGAATCCTATACTTGGAGATAAAACTTTCTGTTCAGCTCTGGTTGTTTCAATAGGAAGGTTTGGAAGTTTCCTGATTCATGGAAAATCCATCTTTTCCCCTGAAAGAGGATGTTCAATTTTGCTGGGTATTTGATTCTCGGTTGTAAACCAAGATTTTTTGTCTTCCAGAATATCATATTCCAAGGCCTTCAAGCCCTTAATGTAGATGCTGCCAAATCCTGTGTAATCCTGACTTTAGAGTCATGGTAGTTGAATTGTTTGTTTCCAGCAGCTTTTAGTATTTTTCTCTTTGACTTGAAAGCTTTGAAATTTGGCTATAATATTTCTGGAAGATTTTCTTTTGGGATCTCTTTCAGGAGGTAAGTGGTGAATTCCCTCAATTTCTATTTTACCCTCTGCTTCTAGGATCGCAAGGCAATTTTGCTGTATTATTTCTTGAAAAATGAAGTCTTTTTTCCTGGTTGTGACATTTAGGTAGCCCAATGATTTTTAAATTATCTCTTCTGGATTTGTTTTCAAGATTAATTGTTTTTCTAATGAGATATTTCACATTTTCTCCTAATTGCTATTTTTTGGAATAGTTTTATTTCTTCCTGATTTGTCATAAAGTCATCGGCTTCTTTTAGTTCCATTCTGCATTTGAAGGAGTTATTTTCTTCAGAAAGTTTTTTCATCTCCTTTTCCAGATGGCCCATTCTGCTTTTTAAGGCATTCTTCCCCTCATTTGCCTTTGTATTGTTTTTTTTTATTTGCTAAACTGGTTTGAACACATTATTTTCTTCAGTATTTTTATGCATTTCTTTCACCAAACTGCTGATTTGGTTTTCATGATATAACTGCATTGCTCTCATTTCTCCGCCCAATTTTTCCTCTCCTGAGCCAATTTTCTATTTCTCTTGTTAAGTTTTGGATACAGAAGTTTCAATTTTATCATCTTATGAATCTTCCATGGGACCAAAGCAATTTTCTATGGTTAGTTTTTCTTTTGTTTTCCTCATTTCCTCAGTCAATGACTGATTCATCACACTTCCAAGGCTTTTGGGGATTTTGAGACAGCCCACAGGGACCTTAATTCCTCCAAGGTCTTATGAGAGACTTTGATTACTCTCTTGCTTGTGCCTTGCTATGTGGATGACCACAAGTCCTCCCATCTGCCCTGGAGCCGTGAGGAGAGTCCCTGCTGAGCTATGGTGAAATGGGTGCCAAAACTGCAACCTGGATTTGGGTGTGGACAAACAGCTGAGTCCTGCTCCAGGGAGAACCAAAAGACCTCTGCAGTCTCCCCAGACCTCCTTAACATCTGTAGGCTGCTCTTTGGAGGTACAGGTTAGTGTCTCAAAGTCTTGCTGCAGATTCTCATTGCAGGGCTGCTATGAAACTGGCACTTACACTGGTGTGGCACAGTTCTCTGCTGTGGCAGAGTTCTCTCACCATCCTTTCAAGTTGTTCCTGGTGATCCCTTGGTCAGGAGGTCTGGAAACTGCACCTTCTGCCACTGACCCAGGTGCCCCCAGGGTTCTAGGAACCTGCCCCAGATGCACTGTGCTGGGCCTAGACTATCAGCACTCAGTCCCTGTGAAACCAATCTTTCCTGGGGAAAATTCCAAGTTGTCTTGGACTTGGAAATTTTTATCACTCAGTCTTTCTGTGGGTTCTGTCCTTCCAAATTTTGGTTGGACTCATAATCTGGTGGCTTTTGGAGTTTTGGGGTGAAGGAGTTTTTAAGAATTCCTGCCTTCTTGCCACCATCTTGGCTCTGTCCCTTGCTGAATGATTTTAATAACTCTGATAAAATAAAGATTTCAGAGATCTATTTGAGTGACTCATACTCCTGATGCCACCCAAAAGTTAGTAATGGTGGTGTGAATTGTTTATTTGTATTTTATATTAGAGAATTTTCCCCATTGAGACATATATTATTAATATTTAATAGCTAGCATTTAAATACAACTTTAGATTTGAAAAGTGAACTCTGTAATAACTCATTTGATCCATACATGAACTCTGTGGGATAGGTGCTGTTATAATTGTCATATTACTAGCAAGAAAATCAAGGCTGAGTAAGATGATTGCCCCCTGTCAAATAGTAAATTTCTGAGGTAAAATTTGAACTCAGATTTTTCAGACTTGAAAGTCAGCATTTTATTCACTGTGCCTCTAAATATAACAGATTTGACATTGTAATGAAGTTGGATTCCAATTCTCCACATTGTCTAAGACATCCTAAGCATGTGTTCATTCCTTTCAACTATTCATGCTATTTTTATTATAATAATTTATTATCTGTACCATTGCAGCAATATCCAAATAGGTCTTCTTGCAGAAGACTCTTGCCTCTCAAATCCATCCTCCATACAGCTGGCAGAATAATAATCTATACTCTACTTCTCAAGATTCTTCAGTGACTCCTTAGTCCTTTTAGTATAAATTATAAACTCGCCAGCTTGTTATTTATAACTCTTCACAGGCTTACTCCAGATTGTCTTTCCACATGAATTTCTCATAGATCACCTTCATAAACAATAGCATCTGACTCAACCAGTCAACAAATTATTGTATGAATTTGCCATTCCTTCTTACCTTCTACCTTTCCACAGGTTGTACATTCTGTAAAGAACATAATTTCATCCTTGACTCCTTATCTTACTATCCTTGACTTTATTAAAGTCCAAATCAGGGTCCACTTCTTTTTTTTGATTTCCATACCAATTAATTTGCTTCCTCTTCACAGAAGACTTTGTCTTTACTTTGAATCTTTTTATCTGAGAACGTGCTGTTCTCTATAGAATCAAAGCTGAATGAGATCCAGAACTCTTCATTTGTTGTAAGGATCAAATAAGATATTTGTAAAGATATTAACATATTGCTTGGCACTTAATAAATGTATATTCCATTTCTCTTCTTCACAGTCCCAGTATCCTCATTGCCAAACAGAATATGCAGCATATACTAGATACTTAAGTTCCTTTGAATTAAAATTAACTCAACCTCCTCTACAATATGTAGTAAAGAAGGAGGATTGGAACCACTAGATTTCAATTGAAATCAGTTTTAGAAGGTTGATATCTGTATTTAATCGTGCCAGCTAAATGGCACAATGTATAGAGCACTGGAGTCAATAGAAGCTGAGTTCAAATCCAGCCTCAGACACCTAATAATTGCCTAGCTGTGTGACCTTAGACAAGTCACTTAACTTATTGCATTAAATAAATTTAAAAAGATTTAAAAAAGAAAGGAAATTCAACTCTTGCTATTTGACCCTTCCATTATTTACCAAAATTTACCTGTAATGCTTTGCTTTAATAAGAATCAATGTTAGTATTTTGGCAAAAAATAAAAATAACTCCCCCCCTCAGGGAATGAAGACCTATAGTCAAAACAATGTGGCCATCTATTTCAAAAAATTTTTAGTTTGGGGATATTCTAAGATTCTTGATTAATTTTTTTTCCTAAAAAAATTTAGAAGGTGTATGGGTCATTGTGTTTCTTATCTAAATACAAATACACACATATGTATGTATCATATGTTTAGAATTTGTTCAGAAATTTAAGTTGATACTTTTAATTCAGATGACTGACATTTAATCTCAAAGATATGATAACATGGGGACCAAAAAAACCAAGATATAAGTGATTGTTTTTTAAAATGATTATGTATTTTAATGCCCTTCATCTTACAAAATGGTACAATGTTATATATACATTTGAGTACTAAAATTTCAAGGAAGGTAACATTTTATTTGGAAATAAAAGCTATATCTAATGTTAAAAGACCTAGATTCAAATATAATTTCTGCTCCTTATATTTTAGTGACTTTAAATAAGTCACACTGAGTCTCACTTTCCTCAACTTCCAAAAGTGGGGGGTTGACCAATGATCCCTAAAATTGCTTTCTATTATAAAACTATGACCCTTTGAAATTAAGGTCATATTTTTGTAAAAGTCATGTTTCAAATGCCTTGGTAATGTTGCTTTGTAATGAAGGTAGCAGTTCTATACTTCAACACCTGAGTCATATGAATGTTCTATTTCATTTCTATTAAACTTATTCAGTTCACAGAGTCCTGATATTTTTCTTTTTAGTGATTCATCAATTTTTATCATTGTCTATCCAAATTCAGTCTATTACTCTCCTCTTCATCTAACATTTGATTGTCTCATTTCCTCTCATTTGTATTTTGTAGAAATGAGTTTCTGCTTGAGGAAGGTAGTGGTGGAGTTGTGGAAGAAAACGGGGGCATTCAAAAGTATAGTTTATATTAGCTGGACCTTGCTCTAGGGATGATGCTCATCCTCATAATAGGGGAAAGGGAGGAAAATTTTACAGCAATATTTTCTACAAAAACTCTTCCTATTTTTTTCACTTTTCATGAATATATGTACAGTACCTCAAAATGAAGCCTTAATAGACTTCATCAAACTCAGTTCCCAGCCAAAAGCAGTATTTACGTATATTCTTTTCTCTAGTTTATTACACAGCTGGGTATAGCAGATGTATTGGTAGGAAATACATTAGGGTATTTATTTCTAGAAGTAACTAGAAAAATTCAAAGCAAAATATATACCCATTCATACACTGAACAATAAGCTTGACTAGTTAAATGGGTAAATTCATTCAATATATGTAACTTTAAAATCTTTGGAAAGTTGTTGTTGTCGTTTTTCTAATGAAAACTTATCCCTTTCCAAAAAAAGTTTTAAGCAATATGTAATTCTTTCATCTTTAAGTGAAAAAGTCACTTGAATTTTTCCTATGTAATGGGGATAACATGTAACTAGGTATTAAGAATGGTTCTTTGTGTACCTGTTTTGTTTCTTTTAAGGAGAAATTATAAAATCGAAAATGATTTCTGGTCTGTTCTCAAGTTTTAACTGGTAGATATTTTGAATGTATTTTCTACCTACTTGTGTCAGTAAGCATTTTATTATTTCTCTCCTCTATCTCCAATAGAACATATGCTTCTTGAAGTCAGGATTATTTGTTTTCAATTCATTTCACTGTTAAGTAATTTTATTGAACATTCTTATGTGGTAGCACAACCCTAGAAACTAAGGAATGAAGTTTTTCCTTTCAAGGATTTTTTTCTTTTCTTTTCTTAATTTCTTACTTCTTTCATTTTTCAATTCTTATTTTTTTGGTTCCTAGTATTGAAAGCAAAAGGGTTACAACAAATGAGAGATAGATTTCATTAAATTTAAAGAAAATACAAACAGAACTAGCTAATAATTAGCTAATAATTCCAAAAGTGAAGCATCTTAGAAGATAGTTATTTTAACACTGATAAAAATTTCACTTAGTAAATTAATATTTATGAGGTGTCTTATTTGGAGTTTGAATGACTGTCCCCTTGTCAGAGGTATTATAGACCTTTTTGCAGTTAAAGTTGCATTAAATGACATTTGTGCTCTTATAATTCTGTGAATTTCTGAAATTTGACTGAGGAGGGGAAAACTTATTGCAAATTGCTTCATATACCTTGTTCACAGCACCAATTCACTCACTTTTTCTCCTATTCTATAGAATTATATATCTTCTTGCTTTGTTCTGTCTACAAATCTGTCACATGTTCTGGGATGCATGTCTCTGCACCTGCAGAAGTTGAGGATATGCTTTCTATAGGCAATATGTAGAAGAACAATGGAATAAATGCAATTTAGGCTTTAAATGCAGTGAGAAATACTCAGCACTGAAACTATTTCCTGGATCTAGCTCATAATCACCAGATGGAACATTTAACAATTGTGTTGTTTGCTTCAAGGCATTGACGCCATTAAAAATTTGCCCCTTTACTATAAACCATTTACTTCCAAATAATGTGATATTTCTCATCTTTTTAATGATGTTTTGGAAGTAAAATAGCTTCTTATGTGTATGCAAATATTTAAAAAGATATAAATATTAATTTGAATACTAAACAAATGGATTTTTTAAACAAGATTACAATGCTGATTCTTTTTTAACACTAGTTTAAAAGTTGAGAGTCATCAATGGAGATAGAATTTGTAAAAAACAAAGATAAAAATCTTCTATTTTCTGTAGTCTATGTTTACTTTTCCCCTCTGGGCTACAGAAAATCTGAAAGTTAAATGTTAAGTTTCTTCCTGATACTTCTGGAAAGTGATTTCTCATTTGTTCAAAATTAGCATTTCTGACAATGGTAATCTACAGTGATGAAAAATGCTGTCATAGCCTGACACTGACATTTAATTACTTAACCAAAAAGGTGATTCACTCTCTGAAACCCTGGAATACATTTTATAATAGGGTGATATGGATTTGCTTGCATTGTAATAGCTCATAATCTCAGAATGGGATATGAATTTCTTTTGCTTTCAAATAGGAATGATCTGTTCTTTTATCTAGTTTGACAAATTAACACCACACAAATGGCCCTGCATAGATAAGAAATTGGGGACTACTACTGTGGCAGATAAGGTGTTTAAAGCATTTGGTCCAGAACTGAACTGGAGATTTTTGGAGCAGAACCAAGATGGCAGCAAGATACTAACATACTCTTGGATTGTTTCTCTACCAACGTTAAATGAAGCCTCTGCTTTGACATTTAAGCTACAGTTGATACCAAGAAAAGAAGAAGATTCAAAGAAATTTTCAATGGTAGAAATTATAGAGGATGTTCAGTAAAGGTCTGTCTCTTTGGGGGGGGGAAAGGGGAAGTAAAGCCCAGTAGACTGGAGAATGGGAAAACCAGTGGGAGGCACTTTTAGCCAGATTGAATGCAGGTCCTGACAGATTGACAACAATAGAGTTCCCCTCAGCTAGATAACAAGCCATCAGGGAGGGTCCTAACCCCAAAGTCTGAACCCTGGTAACATTGGGATAAAAGACAGGACTAGGTCAGAAATAAATTACAGCTAAATCAGAACCTGGACATAAAAAGAGAAACAAACCTTTGCACAGTCAAGACTCAGACTGCATAGGTAAAATTCTGGCTAACCACAAGTCAAGGATCAGACCCCAGTACTAGGAAAAATAAAGTTGGGATCTACACTTCCTATATGATAGGGACAGACCCCCAAAAAACAAAAATGAACAAAAAAGCTAAAAGAGTGCTTAGTATAGAAAACTGCTTTATAGACAAAGATAGTAACAATGCCATGTCTGAAGAAGAAATTGAGTGAAAAATCACTCTCAAGGGAACCTCAAAATAGTTTATGAATTGGACTGAAATCCAAAAGAACATCAAAGAATTAAAAAAATTCAAAAGCAAAGCAGAAAGGAAGAAGAAAAATGGAAAAAAGAAATGAGAGTCATGCAGGAAAATTACAAAAATTGACCAGAGAACTCAATGTCTTTAAAAAGGAAGCCACAAAGTTAATTGAACCCTAAAAGTAAAAATTAGACAAATAGAAACCAATAAATCCACAAGACTACAAGATCCCATCAAACAAAATAAAAGACTGAAAAAAATTTAAGGAATTGTATACTACCTTTTAGGGAAAAGAAATGACCTGGAAAACACATTCAGAAGAGACAATTTCCAAATCATAGAACTAATAGAAAGCCTAGATAAAAATAAATAGAAAACCTCATTCAGGAAATTATTAGGGAAAACTATATAAATCTGCTAGAACAAGAAAACAATATTATCATCAAAAGAAAACACAGAACTCCTCCAGAAAGAGACCCACAGGATAAGAACTTCAAGTGTTGTTGAAGCCAAATTCCAGAACTTTCAAATAAAGAAAAGAATACTGCTAGAAGCCAAAAGAAATCAAATCAAATACAAAGAAAACACAATCAGACTCACACAGGACCTATCAACCTGAATATTAAAGTACTGGAAGCCCTGGAATAAAAGATTGGAGCAAAATATATTTTGCTTCAGCTGAAGTAAAAAAAGCAGGGATAGCAATCCTTATCTCAGACAAAGCAGCTGCAAAAATAGATTGTGTGAAAAGAAATAAGGAAGGAAACTTTATCCTCCTAAAATGTACCATAGATGATAAAGTTATTTCAATACTGAATATATATGCACCCAATCAGATATCATCCATATTCTTAAAGGAGAAGCTGAAAGAACTAAAGGAACACATAGACCCCAAAACTCTACTAGTGGGAGACCTCAAACTCCTGCTCTCAGATCTAGATAAATTGAATCATAAAATAAACAAGAAAGAAGTTAAGGAGGTAAATGGATTATTAGAAAACCTAGATATGGTAGACTTATGGAGGAAATTGAATGGGGACAGAAAGGAATATATCTTTTTCTCTGCAGTAAATGGAACTTAAACAAAAATTGGTCATGTACTAGGACATAAAAAACTAATGATCAACTGCGGAAATGCAGAAATAATGAATACATCTTTCTCAGATCACAATTCAATAAAAGTTATATGTAATATTGGGCCAAGGAGACAGAGACCCAGAACCAATCTGAAACTGAATAAGCTCATTTTAAAAATGAGTGGACCAAAAACCAAATTATAGAAAGAATTAATCATGTCATCCTAGATAATGAAACAACATACCAAAACCTATGGAGTCACTCAAAGTGGCTTCCAAGGGATGTATTATATCTTTAATGCTTAAATGAACAAATTAGAGAAAGAGGAGATCAATGAAATAAATATGCAAATAAAAATTAGAGAAAGAACAAATTAAAACCCCCCAATTAATACCAAATTAAAAATTATAAAAATTAAAGGAGAAATTAATTAAATGGAAGAAACTTATTAAATTAATAAATAAAACCAAAAGTTGGTTTTACAAAAAAACAATAAAATTGATAAATCTCTTGTCAATTTGATTTAAAAGGGAAAGAAGAAAATCCAATTGCTAGTATCATAAATGAAAAAGGTGAACTCACCACCAATGAGGAGGAAATTAAAGTAATAATTCAAAATTATTTTGCTCAACTCTATGCCAATAAATTTGATAATCTAAGTGAAATGGATGAATATTTATGAAAATATAATTTGACCAGCTTAAATGAAGAGGAGATTAAATACCTATACAACCCTATCTCAGAATAAGAAATTCAAGAAGTCATCATTGAACTCCCTAAGAAAAAATTCTCCAGCACCTGATGGATTCACAAGTAAATTCTACCAAACATTTAAGGAACAATTGGATCCAATTCTATATAAACTCTTCTGAAAAATAGGGAAAAATGGAACTCTGCCTAACTGTCTCTATGAAATCAATATGGTGCTGATAACTAAACCAAGAAGAGTTAAAACAGAGAAAGAAAATTATATATCTATCTCCCTAATGAATATAGATGCAAAAATCTTAAATAAAATCTTAGCAAAATGATTAAAACAAGTTATCACTGGGATAATACATTATGATCAAGTAAGATTTATCCCAGGAATGCAGGGTTGGTTCAATATTAGGCAAACTACTATTATACACAATTATATCAACAAAAAACCTATCGGAAAATATATGATCATATCAATAGATGCTGAAAAAACTTTTGAGAAAATATAGCACCCATTCCTACTAAAAACGCTAGAGAGTGTAGTAATAAATGGACTGTTCCTTAGAACAATTAACAGTTATCTATCTGAAATCATCAATAAGCATTATATTCAATGGGGAGAGGCTAGAAGCATTACCAATAATATCAGGGGTGAAACAAGGGTGCTCACTATCATCACTACTATTCAATATCCTATTAGAAATGTTAGCTTCATCAATTAGAGAAGAAAAAGAAATTGAAGTAATTAGAATTGGGAAGAAAGAGACAAAACTCTCACTCTTTGCAGTTGACATGATGGTCTACCTAGAGAATCCTAAGAAATCATCAAAAAAACTACTGGAAGCAATTAGCAACTATAGGAAAGTTGCAGGTTATAAAATAGAACTTCATAAATCCTCAATTTTCTCTCTCTCTATATATATATGTCTAGCAAGATAGAGCAGGCAGAGCTAGGAAGAGAAATCCCACTCAAAGTAACCTCAGACAATATAAGAGTCTATTTTCCAAGAAAGACTCAGAAACTTTTTGAAAAAAATTATAATTCATAATTATAATTACAAAACACTTCTCACACAAATTAAATTAGATTTAAATAATATCAATATCAATATCAGCTACATATCATGGATATGTAGAGGCAATATAATAAAAATGACAATTCTACCAAAACTTCCTGCTTAGTTCCCTAACAATCAAAATTCCAAAAAATTACTTTTATGTGTTAGGAAAAAGTTGTAAGTAAATTCATATAGAGAAATAAAAAGTCAAGAATTTCCAAGAATTTAATGAAAAAAATTGGAGAAGGATGTGGTTTAGCTCTATCTGATGTAAAATTATATTATAAAGCTTCAGTCATCAAAACTGTTTGGTATTGGCTAAGAAATAGAGTGCTGGACCAGTGGAATAGACTAGGAGTAACAGCAGCAAATGATGATAGTATTATGCTGTTTAATAAACCCAATGAGTCCAGCTATTGGGATAAAAACACTCTCTTTTATAAAAACTGCTCAGAAAATTGGAAGTTAGTATGGAAGAAACTGAGATTAGACCAACACCTCACACCCTTTATGAAGATAAGATCCAAATGGTTACGGGATTTAGAAATGAAAAACAATACTATAAGCAAATTAGAAGACCAAGGACTAGTTTACCTGTCAGATCTATGGAAAGGGGAGTCGTTTATGACTAAGGAAGAGATGGAGAACATCACCAAAACCAAACTAGATGATTTCAATTACATTAAATTAAAAAGCTTTTGCACAGATAAAACCACTGTAACCAAGATCGAAAGAAATGTAGTAAATTGGGAAACAATCTTTACAACTAATGATTCTGACAAAGAACTCATTTCTAAAATATACAGAGAACTGAGTCATATTTTTAGAAAAAAAATCCATTCCCCAATTAACAAATGGTCAAAGGATATGCAAAGGTAATTTACAGATGAGGAGATCAAAGCAATCCAAAGCTATATGAAAAATTGCTCTAAATCTCTAATTATTAGAGAAATGCAAATTAAATCTTCTCTGAGGTACCACCTCACACCTGAGACTGTCCAATATGACCAGAAAGGATAATGATCATTGTTGGAAGGGATGTGGGAAATCTCAGACACTATTACACTGTTGGTAGAGCTGTGAACTGATCTAACCTTTCTGGAGAGAAATTTGGAACTATACCCAAAGGGCAAAAAAAATGAACATACCCTTTAATTCAACAATACCACTACTGGGTCTATACCCTGAAGAGATGATGAAAAAATGGTAAAAGCATAATAAATAATATAATACTTATAACATAATACTTAAATAGTCTTATTTTAGAAAAAAAATTGAAGAAACCATCAAAAAAACTCCCTAAAAATTTCTCCAGGTCCAGTTGGATTTACAAGTGAATTCTACCAAATGTTAAATGAACAATTAAATCTTATTGTGATAAGAATGAATGCCGAGCATTTCCAGTTAAATCAGGGGTGAAACAATGATGTCCATTATCATCATTACTATTTGATATGTCATTAGAAATACTAGCTGAACCAATAAAAAGAAAATAAAATTGAAGGAATCAGAATTGGCAATGAGGAAGCAAAGCTTTCACCCTTTGCATATAATCTGATGGTATACCCAGAGAACCCAATAAAATTTTATAAAAATCTTCTTGAAATAATTAAAAAATTCAACAAAATAGTGAGATATAAAATAAATCCACAGAAATCAGTCTTACCCAAATAAAGGCAGATCTAAATAATTAGATCTCTATTTTATCTATGAGGAAACTTATGTAAAAAAGAGCTGGTTGAACTATTATAATGATAGTTCTACACAAATTAAATTACTTATTCAGTGCCATACCAATCAAAATTCCAAGTAACTATTTTACTGAGCTAGAAAAAATAGCAACAAAATTCATCTGAAGCAACAAAATATCAAGAATAGTAAGGGAACTTATGACAAAATGTAAAGCGAAGTGGCCTAGCTCTACTAGATCGAAAAATATATTAGAAAGCAGCATTCATTAAAACTCCCTAGTATTGGTTAGAAAATAAAGTAATGGATCGGTGAATTAGGCTAAGTTCAAAAGAAACCACAATAACTGACCACAACAATCTACTAAAATTATTTGACAAATCCAAAAATATCAGCTTCTCATTTAAGAATTCACTGATATTGTTGGGAAAAGTGGAAAATAGTGTCACAAAAATTAGGCATAGATCCACAACTCACACTCTATACCAAAATGAGATCAAAATGGGTGCAGGATTTAGATATAAAGGGTGACACTATAGATAAATTAATAGAGCAATAAACACTTTATCAGATCTAAGGAAAGTGGACACATTCATGACCAAAAAGGAATTAGAGTATATTATAAACTGCAAAATGAATGATTTTGATTATATTACATTGAAAAGATATGTACTAATAAAATCAGTGCTGCCAGAATTTAGAAGGAAAGTAGAATGCTGGGAAACAATCTTCACAATTAGGAGTTCTGATAAAGGTCTCATTTCTAAATTATGTAGAGAATTTCAGCAAAATTATAGAGGTTACAAGTCATTCCCCAATTGATAGATGATCAAAGGCTATGAATAGACTGTTTTTAAATTAAAAATATATAATCATATGGAAAATGCTCCAAATCATTTTTGATTAGGGAAATGCAAATTAAAACAATGAAGCATCACCTCACACCTATGAGATTGGTGAAGATGAGAAAAAGGGAAAATGATAAATGTTGGAGATGTGGGAGGTTGGGGACATTGATGCATTGCAGGTGGAGTTGTGAATAGATCCAACCATTCTGGAGAGCAGCATGGAATTATGCCCAAAGAGCAATAAAAATGTTCATTCCCTTTGACCTAGCAATTCCAATTCTAGGACTATATCCAGAAGAAATTATAAAAATGGGAAAAGTTCTTCATGTTTCAAAATATTCTTTGCAGCTCTTTTTGTATTGGTAAAGAATTAGAAAGTGAGGGGATGCCCATCAATTGGGGAATGACTAAACAAGTTATGGTACATGCATATTATGAGAAATTATTGTCTATAAGAAACCACAAATAGTCAGACTCTAAAGAAGTGTGAAATGAGTTACAGGATCTGACGCTGAGGGAAGGGAAAAGAAGCAAGCAACAATGTACACAGAAACATAACATTATGAGATGATCAACCTTGATGGAAGTAGCTCTTCTCAGCAGTTTAGAAAGCTAGGACCATCAAATTAGACCAGTTATGGACAATGTTTTCCTCATCCAGAGGAAGAAAAATAAACAAACAAAAAAAAACCCCAACCCTTCAGAATCTGCTGAACACTTAATAAAAATTATATTTTATATATCTCTTTTTCCTTAATCCTAATTTCTCATACCAAAAATGACTAATCTGCAAACATGTTCACCAAAAATATGTAATACAATGTTAACCTGATTGTTCATAGATGAGGGGAGGGGAATGGGAAGGGAGGATGGAAAGAAACTTTAAAACTTAAATATCTACATATGCATAAGGATGAATATATAAAATTTAAAAATAATTTGAAAACAATTTCAAATCAGATACATATTAGCTATGTAAGTTTGGGTAATTCACAGAACTTCTTTTCTCATAGGTTTCTTCATCTATAAAACAGAGATAATAGCACCTACTTTTCATAATTGTTATGAAAGCATAAAAATAGTAATAGCATTAATAGTAATGACATAAATATTCTCCTCCTATCTTCAAATATATACACACACACACACACACACACACACACACACACACACACACACATATATATATATATATATATGCTTAAAGAGTTGCCTAATTTCAGTGACAATCCAAGTGATTTGCTCAAACAACCTAAAATGTCTTAAAAGGGGAATTTAGATCTGTCTGACTTTGAATCCAGCACACCATCAAAATATAGCACATTGCTTCTTAGAACATACAGAAATATATGAAGATTTTTTAATTCAAAAATGCTTTGGATCATTCTAAATAGATCAAGTATATAATTTTCAGTAATCAATAAAGCCTACCTTACTAAGCCATGAGACTATGGTCATGCAAGATTTCTGAAACAATTCCACTGATATATAAATGGCCACAGGTAGACAGTCTGAAGATTTATGCATGATAGGTCATGATATTTGCAGTATATAAACTAATCGCAATAACTGATACATTTAATAGAAATTTAAGTTTTAGAAAGCATGTTACATATGCACCTTACATAATTAGATTAAAGAATTAAGATAGCCCTGAGAGTTATATACTACTTTGGAAATAAACCCTAGGACTTTATCAGTTTGAGTAACTCCAAGTATGGAACGTCCCTCTCCTGACAGAGATCTTCGATCTTTTTATGATCTATATATTTTTGATGATTTGCTTGGAGCTCTGAGTGGTGTTCTTATTTGTTCTTAGTCATATAGTCAATAAGTGAGAAAGACAGCATGTGAACCATACATATTAATATTAGCCTCAAGATGAATCATATTAATCTCTCAGAGGAAATAAAAACAGGTATTTTTATTTTTTCTTTTAGGTGGCAATCAATTTTTCTAATTACATGAGAAAACAATTTTAATATTTATTTTTAAAAACTTGAATTCCAAATTTTCTCTTTCCCTCTTTCTGAAGACATTAAGTCACACAATCAGTAAATGTCAGAGGTGGATTTGAATCAAGATTTTCCCTAACTTCAACTCTAACACTCTCTTCATTGCCTGACACTACTTTGATGGACTAATTACTGAAGCTTCTGGTATAATGATCAAAGAATAATTGAATAAAACAGTAGAGAAATGTACTAATCATTTTTGAAACATTTAACATTATTAAAAATTAGTGATTCAGTGCAAATCATATTCCTAAGATTATCATCAAATAGCAATATCATCTGCTTCTATAATTTTAGTTTTAAATTTTATAAGGTTTTTATGTAACAATTTAGAAATACATTATCAGATACTACATTCAAAATATAAATGGGGCGGCTAGGTGGCGCAGTGGATAGAGCACCGGCCCCGGAGGCGGGAGTATCTGAGTTCAAATCAGGCCTGAGACACTTAATAATTACCTAGCCGTGTGACCTTGGGCAAGCCACTTAGCCCCATTGCCTTGCAAAAAACTAAAAAAATATTATACATATATATATATATATATATATATATATAATTTAAAAACAAAATAAAACAATGTATCTAACCAAAACTAAACCATTTCTAGATATTTTTAGCAATGCATCATCACCCTCCTTGACAATTTATAAGTCTTGTTCATTTCATATGATTTTAAATACCTCTGGGTTTAGGCATAAAACAGAGAATTGACTCCTATGGATCATGATTTATTATTCCTTTAGGAGAATTTTCTTTAATTTTAGAGTTAAAAGCTTTAAATAGTCAGGATTAAAGTTACAGCCCTGGTTTTACCATTTACTATGGACAAGTCATTTTATCTTTCTAGTTCTTCACCTAACTATAAAACAAGAACTAAAGGAAATGATTTCTTAGGCTTCTTCTAGTTCTAAAATATTGTGAACCAATGACACTCTATGAATTAATTGAAATAAAAATAGTCCCATTTTAACATGATTGAGACCATAAAATTAAACAGATTGAAGAAACTGTTTTCAAAAATTTTCATAATGCCCTTTATGTAATTTCATAAAAAATAATTATAACAACCTAAAAGACCAGCAATAGGGAAATAACTATTTAAATTGTGGTCATTTTTTTCCCAATGTAAAATTAGAATCAGGTACTTGTTTGATATTGTTTTCCTCTTTGGCACTTTAATAATGCTGGTTAATTTTGAATTGATGCATATGTTATAGCACAATGCATTTTAAGATTGAATAATTTGTGTAATCACAGAAAATTTGGAAAAAATCATGAAATAATACAAGAGTTTCAGAAAATCAAATGACTAAAATGGGCATACTCTGAAATTTTGAGGTTACAAAAAATGTAACAAGCAATCTTTTAGAAATAAAACAAAAAAAACAGGTTTATCTTCTAATTAACTTGAATAATAAGCAAAAAAATAACATTTTGGTTGTAGTACCTAGCTCTGAGTTAATCAGATAATCACATTTCCCATCTCCCTTAACTGGATTTGTCTTAATTACTTCTTGGAATCTTTTGACATTGAGAATTTGAAAGTTGATTTCAGAGTAATTTTCTAAGTCTATTTGCCCAGGGCCCTAACTTGGCTAGTTGAAATCTTAATTGTAACTCTATTTGAATGACATATGAACTAGAGACTCTTAAATAGAGATTCAATTAAGCATTTTGGTCAATGCCATGTTGTATTCAGCATATGAATTTTTCTCATATGCAAGCCAAAAAGAAGCTTTTTATGACTATGGACAATTATTTTTATTAAAAAAGCTACATGTTAAAATTTCTTCCAAATTCTTTGTTTCAGAAATTTTACAAATTTAAAAAAATGAAACCTACTTTAAAGTTTCACTTGAAATAATGATTATATTGTATGTTAAAATGTAAAAACTTTCCACTGGAACTACATTGATGAATATTTTCTGGATGCACTAAATCTCTACTACTCTCTAACTCTTGAATATACTTTGCTTTTATTACCTACAAATGTGTACATATTTATATATACTTGTATGCATGTTTACTTCAGTTGCTTCAATCATATATAATCTTTGTGACCCTATTTAAGAATTTTCTTAGGGGCAGCTAGGTGGTGTAGTGGATAAAGCACAGACCCTGGAGTTAGGAGTACCTGGGTTCAAATCTGGTCTCAGACACTTAATAATTACCTAGCTGTGTGGCCTTGGGCAAGCCACTTAAACCCATTTGCCTTGCAAAAACCTAAAAAAAAAAAAAGAAAAAAAAGAATTTTCTTAGCAAAGATGTTAAAGTGAGTTTTTACTTTCTTTTCCAGATCACTTTGATGAGTCATTGAGTTAAACGGGATTAAATGAATTGCACAGGATTCTAAATCTAGTTATTACTGGATGCAAGATTTGAACACTAGATGTCTTCCTTATTTAACCTAACTGCCTGCACCTTACCTCCTTCCCTACCTCTTTTTGTCTCTGTCTCTCTGTTTTTGTCCCTGACTCACTCTGTCTGTCTATGTCTCAGTCACAATCTGTTTCTGCCTGTCTCTGACTCTCTGTTTCTCTATCTCTGTGCATATGTCTCTCTCTCTCTCTCTCTCTCTCTCTCTCTCTCTCTCTCCCTCTCTCTCTCTCTCGGTATCTCTAGCTCTCTGACTTTCTATCTCTCCCTGTCCCTCTCTTATCTATCTATCTATCATCTATCTATCTATCTATCTATCTATCTATCTATCTATCTATCTATCTATCTATATGCTTATACATATAGGCACATATCTATCCATCTGTCTCTCAGTCTGTCTTTATGACTGTCTGTCTGTCTTTCTGTCTGTCTGTCTATCTGTCTGTCTTTCCAACTATTTATCTATGAAAACATGGTACAGTGGGCTAAGTACTTACTTAGAGTCAGAGAATCTAAATCCAAATCTCAACTCTCTGATGCTTACTACTGTTTATTGCCTCCATTAACTTGGGCTGATCACTGAATTTCCTTGTTGATATCAGTTTTTATTTCATTTTCATTTCTTTCATAAGGGCATTGGAATGGATAACTTGCAAGTTCTCTTCTAGCTCTAGACCTATCCTCATGTGACATTAGACTTCCCCAGTAGACTACATGCAAAGGCTGATTTTTTTAATCCCGAAGTCTGACATGATAACATTATGTGACTTATCACTGAATCATTTTAGTGTAACACATATAAAATGAAATCCTTAATGTATTCCAGAAATTCTATTTTGCTATTTCAATGATTATTTTGCTATGGTTGCAACAGATTAGAAATTGTTTTTTCCATTGAGAAAAATGAAAATGGTTACTGAGGCTGAAGCAACAACTGAGTAGACATAGTTGGGCAAGACATTAGACGTTCAATTAAAATTCAAATGATATGTCCAATTGAAAGAATTGTCACTTCAGCTTGACTTCTTGTTGCTTATACCCAATATATTCCAAAAATCCCATAATTCTAATTCATAACATCATCATCATCATCATCATCATCATTGTTTTTTAACTTGCCTCTATTTCTTATATCACTTAATGCCTCTGGTCCTTCATTTTCAATGACCTGCCTTTCTGTTTATGGATCATGGTTTGTTTATACAAACCTATATAGACATCTACTAGTAATGACTTTATTGTTTACTACTCTACCCATAGGAAGTGCTGCATGAAATGCTGGTTTTGAAATCAAAGGACTTGGAATCAAATTCCAGCTTTTGATACCCTACCTGAGTGACTTCCCCAAGTTATTAAGTGATTTATCCTCTCTAGAATTAAACTTCCTTTTTGTGGAATGATGGGGTTAGACTAAATGAATTTTAAGTTTCTTCTATACAGTCTCTAAATCTATGATTTCCAGAATTCAAAATGATACTGCAGAATATTCTCAACTACAGTTCATATCAGACTGACAAGCAGAGTATCAAATAGTTGGTTGCATAGGGGAAAAAAAGAATGAAAGTAAGATGTTGTTACTTGTCTGTACAGGTTTTATATTTCACTAAACATTATAAATATAACTGAAAGAAAATGGGAGTTGTGTCAACACTCCTTTTAAAAAAATCTTTGTTATTGGTTACATTTCCAGTTAATTTCCATATTAGCACTAAGTTAACTGTGAAAAATATCGATAAGCTCTGACCGAATACTCCAGTCGTGTGAAATTTCCAGGAGGCAACAATTCTCTAAAAGCATCCAAGTACAAAAAGTCATATTCCTTTATCTCAATATTCATCAAGAGAAGATATTTCTTGTCATATTTGACATTTCTGATTTCAAATTGAAATAAAAGATCACATGTGTAAGATAATATTACTGACCTATGGTCTAGACACAGATTACTTTCATTTTAAAATTTTTTGGAGGATATTATGTCTGGGATCTCAAAAACTAGCCTGATGTGTTGGAGAGTTGGTTTGGAAAAGCAGTTGAAACTGACCTTCTCATCATAGCTTTAGTTCTTATTGAAATATTAACCCATTGTTATATAAGAACAGTAGCAAGTTCTGTCACAAAATACCAAAAGCCTGAGTAAGGAACATTCTGAAAATTCTAGTGTCTCTCCTAACTGTTTTTTTTTTTTCCTGAGGGGATTCTCTATTAGAGATGAGACACAACATGTCAAAGGTGAATGTTCATCAAAATACATATTTCACTAAGGTATGTTTTCTGGAAACCTAAAAAAAATGCATGACCCAAAAGTTCACTTGACTCTACTCTTATTCTGAAGACACAAAGGCAAGTTTGCTGAATAATAGCTACTAGAACCTACAACAATCCTCCTTTGTCCTTTGTTAATGCTACCAAATCTCTTTGTTAATGCTACCCAAAATGCCACACAGCAGCCTTACAATGTTACTCAGTTGTAACCTTTTTGGCCCCACATGTCACTGAACTGCTAAACAAGCCAGCAACTCTCAAATTTTCCCAAATCTCTAACTACACTGCTAATAGTAGAACTGAATTTTGTTTATCCATCCATTAACTTTGAAATTATGCTTCCTGAAAAAGTCACATTTAGCAGTAGTGACTGTAGAATTTTTATAATGAAAAGGAAGAACAGAGATAACTGATTACACCTCCTTTAACTAAAAAGAAAACCGAGGGCAAGAAAAGTCTCTGATCCTCAAAAATGAAAAGATAATTTAGATACATATGAAACTAGAACATTGAACTTATTGATAAATGGATTCCTTTAGACTGATAAAGTCAATATGCCCAAATAACCATAAAACCATGACTACCCTTTGTCCTAGTCATGCTAATACAGGTCTGTTTTCAGAAGAGATGGAAAACAGGAAGGAAAAGGACCTATATGTATAAGAATATTATTCTATCTATCTATCTATCTATCTATCTATCTATCTATCTATCTATATTTACATATCATACATATAACATTTACATTATATTTATATATAAAATATGCTATAAATATAGCTCCTCTTTTCTGGTGGCAAGTTGACAAGAAATTGAAGGGATGCCCATCAGTCAGGCAATGGCTGAAACAATTATGGTATTAAGATGAAATGTTATTCTGTTAAAAGATGAACAGGATACTCTCAGTAACAAAAAACAACTTATGTGAGCAGATGCTAAAGCAAATGTACTATGTACAAATTTTGTAAGATGAACAACTATGAATGACTTAGCTTTTCTCTGCAATGCTATGGCCCAAGAAAACTGAAGGAATTAAAGAATCTGAGGTGTTGGAATGCCAGTCAGACAACTACAATGGTTCATGTATGAAGAGGTTAAAAAAATGTTTTTAGAAATTTATCTCTTTAAAACATCCTTGGCAGTATTGTAATTTTTAAACTGGTGTCCAGTTACTCACTGGCTCACAAAGATCAGGTTAACTGGATTGTGAGGTTAGCTTTCTGCTTGGATTTACCAGTCATCCCTTGATTTAAAACAGATTTACTTCTTCCAAAAGGTAGGGTTTATAATTGTATAAAAATGATATTATATTGCCTCTTAGGAGTAACTGATTAGAAGTCTTGTGACTGGAGGCATTGAGTCAATTTTCTTTCTGGTGGGATTCATTCTCTCTCTCTCTCTCTCTCTCTCTCTCTCTCTCTCTCTCTCCCTCCCCCATTCTACTATTCTTTTATGAATAATTCCTATACTTTTTCTTAAAGTTTGTTAACAAGAATTCTATTTTTAATTGCAAGAAGTCAATTTTGATGTGTTTCAGGTGTTACTGTAGTTAAAGAATTGATCACCAATTATCTTGCCTTTTGATAGTAAGCCAGTATGTATTCCGATAGGTTAGTTATTTCATTTAATTTTTAATTGCTAAATGCCTATTTTGTGCCAGACACTGGTGATTAAAAAAATTAGATATTCCTTACTATTAAGTGTTTTTGCTTCTACACAGAACATATACCCATTCTAATGCTTGGCAAATGTGTGATGTGTGTGTGTGTGTGTGTGTGTGTGTGTGTGTGTGTGTGTGTGTATAAATATATATATATATATATATATATATGTATATATAATTTGCAAATACAAACAAGATTTGCTTAGGATGGGTTATTATTGAAGGAAGAATCTATATTCCTGGCAGCACAAATCCATTTGAATCCTTTAACCACTTGAATGTTTTCAATAAATGTATGTGCCCCAGAGTTCATAATTAAGTATATTTGTCTGCTGAATGAACAAAATCTTATGCTTAAATAGGGTGTTTTAAATTATCCTGTGCTCTATTGACTAGGGCTTAAAAAGTTCATAAGAATTGCATCCCTTCTCAGATGTGTGGCACTTGCAAGTTGTTAACAGGGTATTGTGCTAGCACATGGGATAGAAGAGGGAGGGATTGATTTAAAGGATATTGTGAAGAAAGAATTGACAGAACTTTGTGACTGATCCAGGGTAAAAGGAGAAATCTGTCTATCTTCGGGTCTGAAAAATAATTAACTTTTCATGTAATTTAATTGGCAGGTAAAGCAAGATGACATCATGATCAATACTGGGAAATGTTTAGTTTTCCAGGAAAAATAATACTATCATTAAAAATTTCCTTTTATTAAAAATATCATTATACATGCTCACATTTTTTTCTTCCTATCTAGAAGAGGTAATCAAGATTTCTAGAGAAAATATATTAGAAATTCTAAATAATGACAAAATAGATTATGGATGGTACCAAATCTTAGGGTTTAATTTCCATCTTATCTCTTGCCTCCCTATGTGTCCTTGGGAAAAATCACTGAAATTTTCTTACTTTACCAAGTACTCTTTTTTTAAAATCAGTCACATTCATCACATTCAACTGAGATCAATTTATAATATGGAACCAATGTAATGACTAAAAGAATGCCTTCTGTGGGGGTTGGGGGGAAAGGAAGCAAGAATGGGGGAAAAATTGTAAAACCCAAAATAAATAAAATCTTTCTTAAAAAACTAAATAAATAATAAAAAAATATTTTGAAGGTCAAAAAAAGAACAAACAAAAAAAATAAAATCAGTGACATTGTTTTTAAAGATACCTCAGATGAATGTAAAATATCATTATTATTATCAGTCCTTTCATGAATTAACCATTTTCCAATGATTTTTTAATCAAGGAATGGAAGATAATGGTCCATAGTCCCATTTAAAATACACAAATTGATCTATTCTCTTTGACCTTGTAGATGTATCTCCAAAGATGTAGATTGCAACCTTACCATAAGGATTTAATCTTAATTATTCTTATCCATATACTCTTTTAATTTAATCATGGACAGTCAATCAATTAAATATTCTTTCTTTCTTTCATCAATTCTTTGTATAAATTATAGATTTTTCATCGGTTGGCCCTTATTCTAACCAAGAAAATCCATCTACTTTTTCACTTTACCTTTTCATTAAAGATGACCTTGAGAACACTCCTTCAAAATTTCCTTATTTATAATGTTTTGCAGTTTGGTCACACTTTCCAACTATCCTGTGCATGATCTACATTTTCATTCGCATCAATGTCTCTAAAATTATATTTATTTATTAGATTCTTTCATTACCAAAAACATTCTTTAATGAATTAGAGATGGCATGCTTTTCTTATACTTAAGAATAAAATTATGATTCTCTTAGCATTGAGAAGAAAGATTTAATTGGTGGTGAATATATGTATAAACATTATTTAACTATTGTACAGCAAAACAATCAAAAAAATGAACAGAAAAAGTATAGATATGCATAAATGTACACATATGATATATATATATATATATATATTTCCTTTTGATTTTCATCTTCCTATGGCAAACAGCAGATATGTACTTTCTTGTAGAAATAATGGAAAATTCATCTATGTGCAAATGAATGACAAATTCAAAATTTCAATTGTGTCTGGTTCTGTTTGGAACTCTATCTTGAATACATCTTAAGTTGAATGACCTTTTACCTACTCTAAATGGAAAATGTAAAATTTCTCATTATTCAATCATAAAATTCTATCTTGTTTCCATTACTGATGCAGTGGAAAGGTGAAGAGAATTGTGAATGTAACAAAGAAAATTGGTTGAAGATGTAAATTGACTAAAACCTACTCTTGAGATGTAAATTGACTAGAAATAGAGAATTATGATTGTAACAGAAAAGGAATTTGTAATCTTAAAGGCTGCTCAAATTGGGTGGAGATCCCCATTCTTGATGTACCATTGATTCATTACTTAATGTAAAATTTATATGCTGATCTCCTTAAGCTTTACCCTCTATGTAATTCCTGGTTCAGTAAGTTCACCTTTTGCCCTCTGAATGAGAGGCAAGTCATAAAAACTTGGGTTGGACCCTGCTTTCTCTACCAACCTGTAGCCCAGCCAATGTTGTTTCACTATTCTTTTATCTCTCTTTCTAGCTCTCTCTCTCCCTAGCCCTTCCTTTGTCTTGTAACCTTTTTGATAAATTTTTGTTTTATTTTCACCCTTGCTTTCCCGAGTCTAAATAATGATTCCTCATAGGCAGAACTGAGCTCAAGTATCCAGCAGTTAAATTACTATTATCCTTAAAGAAAATGAGCACCAATCTTAAGTAGAAAATCAGTTTATTGCTTTCTTCCTTTCTTCCCTTCTTTCCTTTTTTTTTTCTTTTTTTAAAACAATAAAAACTATGGATTGTTATCTCACTTGCTGCTTTTCCCAAAGAAGACTAGGCCATTCCCATGTACTTGCAACTGTAACATCCCTTTATTAGAATGTGAGCTTCTTTAGAACAATATCTGTTTTATTTTTCTAATTGCATCTGTAGTTTAGCACAGTGCTTTGCACATAGCAAGTACTTAATACATATTTTTTAATTCAAAAATTTATTTGAAAACCAAGTAATACCATCTTTCTCCAGGGAAGCACTAAAAAGTGGGCTCTCACCCCAATCTTCTGCTTCTCTTTCTGGCCAGAGTTAAATTCTCCCTTGGAAAAGGGTCTGGGGAAAAATGGTAGAGATGATTATTTTTGCTTCTTCAAGAGCCACATTGAAATCACATTGTGAACATTCATTTTTTTTTCCTGCTGTGCTATTAATTTGGATCTTCTTTCATTCTGCCTCCATATTCTTTAACATCCTATTTTTTCATGCTATTAAAAATTACTAATATACTTTTTGATTAAAAATACTATTGAGAAAGACAGCTGAACTCAGATAAGAAAACAAATGACATGAAGTTTCATTTCTTCCTCTGACATTAGCATACTGTTGATGATTCAAGAACTTGTAGTAAATCCTTCGAATAAGTTAAAAGAATCAAGTATAAGCTACGATGGAAAGAGAATAAGGTCTAGTCAGAAAAAAAACTGAATTCAAATCCCAATTCTTATGCTCACAACCTGTGTGACATAGATGAAGTTGGACAAGTTACTTCACTTTCCTTCCTGTGAGTTTCCTCATTTGTAAAATGAGAAGTTTGTTTTAGATTCCTTAATGGACCCTTCTGGCATTAAATCAATGGCTTAAACTAAGGGTTGTGATGAGGGTCAATGGACTTCAGTGACATACCTTACCCTTATCAAAGATTAAGCAAATCCTTGCCCTAGTCTGAAAGCATTAACACTTTGAGCTGTTGCTCTTACTCCCATCCCACTGTCTGCCTTACAGACACCACTTGAATATTCTAAATTGACCCCTCAAGACATGCACAGTCTATGTGACAAATTCATTCCTTAATCCCTCCCTAACATCACCCTAACTCTTCTCTTATCCTTTTTCCAGCATGTACCCAATATAACCCTGGTCTTATCACCTGCTGGGGTTTCAGCCGGGTTGCCCTGCTGGAGACTGCTGTTATCAGCCTGGTTGCTATTCTTCATAACTGTCATTAATTTCTATCTTAGTTTTTCTACTTTCATAGAAACAATTTCCCTATGAAACATAGCCCATGTTCCTACACAATTTCCTTGTTCCTTTAATATCCACAGTAATTTATAAATAAATTTATTTTGCCCCTATATTCTTCTGGGTCAGAGTTGATCTTTTTAAGTTTCATGTTTCCTCAAATCCTTGAAACCTTTAGCCAAACAACTTTGTCAGCAAGAACTAGATTAGATGATCCCTGAGATGTCTCCTCTTACCAGATCTTTGATCCTTCATATTATACATCAAAAATCAAGTGGATAAAATAAGGTGTATATGAAAATAACTAAAATTCTTGAAGGAAAAAGTACTATTGAAAGTATTGTATCAACTTGAATGTGAAAATTACAATTTTTCATTGCATTAGTAGAGAGTGCCTTAAAAATTTTGCAGAAATTATCTAAATTCTCATTTAATGAAATTGGATATAGTCCAAATAACTTTTTAGGAAGTTCTGGAACTATGATTTTAGTGGTAAATGAAACTTGAAATTAGAACATTTTCTTTTCCAATGTTAAATACCCTCTCATCCACAATTTATAATTTTCAATAGTTGCCCTAACATTGAGAAATTATTTCTAATAATCACACAGCCGCAAGTTCATGAAGGGAATTTGAACACAAATCTTTATACTGAGACTGACTAAATTACTTAATAACATTTTTCCCTTTATTTAAGACTTGTCATTCAAGTATCTTTGTGGGCAAAATAAAGATTAGGCACACATTATGTAAACATTTACTCACCTTGTCCATTTTGATCAAGCTCACATTTAAATATATACTGTTTATATTCTATGGAATTGTCTTCTTTTCTAACAGAGGGTAAACTTCTATCAGGATTTCTTAAAAGGAAAATTTTTCCCCCTAAGGCAGAATGCTTTCCACACATTCTACTTGAGTATTCTCTGGGAGTGCATTTTCTTTGCTATTTCTGGTTCTTATGATCTTCTGTGCAAATAGAACAGCACTCCTAACACTACATTCTTCTTGAAGTTGCACATTGCTTTTCCCCACATTGGACAAGGTTCTAGCTTTAAAAATTCTGTTCTTTATATCTCTTGTACAATCTTGACTAAGTTTCTCACTTATACTTAACATCCCAACTACAAACAAAAATGATTTGGAATCAGAGACTAGTATTACTTGAAGATATTGTTCCATTGTTTTTAGAATATTGAACTGAAAGTCAAGAAGATCTTTTCAGATACTGTCTCTGATGTTTGCTAGCTATGTGACCCTTGACAAATCACTGAATCTTCTGAATCTCAAATTAGGAATAATAACTTTCAACTCAAAATGTTGATATAAAAATTAAATGGAGATCTAGTTATGTACAAAAATATGCATACATATATGTATATACTACACAATACTGAAATAAACCTTTCTGGTCTGGCCCTAAAATTTTCTCTTGATCAGAGTTCATCTTTTACATGAAATCTTTCATTTCTGCCTGAAACTTTAGCTGACTGCATTTTTTCCTTAGCATACATCGAAGTATAATTAATACCAGTTCTAGATTTAGAAGACAAGTTCAAATCCAACTCTGATACTTCCTGTATGAGATGAGCAAGTCACATAACTTCTTTGATTTCTAGTTTCTTTAAGTCTAAAATATAAAGGAGTTGTAATAAAAGGACTCTGAAATGTGATACCATTTTAAATCTCACATTTCTTATGAAGCTATTTAGTCTTTGTATGGGTCAATCAATTCTTTAGACTTAAACATCATTATGCAAGTTTGGTGACACAGGCAAGTCGTGTGAACTTTCCTTTTGCTTGAGGCTATGACATCAAGAATTATTATCTTCAATAGAAGAGAGTTTTCACATAGGGTACCCTTGAATGAAATTTGCATCGAACCAATATGAAATCTATGTCAGGCTACATTTGCTATCCCAAATGAAAAGCATAGGAGAACAATCCAAATCTTTAAAGATATTTACTGACCAGGTACAGATAGACTTTAAGTTTTTGTTTTCACTAACATTAAATAAAAACAAATTATTTATAAATCTTGGTTGCTACAATCTAAATTAATTTGAATGAAGTGGGGGGGGAGACTTGACTGATTTGTTTATGCTTATTTTTCCATAATATTTATGTGTCTTCTGTTGTTGTTATGTTTGATACCTAGTGAAAATAAATCATTCTTTATTGAGCATCAGCATGTTGAAATAATTTCTGAAGACATAGGTGTGATGTAAGCACGTCTAAATTTGTTTACTCAAGGTATCATTGAAGAAAATAACAAATAAACCAAAATTGTTTAGTTCTCAAAATATGTTTCAGGAAGGTTTCAAGATGATGAGTGCAAGAAAAGGTTTTTATATACTTATGAGGTGATACTTTATTCCCATAAAGGAGTATTATTTCTTTTGAGGTCCTTATTCATTTGAATATTCTGAATTGCTATAGTTTATGGAAGTGTTTATAAGAATATTTTTTGTAGAAATGAAGTTCAGTGAATATCAGAAAAAGTTGAAAGGATATCCATATCCAGTACAACTGATTAAGAATGTCCTATCTAGTATACTCAAAAATAGCTACCTGGTCTTTATTTGAAGCTTTTGTTATGAGAGAATATATGCTACCTGTTGAAACAGCATAGTCTCTTGTTGTATAGTTGCATAATTAGAAATCTTCTTATCTCAAGTCTAAATATAACCTTCTTTACTTTCCACCAGTGCTCCTAGTTCTACTCTCTAGGGACAAAAGGAGCAAAGCTAATTTTTCTTTCATATTCCAGGTCTTTAGACCCTTAAAGACAAGTATCATAATCACTAAGTCTTTTGTTTTCCAAGTTTAATGTCTCCCTCTAGATATTTAGTCTGATCTTCATAGGGCATGTTCTCTAGTTCCATTACAATGCTAGTATGATCACAATTTATCTTTTTCTATCTATGTCTTTCTTAAAACATGGTGCTTAGATTTAAACACAGAGTTACAGATGCAATTTGACTTTGTATATCCTTTATTCTGGACATTATGTCATAAATAATGCAGAATCACATCATATTAGTTTTTGTGCTTATTGTTGTTGTTATTGGCATTGAATTTTTTCCCCAACATCACATTGCAGAGGTTCTGTGTAATGCTATGAGTCAACTATAAGACTATATGAGATGTAGATGACTTCAACTTTAGTGGAAGGAATTCCTACAATGAAAAAGTTCTCATTGTTTCACTGCTGACTGATATTTAAGCTACTTGGACTCATTCTGAGGTCAAAAATCCAGTAAAAGTGTCAAATGATTTTTCATAATAATTGCCATTTAGCTGTTTCTCCCATTTCATACAAAGTGAATTTAAAAAACTCAGAAGTGTTGATTTGTAGAAAGAATAATGCAAATGAATTTGAATTTGCTATTTCTTCATGGAAACCCTATATTGGAGACTCTCGTGAAAATGGTCAGGTTAAAACTGCTTAGCAAACTGATAAGGTTATTCTAATGTAGTATGAGCCAGTCAGGTTTATCAGCTCTGCTGAATTATTTAGAGTTTGACATCTTAAGTTGTTTTTATGAATTGGAGAGATTTTAAACATTTAGAAAAGAGTACTAATTCTTACTTTCCAATTAGTTTCATTTTGGATACTGAAAGAATGCAAAAATAATCTTCCAAAAGCTTTATGCAACTCTGAATAGCTCATCCAAGAACTGTGAGAGGAATATACATTGTGTTTTTTAAATTTAACTTAACAAACCATTATATCAATGGATAAACCCAATTAGGAATTAAAAGTTCATTCTTTCATTCATTTTGTTTCTACTTCATACATTTAAATCAGAAATGAAATAGTCTATATTTTAATACACAAGCATTTAATAAAGTACCAAAACAAATATATCCCATAATGTATTTTTAGATATGCTTTCATGAATACCATTAAGGTGCATGTAGTTCTAAACTGCATTTGATTTTTTCATCCATTACTTGTGTGGAATTATTTTTAATACTCTTAAAATTCATGCCTTTAGTGTTCCAAGTTGTTATTTTAAAATTATGTCAGATGACAAGAAATCCTTTTCTTCTTGAGGTGGAGTTCACAGTTGTACAACACTGTATTACTTTGATTACATTTTTGGTTTTGTTTAGAGGGATGTGGGGGAAAATCTAAATGATATAAAAACAAAGCATATTAGTGGAAAAAACTACTAAAATAATATTGGATTGCTAACTAGTCTTAACTAGCAATTTGTCACCTATGTTAAGCAGCATCAAATATATCAGGTAAAGATGAAATTTACCCATATTCCACCTCTATAATACAGCATATAAGAATGATGGAAATAATATAGAAAAATAAATTAGTTGAGAATCAGGAGAAATTAATTGTAATTTTCCTCTATATTATATTTTAAAATTGTTTATGTTCTCTTAATTTGATTTTCTTGGAGATAAGCCAAAATTGCTTCACACTAATTGTCTTATTCTATTTGTGTTATTGGATTTGTGGGGAGGGGAGAAGGAGCTTTTTTTTATTTGATTGATGACTATTGATATGTATAGAAAGAAAAAAAGAGACTTTGTTTTAAACTACTTATTTTTCCTCTAATTTACCATACCTCATTTTTTAGCCAAAGCAACATAAAAATGCATTTATAGATTACTTTTTCTTTTATAATTTTTCTACATTAATAATCCTGTGATTTGAAATAAGGAAGAAATTATCTTTTGTATCTCTTTTATAAATAACCCTTTTCTAGTTGCTTTTTCTTCAGAAAAATAGTGAGATTATTCTCCTTTCTATTATCTCAATACCTGCAGCTATGAACTATCTTTCATTCAAATCATTGGACAGTTTCATCACAGACATATTGCAAACTTGGCAAAACATTGTCCCTGTCCCTTCACATTGATTAAAAAAGGGATTCAATTCTAGAACTGCTAGCACAGATAATCTAATCCCATGATGTGAAATACTGTATATCACTTATATTTCAATATAAAATTGCTTGTTCTTATTGCTCATTCCCATCATGGAATAATTGAAATTCTAATCTGTTTTGGTGAGTTATCTATTCCTACAATGGTTTACATTTAATTTCATAATAAATAAAAGGTTTATTTCCATTGGATAATTTAGGCTAGATATGCTGATTTATACAAAATACAATGCAATTCATAATGCAACTTTATAAAGAATTGTACTGAAGTCAGACTACTATAGGCTGAAGTAGTGGATGCTTTCAGTTGTATTTGAGCATCTTCCCTATTGATGCCTGCAATGACAGGTTATCTTGGGATTAATCTTCTCATTCCAGTTAGATAACTCCTACTCACATTTAAAAGCAGCTGCCTCCTTTGATGATAATATTCATTCCTACAATCTGAATCCACTCTTAGAACATTTATAATCCAGTCTTTTCTTTTTCTCTTAATTTTAGAATGTTGAATCTGTGGACTGCAAATAAACAGAAGAGAATGGGAGCAGCTGCAGTGGCAGAAGCATATCCCACATCCCAGAATTATGCATTTTCATGGCTTTGCGTAATGGTGCTCACTGGCTGCCATGGCTTATTTCCACATATTTTCTATAATGATATATTAAAATGAGATCTGGAAACATTCAACTCTTGTGTCATTTCTCACTGGCCACTGCCCTTCTAACAATGTTTGGGTGACCAGTCATCAGCTTCTCACTGTAATACTAAATCCCACAGCAGCTGGAAAGAAATGAACTTTTCTAGAAAGAAATACACTCACTCACCCTTCTCTGAGTACAAAGTTGGAGCAAATCTGGTTATCTTTTATTCTTAATAGCTTCCAGGAGCTATTTAAAGAGGAGGTAAGCAACCATACATTTCAGACTAGCAGCATTTTTGTTTATGCCAAATACATGGGTGGTTTTAACATTCCTAGATAATCTCCTCCCTCTTTTCAATTTGAAATAGACATTTGATTTCTTCTACATGTTTTAAGATATTGTTGAATTTATGTATACCATGAGCCTGTCCCTGTTCTGGCTATTAATAAGCATTTAGCAAACTATCTACTTTGTATTTTGCTGAGGGATGGATGGCGATCTATTCTTTAATGTAAATGTCTCTTCGACTTTTTCATAGTCCTTTTGAGGATTGTGTGGTTACTCTTTCTTCAGGTTCAGCATGCCTGTAGAAAAAAGAAATTCTATTCCATATTGCCTTCCTTCTCTTTTATCAGAATATATTTTCTATTCAGTCAAAGATTTGAAATTTATGGCTATATTAATATAGGTGCATGGCATGAAATTAAGATTAAATTTGACTATTATTCAGTTAATATGACCATTGTAGATAATCACAGCAGAAAAAATTTTAAAGTGACTCCTGAAACTAAATTGTATGATGTATCTGTACATATATATATTATATGGTTATGTATGTATATAGTCATATATACACATATACACACACATATGTCATATATATGTATGAATATGTATACATATTGAGCCAATATGTTAAAATAATCCTATGTTAAATTCCTGTTCTCAACATATTTTCATGCAATAAACTGCATTCAAAACATAACCAGTATATTACCATACATGGTTAATATAAAGGTGATAAACCCTAACTTTTCTGAAATGTTTAAGGCAATTTATCTCTCTTTTTAACTTCTCAAATCCTTTTAAGTTTCCCATTTATTCTGTATTCCATCTCTCCAGTAAAAAAAAAAAAAAACAGATTGTTATACTTCTGCTAAAATAACCTCCAACTGCAATCCCATCCCTACCAGCCACATTTACTGCTTTGAACTATTCATCACTCTTACATGTATCTTAAATTTGTCCCTATCTATTGGAGCTTCCCCTCAAACCACAAGATTAAGGGGTCCCCCAGTTGGAACCAAACCAAAACTTTCCCTTGAATTTCACAATTCCTGAAGTCTTAACATTTCTTTCTGGTTCAATTCAAAAACCTAGGAGGAACAATCTATATTTACTCTGTTTTATACATCTCTAGGTCTTTTCTATGATAATTCTTACTGAGGTTTCAAGTATTTGGAAAAAGCTATAGAAAACATGATAATCAGCTTCACAGATGAAAAAAACTGAGAAGGCTAAGTAACATGATTCATGCCAAAGTCTGATTCCAAAAAACTTTTGGCCTGAGTCAAATCTAGTAAAATGAAATTAATTGGGATGTCTTACTCTTCACTAAAAAAAAAAGTCACCGCATAAAGTATGAATTGGAAAGCTATCATTAGATATCAGTTTATCGAAATGCTATGGGTGTTTTACTAGACTACAAACTCCAATCCAGTCAAAAAAGTCTTGATCTTAACCCAAATGAACAAGGGCATATTATCCACAAACCCAGAGGAGTGCCTTTATAATCTGTCATGGCCGGCCAGCCACCCTGGAGAGGAAAAGTATACAAGGTTATGTCCTGGATAGAGTGCCAGGGTGGGAAATTAGAAATGTTAGTTCAGATCTAACATCAAACACTTTTGAGGTTTGCAATTCTGGGAAAGTTGCTTAACCTCTGCATTCCTCAATTTTCTTAACTATAAAATGGAGTTTATGAAGGCTCAATCTCATAAAGTTATGGGGATTAAATGAAAATTTGTAAAACAGTTCTCTGGCATATAGTCAGTGCTTGTTTCATTCCTTCTATCCATGGGAAGAGCATGAATGTTAATCTCAAACATTTGAAAGTTTAATGTAATTAAAAGATTAACCATGTTTTGCTTGACCTTATGGGACATTACTGAAACAATAGGTGTAATTGATGAAGAGACAGAATTTAGGTTTATTTAAGGGAACCTTTCCTAGCAATACATACCAGGGATAACTACTGTGGAAGAGAAAGGAAATCATTTCTCTCTATGGATGCTAAATTCTAAGAACCTGACTTAAAAGAATCCTAGAGTGGGACACAAGAAGAGTGCATCATCTCTAACTCTTGAGTTATAGTTTGCCTTAAAAAATGAGGGCATTACATAAGCAATCATCACATTTAAGTACATCTTTGTAAAACAAATGCCATATTGAAGTGTGCTGAAATATAAAACAGATGAGCCTGATCTGGAAGAAAATATTTTCTGAGAAGGAAAAAGAAATATTTACCTCTTGGATATCTACATTCAAAAACAGATGCCATACAATAAATGATGCTGGGAAAAAAAATGAAAATATACTAAATCTTGAGGTAGAGGATTTGGGTTCAAAGCACACCTCTGGAGCTCCAGTCTGATTTTGATCAAGTCATAAAGTCATAAAGTATTCTTTGACCTCGGTTTCCTTATAAGTAAAGAAATTGTACTAGGTGGGCTTCTGGGTGCCTTCCCAGCTTTATATTTGTGAACTATAATTGAGAAAAGAAATCATTCAGAAGAATTCCATCTTCCTCATCTCAATAAGAGGAACAGTTGATAATCATCTGTCATGGCCAGGCAGATTTGTGGTTTTTGAGGGAAAAGTAAATGAATCCTAGAATCACAGATTTTTAGTAGTTTTATATAATTCCAGGGCACATTCTCCCCAATGCCTCTGACACTAGTCATGAAACTAGTCTACACCCAAAGTGCCATAGAGAATAAATTATTTATTAAACATTTACCAAGTTTCAGGCACTGGGCTAATTCTGAGGATACAAACAAAAAAAGAAGGAAGGAAGGAAGGAAGGAAGGAAGGAAGGAAGGAAGGAAGGAAGGATGGATGGACAAGAAAAGACAAGTCCTAACCTCAAGGAGCTGACAACAAACAAAAGAAAGTCCAATGGACAGGTGTCCAAGACTTGGACATGATAGAGAAGAAATACAAAATTAGCATTGCTAGAAAAATCAAGGTAAATCTTTCCTCCTTAAATAAAGTTGAAGAGTATATGACTCCATCATCTTGTCACAGGGGCAGCGAGTACTGATAAAGTATGAATATAAAGGCTGATTATATCTTAAAACATAAAATTGAGGTGTCTCAGTGATAGATTCCGGGGCGGGGGGCATGATAGAATTTTACAAGTTAAAAATGAGTGCTGTAAGTAGAAAAATAAGTAGGTGTCTGAGAAGCACATGTGGCCATCATCTAGGGAAATAGTTCAGGCACAAAAGAAGCCAGTTAATTCCATCCACTGTCATTTACAGGACAGATGTGGTGGCCTAGCTAAATTAGCAAGGCAGCATAAGGAGGAGAGAGGAGCAAGTATATACCAAGTAAATCAAACAGCCACTTCCAACTTTTCAACTATCTTTCCCTCAGGGCTTAATGGAGATTCCCTAGAACCCTGAATCCAGGAGCCTTTAGAATACTCATCCCCATCATTCTGGGAAGCCACGACTGTGGAAATGAACCCATTAACTACTCTGACAGCTACTATAGACACAACTACTAATAATTCTAAAAAGAAAGTTCTTACCAGCAAGTTCTGGTCATTATAAAAGTGTTTGACATAAGAAAATAATATGATTTATTTTATAGAAATTATATGAAAGAAGAGATATTATCATCTGCTTTGCTGCTCCTTTTATGAGCCCTGAGACTTGACTTTTGGCCAAGATGGCAGAGAGAAGCCACACAACTGTTTTAAGCTCTCCTGGCTTTCCCTCAGAACTTACATGAATCAAGTCTCTTAACAGATTTTGGATTCACAGAATTGACAGAACCAGAGGGCTAACATCTCTCAGCAAAGTCTGTCATGGGGTAACATAGCCACATCCATGATAAAGAATAGAGACCCAGGTGGCAGTATGAGGCAGGGCTCTAACCTGAAAACTGCAATGGTGGGAGTAGAAAACTGAGCTGCAGAGGGGTTTCCCAGGATACTCATTCCACTAGCTCAGCTAGCCTGAAAGACCCACCTCACAAGCCCTGACATTCCTGTACAAAAACAGAAATAGTCCCAGGTGTTCCCACCTTTCCCCAAAGTTCCATGTAGGTGACAGGGCTTCCCCACAGTTGGTTATCCAGAGAGAGTCTCTGGTGTTTCCTGATGGCCTAGACCAGTGACTAGGTTGTGTGAGGAGTGGGCCTCCCACACCTCCCCCCATCCACCCAAACACAGACAATCCAGAGAAAACTTTTGATGTTCTTTACTGGATGGTCCACTGAGTAACCACTTGAAGTTCTTAACCCCAGAAAGCAAGGCCTCTAGGGTTCTCAACACCTAAGTGCCTTCATCAACAAAAGGCTTGAGGGAAAGCTAAAATCCCAAAATGAAAAAGGTCAGCACAAAGCAGTTTCTCTTTAATGTTACCTTAGAGATGATTCTAGCTACAGAAAAGGAAGACATGATATATGAAGATTCAGAGGAAAATATGAACTGGTCTCCAGTCCAGAAAGACTTCATAGAAGAGATCAGAAAGGAATTTAAATTCAAAATGGAAAAATTGGCAAAAGAAACACAAGAGGAAATTAGCTCTATGCAGCAATAAATGGCAGAATAAGAAAATAAATCCTTTAAAAACACAATTGGACAAATGCCAAAAGAAAATAATTTCCTAAAAAATGACAACTGGGCAAATGGAAAAGGATTGTAACTCCTTCAAAAATAGCATTGACCAAATGGAAAAGTAGATACAAAAGCTAAATGTAGAAAATTCTTCTCTGGAAAAAAGATTGGAATCTGTGGAAGCTAAAGACTTCATGAAATACAAAGAATCTGTTAATCAAAATTTTTAAAAAAGAAAAAATATAGAAGAAAATAGAAGAAAAGTAACTGAGCTGGAAAATGGATCTGAGAGATTCAGTTTTAGAATTATAGGATTACTTGAAACCTTGATTAAAAAAAGACTAAATTCCATATTTCAGCATATAGTTAATGATAAATGCCCTGACATCCTGAAACCAGAGGGCAAAATATTCATTGAAAGAATATATTAGTCTCCTCCTGGCAGGGATTCCAAGATGAAAACACCAAGAAATATTGTCAAACTCCAGAATTATCAGATTAAAGAGAAAATCTGGCAAGTGACCAGGCAGAATAAATTCAAATACCAAGGAGCTATAGTTAGGATTACACAGGACCTGACTGAATCAACAATAAGGGATCAAAAGTTCTGGAATATGATATTCCAGAGAGAAAGGGAACTTGGATTACAACCAAAAATTCACTATCCAGTAAAACTGAGACTTCTCTTTGGGGGGAAAAGGTGGACATTTAACAAAATAGGTGATGTTCAAACTTTCCTGATGAAAAGATAAGAGCTAAATGAAAAATTTGATTTTCAAACAGGAGACTCAAGAAATACATGAAAAGGAGAACAGAGGAAAAGAAAAAAAAAACTGCTATCCAATAATATTAAACTGGTTGCATCCCCACTTGGGAGGAAGATTCTCATAACTTTTGAGAATTGTAACTCTATTGAAGGAAATATACTTAGGTTGAAGGTATGTTCATTCATGGTATTTGGTGGAATGACTTAAAAATTTCATTTAAAAGGCGGAGGGATTGTAAAGAGTCAGGGTGAAGTGGAAGGTTGAAAGGGGTAAATTGCATCACGTGAAGAGGTACAAAGCACATATTGCAATAGAGGGAGAGAAGGGAGAAGGTGAGAACTGCCTGAAACTTATTCTCATTAGATTTGGGCTTGAAGAGGATTTAAAACAAATATTCAGTTGAGTTTAGAAATTGTTCTCACCTTTAATGCATTAGGATAGAAGGCGGTGGGTGGGAGGAGAAGGAGGGACTGATGGAAAGGAGGGAAGAAGAGGGAAGCAGGAAAGGATAAAGAAAAGGGAGAGCGGTGGATAAAAAAAGGAAGAGAGACAGTATTAAGAAGCAAAACACTGAGGAGGAGGGAATAAGGTGAAAAAAAGAGGAAAAATACAAAGGGAGGAGAGATAGCATGGATGGCACTAAAGAGTTAGTAATTTAAATGTCAGTGTGTATGGGATAAATTCTCCCATAAAACAGAAGCAGAGAACAGAGTGGATTTAAAACTAGAATCACACAATATGATGCTTACAAGAAACACAGTTGAAGCAGAGGGATACAGAGTAAAGGTAAGAGACTGGAGTAATATATATTATCCTTTAATTGAAGTGACAAAAGCAGGCAGTAACAATCCTAATCTCAAACAAAGTAGTTATAAAAATAGATCTCATTAAAAGACAAAAGGAAGGAAATTCTATCCTCCTAAAAGGTACCATAGACAATGAAGTAATTTCAAAACTCACTATGTGTTCACAATGTAGTATATCATTCAAATTCTTAGAAGAGAAGTTAAATGAATTAGGAAGACATAGATAGAAAAATCCTACTAGATGGAGATCCCAACTGCCCTCTCTCAGAATTAGATTAATCTAAACATAAAATAAACAACAATAAAGTTAAGGAGGTGAATAGAAGTTAGAGAACTTAGAAAATTCTCTTACATAAGATAAAATTTTGGAGAAAAATGAATAAGGATAGAAAGGAATATAACTTTTTTCTGTGATACATGGTACCTACACAAAAAATATCCATAATATATTAGGACATTAAAAACCTAATCAAATACCGAAAGGCAGAGATATTGAATGTATCCTTTTTAGACCATGATGCAATAAAAATCATGATTAAAAAAGGACCATGGATAGACCTAAAACTAATTGGAAACTTAAAACCTAATTTTACTGAATATGAGGTTCAAACAACAAATAAGAGAAAAAATTGATGTCATACAAGATAATGACAACAACATATCAAAATTTATGGAATACAGCCAAAGAAGTTATTGTATCTTTATATGCCTACTTGAACAAAATAGAGAAAGAAGAGAATACAAGTAAAACAATTAGATAAAGAAAAAATTAAAAAACCTAATTTAATACCAAATTGCAAATTCTGAAAATTAAAGGTGACATTAATAAACTTGAAAGCAATAAAACTATTGATTGAAAAAATATATAAAATCGAGTGGTTTTCATAAAAAATAGATAAATAATTGGTTAATTTGGTTAACAAAAAGAAAGAAGAAAACCACACTAATAATATCAAAAATGAAGAAGATGAATTCACCACCACTGTGGAGGAAATTAAAGTGATAATTCAGAAATCTTTTGCTCAATTATATGATAATACATTTGATACTCTAAGAGAAAGGGATAAATATTTAAAAAAGATTAAAAGAAGAGTAAATTATATACATATATAATTCTCTTTCTCAGAAAAAAAGAAATTCAACAAACTGTCATTGAACTCCCTAAAAAGAAAAACAGGTTCAGATGGATAAACAAATGAATTATAAAAACATTCAAGGAAAAATTGATTCCAATTCTATCTATCTATCTATCTATCTTCCATTATTATTTGAAAAAAATAGGTAATAAAAGAGGTCTGCCAAATATGTTTTAGGACTCTAAATATATTGATGATACCTAAACCAGGAAGCTTCAAAACAGAGAAAGAATATTATAGGTCAATTTCCCTAATGATCAATTTCCTTAAACTAGGAAGAGGGAAAACAGAAAGGAAATTATAGAACATTTTCCCTAAATGATGCAAAAATTTTAAATAAAATATTAGCAAACAGATTACAGAAAGTTCTCACTAGAATGATACATTGTGATCAAGCAGGATTTAGAACAGGAATTTAGGATTGTTTCACTATTAGGAAAACTATCAGTGCAACTGATTTTAATTATTGATCTTAAAGTAGCAAATCATATGATTCTCTCAATAGATGCTGAAAAAGATTTTTGGCAAAAATTACCCCTTCCTTCTAAAAACACTAGAGAGCATAAGAATAAATGAAATGCTTCTTAAAATGATAAGCAGCATCCCTCTGAAATCAACAAGCATTTTATGTAATGGGGCTAACACCACAATTATTCAATATTGTATTAGAAATATTAGTTTAGCAACAATAGAGGAAAAATAAATAGAAGGAATCAGAATAGATAATGGAGAAACAAAACTTTTACTTTTGCAGTTAATATGATGTTATACTAGAGAATTTTAGAAAATTATCTAAAAATCTAATGGCAATAATTAGCAACTTTACCAAAGTCACAGGATATAAAATAAGCTCACATAAATCCTCAGCAAGTCTATATATTATTAAGAAGTTTCAGTAGCAAGAGATAGAATGACAAATCTCGTTTAAAATAACTTGAGAGTCTACCTGCCAAGGCAGACTTATAAACTTTTTGTGAACACCTATAAAACACTTCTCACACAAATAAAATCAGACATAAATAATTGAGTAAGGTCAATTGCTCATGAGTAGATTGAGCTAAATTAATTTTTTTTATTCAGTGTCACACTAATAAAAGTTTCAAAATTTGCTTTAGTGAACTAGAAAAAAATGTAACTATATTCATATGGAGGACTCGAGAATATCAAGAGAACTGATGAAGAAATGTGAAGGAAGGTGTCCTAACCACTCCAGATCTAGAATTATGTTATAAAAACATCAACCAACAAGACTCTGGTACTGGCTAAGAAGTAGAGTGGTAGATCAGTGGAACAGATTAAGTGTAAAAGAGACAGCAATAAATTCCTATAGTAATCTACTGTTTGATAAACTAAAAGATTCCAGTTTCTTCCATATAAACTGATAGGAAAACTGGAAGATAATGTGGCAGAAAATAGGCATAGAACAACTTCTTAGATCCAATACCAAGATAAAGTCAAAAGTGGGTACAGGATTTAGACATAAAGGGTGATATTACAAGCCAATTAGGAGAACAAAGAATAGTTTACCTTTTAGACCTATGGAACGGGGAGCAGTTTATGACCAAAGAAGAGACAGAAATCTATAAAAAATGAATTGGATAATTTTGTTTACATTAAATAAACACAAACAAAACTACTGCAACTAAGATAAAAAGGAATGAAGGAATTTGGAAATTATTTTTTTAGAATTAGAGTTCCTCAGAAAGGACTTATTTCTAAAATATATAGAGAACTGAATCAAATTTATAAAAAATCAAGTCTTCCTTAATTAATAAATGGTAAAAGGGTATGGAAAGGCAATTCTCAGATAAAAAAAATTCAAAGTTATCTATAATCATATTGCTCTAAACATTATTGATTAGAGAAATGCAAATCAAAGCATCTCTGAGGTACCACCTCAAATATCTCAAATTGACCCATGTGACCAGACAGGTAAATGATAATTGTTGGAGGAGATATGGGAAAACTGGAACACTAATGCATTACTGGGGGAGTTGTGAACTGATTCAACCATTCTGGAGAGTAATTTGGAATTATACCCACATAAAAATGTACATACAATTTGATCCAGAAATACTGGCTCTGTATCCTGAAAAAGGGTAAAAATCCCACATGTGCAAAAATATTCATAGTAGCTCCTTTTGTAGTGGCAAAAAATTGGACATTAATGGGATACCAATCAATTGGGAATGGCTAAACAAATTAGGGTATACGTATGTGATGGCACACTATTATTCTATGAGAAATCATGAGGAACAGGATTTCAAAAAAAGTCTGAAAAGACTTATATGAATTGATGCTGAGTGAATTTATCAGAACCAGAAAAACATTATACATACTAACAACAACAGGAGATGATGATCAGTCATGATGGACTTGTCCATTTCAGCAGTATAATAATCAAAGACAATTTCAAAACACTAATGGTGAAAAATCACACCACATCATACCTATTCAGAAAAGGAACAGTGAAATTTAAATGAAGACCAAAGCTTGTTATCTTCAATTTTTAAAGTTTGACATGTATTATGGCAATTTTTTTTCTTTTTAATGTATTCTTTCTTCCATTTGTGTCTGATTCTTGTCTCATAATATGTTCAACATAGATCTATGTTTAGCATAAATATAGAGCTCATATCAGATTGCCTTCTGTCAGGGAAGGGGGAAAGAATGGGGGGACACAGAAAAATGTAAAACTCAAAATCTTGCAAAAATGATTGATTAAAACTAATATTGCATATTGTTGGAATAACAAATAATAAAAAAATAGATTAAAAAATCAATAATGGAATCTGCAAACTCTAGGCCACTAAGTTTTATTTTGTTAGTTGCCAAAATTTTAGAATACTTTTAAAAATATTTTTAGGATTTTAGAAAAATGTAGTCAAAAAGTCACTGAAAATAGTTTAGGGCAAACTATCCTTATTTCACTTTTTTTGACAAGATTATTAGATTAGGGGTATACTGTAAACATACTGTACATAGATTTTAGTCTATCATAATTATCAAATTTCACAAATAAATAATATGGATTGTAGAGTCAAAATCTAAAAAGAAATTATTTTAATAATTTAGAAAATTGGATTCAATCTAATAAAATGAAAAAGTTTTATACTTAAATTCACAAAATTGAATTCACAAGTATAAAATGAGGGAAACATGAGTCTCTGATATTATTCCTGAAGACTATCTTGGAGTTTTAGTGGCTTACAAACTTTATATGTGATATAAAATCAATAATAAATTTATTATTCAACTACAAATAATCTAAAATAATAGAACCCTGAGACCTTTGCATCTGACTTACAATCACAACTTTCTTTGTGCTACCTTTTCCATTAGAATTCAGAGAGCAGTGACTCTTTTCTACTAGAAAACTCAGCACTTAGCACAGTGCTTTGTAATCTGTTAGTCAATGTGTTATTCAGTTATTTTTTCAAGTATTTTAGGATCTCTTACAGCTCTAACTCTGTGAGGCTATAAGATATAGATTGCATTGGACTTATCCTCAACTCAGTGTCAATTTCATTAAGAGATGAATGAATCATCCTCTCTGACCCTGGGAAGTCATTTGATCCAGAAATACTGGCTCTGTATCCTGAAAAAGGGTAAAAAAAGATCATTAATTTCCTTATTTTCAAAATGAAAGATTATTTTAAAGGGACTAAGATCACTTCCAAATTTTATATAATATTTTAATGCTTTGGAATGAGTACCTTCTTTTACTTTCCTACTGAAAAGATATCTGCTTGTTAAAAGGCATTGCAATTGCAATCATTTCTCAGTCTTATAGAATTTCAAGTTGGATGAAAGAAATGAGCTGAGCATAAAACAAGTGATAATAATTGTTTTTAAATAGGAACACAACAATGGATGGATTCCTTTGGGGCTATGGATAGCTATTTTTTCAAGGAGTGAGTTCATGTCTCTTTCTCCTTCATTTGGCTTTGCTCTTAATTTCCCTTTCAAATGAATGTGATTTTCATGTTGATTGCCTTGCATGTGGTTTGTAGTACTTAAACAAGTAAAACAAAAAGGTTGGTGGTCTTCCATCTGGTAACTATTATCACCATTTCAAAGATCAGAAATTTGCTTCATTCGCTGTCATTAATTACTGAAGCAAGCTTTAGTCCCAGCTCTTCTAATTCGAAGCCAAACATTCTGTTTACTATGCCTGGAAATCTTATCTTGACCTGCAAGAATAAAGTAATCAACCTACTGTCAGAGATAATTTAGTACCTGGAAAGTATATAACATACCAAGTTTGACTTCTGTCTTTCAAAGGAGCAAATTTCTTTCAAACAAGATCATAAAAGGAAAAAGTACTGAGCTCTTTATCCTGGGGCATGGGCAAATTTCTAAAGATATATATTTCTTTTCACTCACCATCTTGAATCTTTCTGCTATGGTTCTCTCTACTGTTAATTATTTCTTTCTACCATTTTCTCTTTCAATAAAAGGTACCTCTCACTTTCCTAGCTTTTCCAATTTCTCTCTTTTTTTTTCAAGTCTGCCTTACTTTTCTTCTTTCTGTTCATTAATCATTAAATCTTTAGGTAAAAAACATTCATTTCAATGGCAAATCACTTAATCTTTCTGAATCTATTGGAGCTCTCCAGGACTTAAATATTAAACCACATATAATTATTTTGATTTTAGTGGATAGTCACCTAATCAAAAATTCCCCATACTGGGGAAATCACAAATTCATTGTTTCTGCAGTTGGTATCTGCTGTGTTTACCTACACAAAAATTGACCATGTACAAGGGCACAAAAACCTTATAATCAAATGCAGAAAGGCAGAAATAATAAATATGCAATGCTCAGATCATGATGCACAAAAATTGAATGTAATAAATGGTCAGGGAAAGATAAACCAAGAGCTAATTTGAAATTAAATAACTTTATCTTAAATAATGGGCAAATCAGACAGTAAATAATAGAAAGAGTCAATAATTATATCCAAGAAATTGATAATAATGAGACCTAAGGCCAAAATTTATGGGATGCAGACAATGCAGTTTTTGTTTTATTTTGTTTTGATTTTAGGAAGGAGGTTGTTTGTTTTTTGGCAAGGTAATGGGTTTAAGTGACTTGCTCAAGGCCACACAGCTAGGTAATTATTAAGTGTCTGAGGCTAGATTTGAAATCATGTACTTCCGACTCCAGGGCTGTTGCTCTATCCACTGAGCAACCTAGCCAATCTCAATGCAGTTTTGAGGGGAAACGTTATATCTCTAAATGCATATATGAATAAAATAAAGTAAAAGGAGATCAATGAACTGGATATACAATCAAAAAAGCTAGAAAAAAATAAATCAATGATTCTTAATTAAATACTAAATTAGAAATTATGAAAAGCAAAGGAGAATTTAATAAAATGGAAAGGAAGAAAATCATTGATCTCATAAATAAAACTAAAAGTTGGTTTTATTAAAAATTCAATAAAATAGACAAACCTTTGGTTAATCTGGATTTAAAAAAAAAGAAAGAAGATAACCAAATTACCAGTATCAAAAAATGAAAATGTAAAATAATTAAATATACAAGATAAAAGATTAAAGATTGCATAATTCAGGTCTACTTTGGTAAACTGTATGCCAATAAATTGTATAACTTGAGTGAAATAGATGAATATTTACAAAAATACAAACTTCCCAGATTAACAGAAGAGGAAATTAATTACTTAAATAACCCCATTTCAGAAAAACAAATAAAGAAACCATCAATAAACTCCTTAAGAAAAAAGTCCCCCTTTCCAGTTGGATTTACACATGAATTCTACCAAACATTTAATTAACAATTAGTTCCTATTCTACATAAACTATTTTAAAAAAATAGGAGCAGAAGGAATTCTGCCAAACTCCTTTTATGACACCAACATAGTGCTTATACCTAAACCAGGAAGAACCAAAACAGACAAAGAAAATTATAATTCAGTCTCACTAATGAAAGGATTAAGGTATAAAAGATATAAAATATTTGATGCAAAAAATGTTAAATGAATTTTAAAAGGTTATTACTAGGATAATACACCATGTTCAGGTTGGATTTATACCAAATAGGCAGGGATGGTTTGACATTAGGAAAACACTCAACATAATTAAACACATCAATAGCAAAACCAACAGAAATCATATAATTATTTCAATCAATGCTAAAAAACACCAAAAAGTTTAGGAATAAATGGAGTTTTACTTAAAAATAACAAATAGTATCTAACGAAAACCAACAAAAAATGTTTAATGTTAATAAACTCAGAGCATTTCCAATAAAATCAGGGTTGAAACAAGGATGCCCATTATCACTATTACTATTCGATATAGTATTAGAAATGCTAGCAGTAGCAATAAGAGAAGAAAAAGAAATTGAGGGAAATAGCAATGGCAATGAGGAAGTACAACTTTCACTCTTTGCAGATGATATGATGGCATACCTGGAGAATCTGAGAAAATCATCTGAAAAACTCCTTGAAAAAGTTACCAAATTCACCAAAGTATCAGGATATTAAATAAACACACATAAGTCACTAGAATTTCTATAAATGAACAAAAAACCCAAGAGCAAGAAATAGAAAGAGAAATTCCATTTAAAGCAATTGTAGACAATGTTAAATACTTGGGAATCTATCTTCCAAAGCAAAGACATAAACTGTATGAGCACAGTTATAAAACACTCTTCACCCAAATAAAGTCAGATCCAAATAATTGGAAAAATGTCAAATACTCCTGGATAGGTCTAACTAATATAATTAGAAATGACAATTCTATCCAAATTAAATTCCTTATTCAGTGCCATAGTAATCAAACTACGAAATAACTACTTTACTGAGCTAGAAAAAATAGTAACAAAATTCATCTGGAGGAACAATAGGGCAAGAAAAGCAAAGGTAACTGATCGAAAAAAAATGTAAAGGGAAGTGGCCTAGTTCTACCAAATCTAAAATTATACTATAAAGCAGCAGTCATCAAAACTGTCTGGTACTGGTTAGGAAATAGAGCAATGGATCAGTGGATTAGAATAGGTTCAAAAGAAACTTCAGTAAATGACTACAGCAATCTACTATTTGACAAACTCAAAAACATCAGCTTCTAGGATAAGAACTCACTATTTGCCAAAAATTGTGGGGGAAAGTGGAAAATTTTATGACAAAAATGAGGCAAAGATCTACATCTCACAGCCAATACCAAAATAAGGTCTAAATGGGTACAGGATTTAAACATAAAGAGCAATACTATAGATAAATTAATAGATCAAAAAAAGCTCTATTTGATCTATAGAAAGGTGATAAATTTATGACCAAACAAGAATTATAAACTGCAATATGAATTATTTTGACTATATTAAATTAAAAAATGTTTGCACAAATAAAATTAATGCTGACAAAATTAGAAGGAAAGCAGAAATGTGGGAAACAATAACCTAAAGTTCTGATAAAGGGTTCATTTCTAAAATATATGGAGAATTGCATCAAATTTATAAGATGACAACTCATTCCCCAATTGATAAATGGTCAAAGGATATGAACAGACAGTTTTCAGATAAATAAATTAAAGCCAATTATAATTAAATGAAAACAAAATTCCAAATCACTATTGATTAGAGAACTGCAAATTAACACAACAATGAGATATCATCTCATACCTATTACATTAGCCAAGATTAAAAAAGGAAGATGACCAATGTTGAAGAGGTTGTGGGAGGATTGGGACACTGATGCATTGCTAATGGAGTTGTAAATGGATCCAGCCTTTCTGGAAAGTAATAGAGAATTCTGCCCAAAGAGCAGTAAAACTGTTCATACACTTTGACCTAGCAATTCTAATTCTAGGTCTACATCCAGAAGAAGTTATAAAGAATGGGGAAAGTCCTACATGTTCCAAAATATTTATAGCAGTTCTTTTTGTAATGGCAGAGAATTAGAAATTGAGTGGATACACACTAATTGGGGAATGGCTAAACAAGTTATGGTACATGAATACTATGGAATACTATTTTATTATAAGATACCATAAATGGTTGGACTCTAGACAAGCTTGGAATTACTTATGGAATCTGATGTTGTGCGAAGGAAGGAGAACCAAGAAAACATTGTGTACACATCAACAACATTATGAGATGAACAACCTTGTTGGAAGCAGCACTTCTCTGAAGTCCAGAGAGCTAGGACAACTCTATTGGACAGGCTATGGACTATTATTTCCTTCCAGTGGAAGAAAAACAAAACAAAAGAAAACATACAAAAAGAACAAAAAACAACCCTTCAGAATCTGATGGACACTTTATAAAAATTATCTCCTATGTACCTCTTTCCTTTAACCATAGTTCCTGTTGCCAAAAATTTCCAATTTATAAACATGTTTAACAAAATATGTATGTAAAATGCTAACCTGACTGCTCCCTGTTGAGAGGAGAGGGAGTGTGAAGGGAGTGTGAAGAGAAATTTTGTAACTTAAAAATATACACTTGCATATGGATGAAAACAAACAAATAAACAAACAAACAAATAAATAAATAAAATTTAAAAATTAAAAGAAAGATCTGCTGAGCCATATAACATAATAGACTCTCATATAATATCATGAAATTTTTAGAACATTTACTTTCAAATTGTACATTGTATCCTAATATATAACATGGCAATTATGCTATATTACAAGTAGCCTTGAAGATTCTGAAGAACTACATGAAAAAAATCTTACCTTTGATGCTTTCTGTTTGCTTTGATCATTGACATAGATTTTACTTTCCAAGTGCTCTTCCTGTCCCCTCTATTCAAATCCCAAAATAAAGTCAGTTGCTGATCTACATAAGAGAGATGGTTTCAACACTGCGATTTCCCTACACTAATTTAATTATCTATTCAAGTCAAAAATGTTAAATTATAAAATTAATCATTTTATGCATCTATTAAGATAATTAAATTCAACATGATATATTATGTAGATATTATTTTAGAGTATCTTTTTTCACAATTAAATACATAATATAAAATTAAGGATTTTCTCGTCTAATGTTCCTTTATTAATTTTTCATGAATCATAGGATATCAAAGATTCTACCTGCCCAATTGTCAATCTTCCGGTAAGCTTATATCAATATATATTTTGTTTTGCTTATCTCTCAACTTAGTTTATCAGATTTAGCCAAAGGTTACTTGTATTTTCTTCTTAAATCAGCTTCTCTATATCCAAGGTATTTTTTTTTCAAATGAAGAAAAGCCTCTCTAGGTAACAACTGAGTCCTGATGGTAATCTGAGTTCTCAAACTTTCCCCTACACCAGTCTTTCTCTAGTTAATATCTGTAATCTGAATTGTGAAGCACAAAAGTAAATTAAGATTTAGGTATCCCATCTCCAAGTCAGTATTCTATACTTTTCCACCAAATTTGGCATCTAGAAAAGAGAGATTATTTTTTCTAGGAGAAATTGGTATTAAGAGGAAACTAAAAGAAAAATCACTGCCACCTCGAGGTGGGTTGTTGAATTAAAGCTGGTGGATTGAAAGGAGATTATGATGTGTGCTCTTCATTATTTTATTTTATTTATTTATTTGCTTTTTTCCATGGCAATGGGGTTAAGTGAATTGTCTAAGGTCACACACCTAGGTAATTATTCAGTGTCTCAGGTCAGATCTGAATTCAGGGCAGTGCTCTATCCACTGCACCACCTAATGGTCACTGTGTCCTTCATTCTTGAAGAAGATCATGACACCATGGAGGTGTTACCATGACAAGCACATGTACTGTAGTTAAAGGAAGGGATGTTATGCTAAAGCATCAGCCTCACTTTCTCCTTCAGAATCATCTGAGTCCACTGGCCAGATATGAATCAGTACTGGAGATGACTCTGGATGAAAGGCAATCAGGGTTCAGTGATTTGCCCAAGGTTAATCAGCTAATGTCAAGTGTCTGAGGCTGGATTCAGTGCTCTCTTCATTGTACCACCTAGCTGCCATAGCAGGAAGAAGCTATATAAAGGATAAAAGTTGTCTCCTCTTTCATTTCTTCTCTACTATTTAGAGAGAAATCTAGACTCTGAGCTTGTTAGTCTTGGGCTTTCCCTGTCCCTAAATTCAGTTCAATGGTTAAGACACTACAATCATCAAAATTAATTTATGAAACCTAAAATATTATTGAGATCAAACATATCAATAGTATACTTTTCTTATCTAGCTATAGATTTTATTGCTCTTATATAAAGTAACTAAAAAATTCAGCAGTCTTTGAATGGGAAATAAATATCAAGAGACATTGGAAGCCGTGCACAACACTGTCTTGCCCTGGTTCTGGGTCCTTACAACCAAGAGGTCCCTGTGATTTTCTGTACAAGGTAAACATATACTTGGACTCTTGAAGAAGTTGATTAGTGAAAGACATAAGAAAAATAAATATTCCTCTGGGTTTTTGTATCAAATATATGCTGTATTATATTCAGAATTATAAGCTGTTGGAGAAACATGAATTACAGAAAGACTGGCAGAGGCCATGAAGTCACCATTAGGATGGGGTTAACCATATTTCAGTGATGTTGTCTGATCCTAGGAGTCAAATGATGAAAAAGTAACAAGAGAACCTATTAGTGAAGTTGAAACAATATGTCTTAAAAGGATTTAAAGCAAGATCTACAGGAATTTCACCAGAGAGATGGTCAGTCAATCCCAAGAACATCCCTTCCTAAAAAGCAGTAATGACTTTGAAGATCAAAGCAACCCTCTAACTGAATGGGAACAAAACCAGGGGAAGGGGACATTGCCAGAAGTCCAAGGGAAATGTCTTGGTCATAGTCAGAAATTTCACCAGGAATGAATAAATAATTAACTAAATAAATACTTTATTTATCAAGTAAATACTACTATTTACAAAGGACTGAATGAAGTGTGGGGGCTACCTGTAAGAAAGAAAAGACACATTCCCTGACCTCAAGAAGTTTTCCTTCTTATAAGGATAGATAGTAAATATATGGAAGATATACATATACATACATATAGATAGATAGATAGATAGATAGATAGATACATAGATACATAGATACATAGATACATAGATACATAGATAGATATATTAGTATATAAGTGGCTATGGATGACATTTTAGTTTGGGAAAGTTGCATAGCTATTAAATGAAGCTTTAGATTACTATATTGACCCATACTTCTAGTAGCAATAAAAGTATTGATTTTTGTTCTAAAACTGGTAAGTGGGAGTAGGAAAACATAGTAAATCTGCAACAGCGGAGTTAGTGATAAGATGATTGGAAGAAAAATGAAACATAACTTGAATGTCCTAGATATAGTAAATCTCATGAGATGTTGATTAATGGGTTTGGATTAAGATTGGAGTTTTGGGGATGAAATGTTTGTGTCCACCATGGTCTTACCTTTGTATAAGGAAACTATAGACAATATATGCATTTTCCAGTCTTATTAAGAAGAACCAGTGATAATCAAGCCCAATATTCTGAATGACATGTTCAATAGCTTATTATTCCATCATGGGGAAGAAATTCCTATCCATTCAGTTATTCACTGTCCAATAGGTTATAAAAATTGGTTTAGCCTGTTAATCTGTCAAATGGGTATAATCATAGAGGATGATTGTTTTTAAACCATTATAAAATAAAAACATATAGGACACACACACACACACAAACACACACACACACACACACACACACACACACACACACTACATCCTCTTAAAATTAGATAGTAACCAGGAATCTCATTTTCACTTGTTCCACTAGCCATTTGCTAAGAAATAATACATACAGATTTTGTACAAGTAGAAATAAACAAAAAATATTCTTTTATTAAAATACTGTAATCCAGATCTCCCTAGTGGGTCTTAAACTGAAGATCTTACCCAGAGGGTTACATAGGATATTGAAACTTATTTGTTTTTAAAATACACTGTTATGTCAGTGTTATGGAATAACAACATAATTCATCCAAAATTATTTGGAAAATATTTAGGAAAATTGGGAAAACAAATACCACCTGGTGAGTATCCCAGGCCAAAGTTGACAACTGCAATCTTACTTTTTGGAAATTTGATATGTGTTAAAATCTTAGACATTTCTCATCATTCTATTTCAGCTTCACATTGTGAGTTCTTGGGCTTACTATCTTTATCACTTACAGAGTTCATATCCTTTTCAAACTGGCATCTTGATTTATCTAACATAGAGCATGAAACCCACAAAAGCAGGTAGAATGAGCCATTTTACATTAATTTCTGCTCCATCATAGAAAATATTTCCTTTGCCTTTATTACATATTGTGGTAAGATAGATTGCACACATTTTTTTAAAAGAGAAATTGATATTGTTTCTATGATGAATGACATAATTGAACTTTAAAAGAAGGAGTATATTTAAAACAACTTGAAGTGTTTAATCTTGGAAAGAGGAAATGTTGGGGTGTGGGGACTATGTAGAACATTTCCGAAATAAATAACTGGAACTAATCTTTAGTCTGGAGAAATATCATAAAAACAATCAACATGATGATATTGATTTGTTACGTGAAACTGGAAATTGTTCAAGTTTGGATGCCTAGCATAAGTGAACCTGGGAATTCCCATCTTTTGCTTAAATGCTTTGTAATTAGGGGAGATTGGAAACATCGCAAATATAAACTCAGAGGTCAGAAAATATTTCAAAGACTTCAGACCTGTGATGATTAGGCTTCCAAATGCCCTGGATGTTGTTCAGATGAGGTTATAATTTGACAACCCACTGAGAAATTAGTGTGCCCCGTAGTGTGATTTATTTAATGAGATTTGCTAAAATAATGTGCTTGTTATGAACAGAGGAGTATTGATGTTTTCTGTCCTTCATTCTTGAAGAAGACCATGATGTCAGGGAGATGATGCCATGACAGGCAAGTGAATTGAATGCCATGTTAAATCATCAGCTTCTTTTTGTTCTCTGGAACCATCTGGGTCCAGTGGTCAGATATGAATCAGGATGATTGGAGATGGCCCTAAATGTGAGGCAATCAGAATTAAGTGACTTACTCATGGTCACAAAATGAGGAACTATTAAGTGTCTGAAGCTGAATTTGAACCCAGATCCTCCTGATTCCTGGACTGGTACTCTATCCACTGTACCACTTAGTTGCCCTAGTTAGGAGTATACACTTAAATTAAATGGCACTTTCTTGAATTGGAAGTTGGCATGCAGATCCACATTAAAGAATGAAAGCACTTTAAGCATATGTTTGTATAAATTGTGACAAAGGCATGTTTGTCAGAGTAGCATGATCTGTGTGTTGCTAAATTTTATGAATATTAGGGAACCAGGAATTTTTTTGTGAATTCTTTTTTTGATAGATTTTTTCCTCCAAATACATGCTATGAAAAATTGTCAACATTCCTCCATATGCCTATGTATGTATTTTCTTTCTACCCTCCCTTCCCACCCTCCTCCCTTCAGTACCAAACAGATTAATATAGTACATACATATTTGTATTACACATGTTAACATATTAGCAATTTGGGGTAGGATTAAGGGAAAATGTATAAGAGAGTTTTTTTTTAATGAATGCAGGTGCAGCTAGGTGGCATAGTGGATAAAGTAATGGCCTTGGAGTCAGGAGTACCTGGGTTCAAATCTGGTCTCAGACTCTTAGTAATTACCTAGCTGTGTGGCCTTGGGCATGCCACTTAACCAAAAAAATGAATGCACTAGGGGTGACTGGGTGGTGCAATGGATATAGCACTGGCCTTGGAGTCAGGAGTACCTGAGGTCAAATCCAGCCCCAGGGCAAAAAAAAAAGCCTAAAAAGAATGAATGCACTGTTCCTCAGATTCTGAAGGGTTGGTTTTTCTTTTATCTTTTTGTTTTGTTTTGTTTTCTTCGCCTGGATGGGGATAACATTGCCCATAGCAACTCTAAAACTGTTATCCTATTTGAGTAGCTCTCTAAACTTCTGAGGGCAGCTGCATTCATCAAGATTGATCAACTCACAATGTTGTTGTTGATGTGTACATTGCTCTTTTGATTCTGCTCCTTTTGTTCAGCATCAGATGCTGTAATTCATTCCATGCTTCCCTAGAATCTGATCTTTTATGATTTCTTATAGAACAATAATATTCCATATCATTCATGTACCATAGCTTGTTTAGCCATTCCCCAATTGATGGGTATCCCCTCAACTTCCAGTTCTTTGGCACTTCAAAAAAAGTCGCTATAAATATGTTCGGTCATGTGAAACTTTTCCCATTTTTTTAATGATTTCTTCAGGATATAGGACTAGAATTGCAATTGCTGTGTCAAAGGGTATGATCAGTTTTATTGATCTTTGGGCATAATTCCACATTATCCTCGAGAATGCTTGGATCTGTTCATAATGCCATCAGCAATGTATTAATGTCCCAATTCTCTCAGAACCAACCTCTCCAACATTTAGCATTTTGTCTCTTTGTCATCTTAATCAGTCTGATAGGTTTGAGGCCATAGCTCATAGCTGTATTAATTCACTTATCAATGAAGATTTGTAGAATTTTTCATGTGCATATATACAGCTTTAATTCCTTCATTTGAAATCTGCCTGCTCATATCCTTTAATAATTTATCAATTGGTTAATGACTTGTAACCTTATAAATTGATTCAGTTCTCTATATATTTTAGAAATGAGATCATTATCTGAGTCGCTAGCAGTAAAAATTCTTTCCCAGCTTTCTGTTTTCTTTCTAATGTTGTCAGCATTATTTAATTACTGCTAAACTTTTTTAAATTTAATATAGTCAAAATCATTTATTTTGCAATTTATAATGTAACCTATTTCTTGCCTGGCTGCAAATTTCTCCCATTTCCATAGATCTGACAGAGTAATTATTGTTCTACTAATTTATATATGATGTTGTACTTTATGTCTAAAATTTGACTCCATTTTTATCTTCTTTTGGTGTAGGGTGTGAGATGTGGGTCAATGCCTAGTTTTTAACATACTTTTTTTCCAAGAAGTTTTGTCAAATAGTGAGATCTTATAGCAGAAATTAATGTCTGGGTTTAGCAAATAGTAGATTACTGTAGTCATTTATTACTGTTTCTTTTAAACCTATCCTAATCAATTGATCCATTACTCTAGTTCTTAAACAGTATCAGGCAGTTTTGATGACTGTTACTTTACAATTTTAGATCTGATATAATTAGGTCACCTCTTTTTACATTTTTTCATCAGTTCCCTTTATATTCTTGACCTTTGTTTTTCCTACCTCAGTAAAATAATTATTTGGCAATTTTATTGGTATGGAACTGAATAAATAATTTAATTTGGGTAGAATTATCATTTTTAATAGTATTAGCTCAAGCCAACCCTGGGCCATTGACATTTTTTAATTGTTCAAATCTGATTTTACTTGGGTGAGAAGCAATTGTAGTTGTCTTTATATGGTTTTGCTTTGGGAGGTAGATTTACAAATACTTAATGTTATCTTCAGTTACTTTAATTGGAATTTCTTTTTCTAACTCTTCCTCTTGGGCTTTGTTGTTTATATATAGATATGCTGATGATTTATGTGGGTTTATTTTATATCCTGCTACTTTGCTGAATTTGTTAATTATTTCAAGAGCTTTGGGGGGATAATTTTCTTGGGTTCTCTAAGTATAACATCCTAACATCTGCGAAGAGTGAAAATTTTGTGTTTTCATTGGCAATTTTGATTCCTTCAATTTTTTTTCTTCTCTTATTGCTAAAGCTGGCATTTTTAATTCTCTATCAAATAGTAATGTGATAATGGGCATCCTTATTTTACCCCTGATCATACTGGAAATATTCTGAGTTTATCCCCATTGCATATAATATTTGTGGGTGGTTTTTAGATAGATATTATTTCTTATTTTAAGGAAAGCTCAATTAATTCCAGGAATTTCTATTGTTTTTAATAGGAATAGATGGTATATTTTATCAAAGGCTTTTTCACTATCTCTTGAGATAATCCATTATTTCTGTTAATTTTGCTATTGATATGTTCAATTATGTTGAGTATTTTCTTAATATTGAACCATTCTTGCCTACCTGGTAGAAATCCTATTGATCATGATGTATTATCCTAGTAGCAACTTGCCGTAATCTCTTTGCTAAAATTTTATTTAAAATTTTTTCATCAGTGTTCATTAGATTGGTCTATACTTTTCTTTGTTTTCTTTCTTCCTGGTTTAAGTATCAGCACCATATTTATATCTTAAAAGGAATTTGGCAAAAGTCCTTCTCCTATGTTTTTAAGTAGTTTATGTAGAAGAGGAATTAATTATTCTTCAAACGTTTGGTAGAATTCACTTAAATTCATCTGGACCTCAAGATTTTTTTCTCAGTTAGTTTACTGATGGTTTCTTCAATTTCTTTTTCTGAAATGGGAAGCTTTTGTGAATTCTTTATAAAATATATCGTAACTACCTGGTGCTGACGAAACATATTGTTTCTACAGTAGGCATGTTAAAGACTATAGTAATTTAATTTTTCATATATCCAAAGATAACACAATTTTGTGATCACTATTTGATAAAAATTGCTGGGAAAACTGGAAAATAGTAGTACAGAAACGAGATATAGACCAACATTTTATTCCAACTACCAAGATAAGGTTAAAAAAGGTATAAACCATTTAGACATGAATGATATTAAAAACAAATTAAGGGAGCAAGGAATTTTATTTATCTATTTTCATCCATATGCATATATATATATATATATATATATATATATTTAGTTACAAAATTTCTTCCACCCTCCCATAGGAATTATTTACCTGTATGATGGAAAAAAGGGAAGAATTCATGGTGAAACAATTGATAGAGAGCATTATAAGATGTAAAATGAATAATTTTGATTACATTATATGAGAGAAAGTTTTGCGTAATTGAAATAAATTCAAGAAAAATTACAAGAAAAGTCAAAAATTGGGGAAAAAAATTACAACAATTGTAAAATATATGTATATATATACATATATATACAGACATACTCATACTCAGACACATACATATGTATATAAATGGTAGGCAATGTCAGAGTGAGGATAGTATAGTATAGGAGGGAGATAAAGGGAGGGTTCGCACATTTGGTCAGATTTGACATGTATTAAAGCAAACTGAAATCTAGAAAAGTCAGACAATGAAGATAAATAGAGAAAGCATGTCAGACATGGGAAATAAGAAGTGGCAAGTTATGGAAACAGGAGGCAGAATGCCATCTGTAAGCAAAAGTCAATAGGGAATTGTAGCTGGATCATAAAATATATTAAAATGGTGTAAAATTCATGGTGATGAGAAAGGAAAAAAGATGTAAAGGTATTTAAATGGGAGAGAAATTCCTCAAGGAAATAGGGCATCACCTGCATATATTGAATGGAGAGGTGAAATGTGCAGACACATGCTTTATAAATAACACTTTACTAACTGTGTGAAGAATGGATTTGATAGAGTAGATACTAGGCTGAGAGAACAATTAGGAGGTTTCTGAATTCAAGAGGTCAGGAGGGCGGCAGCTAGGGTAGTAGTGGTTTCAACAGTGGAGGGAAGGGAATGGTATTCTGAAGATAAATTTAATGAGATTTAGGAACTGGTTGGTTGTGAAGAGTGGGGTTGAGTAAGGACTTGAAGAAACTTCAATCAAGTTTTGTAATAGTGATATATTGATCTAACCATTTGAAAATATGTCCAAAGTATAATAAAACAATGCATACCCTTTGATCCAGAAATACCAATATAGGTCTAAATTCCAAGAATTGTTTAGTGAAAATTGGGAAAAGACCCACATGTACAAAACTATTTTTAGCAACTCTTTTTGTAGTGACAAAGAATTGGAAATTTAGGGGATGAACTCTGTCAGGGAATGGTTTAACAAGTTATGGTATATGAATATCATTGAGTATTATTGTTTAATAAGAAATCATGAGTGGTTAGACTTTAGAGAAGCAAGGGAAGTTTCATGAACTGATTAATGCTAAGGGAATTGAGCAGAATCAAGAGAACAATGTCCACATTGTGAAATGATCAACTATGACATATACAGTTCTGCTCAGAAGTTCAGTGATGAAGAACAATCCTTGGAGACTTGCTATGGAAAATGTGATCCACATTCAGAGAAAAACTATGTCTTAATGCATAGCAAAATTGAACTATGTTCACTTTTTAAAAATTCTATGTTTTTTCTTATTTCTCTTGTTTTCCCCCCTTAATTCTCCTTTCACAACACTACTCATATGGAAAAATTTTAAAACAATTAGAGTTACAGGCAAATAGTATCAGTACAAATACTCAAATCCAAATCCTCTGATTACAAATTTAGCACATAGATTCATCTATACTAATACATTACTTCAGACTATTTCTAATAAACCTAGATATCTTGAATCAATTAAATTTTATATTGGGAAAATATAGTTTTAAAGCTTTTTAATTCCAGAATCAGAAATTCCTGACCTACTTAAGAATCTATATCATAATATTTTCTTGAAACATGAATTCTACTTTCTCCCAGACACTGGGCTAGTTGGTAGTCAAATTGAATCTCTTGGTCTGATGTTTCCTATGAGCACTCCTGTGAAACTTTTGACTCCCAGCAGCACTCACAATTTTCCTTGAAAACAGTGGCCAAAAATCTCAACCTTATATGTGCAAGTGTTGAATATGTCTACTTAGGAGCTCATGGTGTATAAATGAGTGTAGTTCCTTCATTTGGGGGGAATTCTTCCTTTGCTTTTGTTTTGTTTTTTCTTACGAAGCAAACTAAGTCTTGAGCTCTTTCAAAGTTAATGCTTTCCTTTCTCACATTTGTTTATTTCACTACTTTTTCTCAATGGAATTTGTTTCCCCCCTCTGTAAAATGGGGATAGGAATAGTAGCTATATTCAGTTCTATCCTAAGTATTAGAATGACAGAATTTCAGAGTTTGAAAGTACTTCAATGATTTTTGAATTTGCCTCAAACTAGGGGAAAAAAATCCTCTACTCCCTCATTCATGATGAATGGTTCTTCAAACTCTGCTTGAAGCCATGAAGACCCTCAGTGAAGTTAAATCCACCAGATCTTGAGTCAGTCTATTACATTTGGGAAGAGATTGCAAGATTGATTTTCCTTGCATCACGCTTATACCTGTTTCTTTGTAACTCTTAGCTTTTTCTGCTTTCTCTGACATTGGGAACTATAGAGAACATTTCTGATCTCTGACAGCCTTTTCCAACAAGAAGTTGTATCCAACTTCCACATTTTTCTCCGAGTTTTCTCTAGTATAAATATCTTTAGTTCCTTCAAGCTATTATGGTATGACCTGGGCACATTAATGCATGTAGCTTACTTACCAAAACTTGAAGCCCTAACGAAATATTAAAATTTAACCATCATTTATGTTCAGTTAAAGGGAGCACAGACAGGGAACACTGTGGCAATGCTTTGCTACCTACAATGTTCACTGCATCATGCCACATGTCCATGCTCCTTCCTGCCCTTCTACTCTACACACACCTTTGTTGTTTAAGAATCATTGAACTTAAAATACAGTGGGGAAAGTTAATTGGTAATCTCTGCTTCTACCAAATCATTCAGGCATATTTTGCTGCCTGGAAACCAAGTTGGCTTTTTTCTACCAAATGAAAGCTCTGTACTTGTTTCTCCTTATCTATATAAGTATACCAACTCTTTTTGAACCAAGAATATATTTTGATCCACAGACTCTATCACTGCTTAAAAGTTTTGTAATAACAAGGGTTTCAAATACTTGTCTTATCACCTTTTTATAAGAAAATAGAGGAAATAGTTCTTAATCTTGAATACGTATTCCTTTTTTATCTGCATAATTTTTGTGATGCATAGAATCATAATTTCTTAGAGCTAAAATGTACTTTATAGGTTATCCTATCCATCTCCTTCAATTTACTGAGATAAAATCTGAGAGGAGAACTGAACTCATACTAATTTTTTTCTATGATCTAATAATGAACCAAATAATTTATTTGTTATGAAGAGAAACTCGCATTTTCTTATTTTATATGATGATAGCACTTAACATTCATTCCTACAGACCCCCCATATAGACAATCAAAGAATTTCAAAATTAGAAAGGAATTCATTGATCAAATAGTACTAATTGTTTGGTAGGCATCCTCTCAAAACTCTCCTAAGGTTCCACTTATATGTTTCTGGTCTAACCAACCAGACAATATTTAATAATATAAATTAGCAAGATGAACAAGAACAAAGATCACAGAGGTACAGTAGGCGAGAGAGCTTCTATAAAGAATATATGTTCACATAGAGAGATATAGAAAAATTTCTAACCCAAGAATGCATATGGTCAGGTTATACTCAAATTCCAGACAATTTATACTTTTGATGCCAAAGAGGCATCAGTGTTTTTTGATGATTTCTCTGGGTGAGCTGCTGTGTTGCTTTATGTAGAGTCCTTTGTTGCTTTGTTTTCTTTATTGTGCTTCCTGCTGCTGCTATTGCTGTTCTGTGCTACTGCTGTTGTCTATCATCTGCTGTTCTTTTACTTCTCTCAAACTTTGTGCCCCTTAGAGGAGAGGAATATAGCTCTCAACAAAATAGATCTAAAGCTATCAGGGACTTCAAAGGTGATCAAGTTTTCCTCATCTTATTAATGAGGAAAACAATGAGCTAACTAAAGAAGTCCTTATCCATCTATATATCTTTTCTATTTCTATTTCCTCTCTACTTTGAACTTGCTCAGTTTAATGGTTTTTTTTAATTATGGTCAAAAACTAACTTTAATTCTTATTATTGGCCCAGACAAATAATTTCCATGGGTAGTAAACAAACCTGTAAAAGAGCTGGGTAAGACAAAGTAAGGCAATTTTTTTTTCTGAATTATCTCCTCAGCTCATCCCATAAAGCCCACTGTGTTCCATGAAAAATCACAGAGGTTGTACTGAGTGAAGTCTAAGGTGAACTGGTGACATTTGCTCTACTTTCTATAAGGAACCCCAAATTCTCTATTTCCTTCATGATTATTAGTAAGGCTATGTTTTATAAGATACAAAGGGACTATTTTGTCAGCTTTCAGTCTGTCAGAGGTCTATATGCTTCTTTATTCTTTCCATAGTTAAACATCATTGTCATAGACTCTGAATTCCTGGCATAATTGAAACTCTTGCATGGAATTGTATCTCATTAATAAAAAAATTGCCAGTCAAGATATTATGTCACATGTTATATCCACTAATATATTCCTGATATACAATCTGTCAATATTTTTAATAACTTGATAACATTTCAGTATCATTGATTTCCTTTGTAAATCTATGTATTTTATTTTATGCATTTTAAAGCATTCTGACTCCCTTTTCAAAATGTCTTTAAATGTTCAAAATAAAATATATAAACAGATAGCTGGCACAGTGCAGAGTGGAAAGGACTGAGTTAAAATATGACCTCAGGTACTTAGCATCTTTATGTTCCTGAGTCAGTTACCTGTGTTTACTTTAATTTCTCCAAATATATATGAAATGAATTGAATACCTAGCTCAAAGAGTTGTGGTGACGATCAAATGACATAATATTTGTAAAGTATTTAAAACAATGTCTTGCACATAGTAGGTTCAATATAAATTCTTATTCTCTTTTTCTTTCCCTTTCACTAAACTGCCAAAGATTTCCAGAACAATCCAAGCAAAATAGTTAAAATCCCCTAATCAAGATAGCCACTCTACTATTGTGTTATGCAATGTCATTCTGAACAATTTACATGTTTTATAAATACATATTTGTACTCTGATAAAAATATTAAATGCTCAGATTAAAATAAATTTAGTGACAACACTACCAATTCATAACCAGAGTAATAAATAACTGCTGACACTGATTTTTGAAGGGTCATAATTAATCAGATTAAAAACTAGCCATGATGCATTTACAACAACTATTCCAGATTTAGATTTTTTCTAAAATAATTTTAGTAGAGGTTTTTGAAGCAATTAATTCATTATATTTTCCATTTATCAGTTAAAAGAAGACATTCAAATAATAAACAGGTTATACCCTCCCTATGAGGCTGCTCCAAGGACTTGAAAATTTAAAAGTTTAAATGGATAGATGAAAAACAAACAATAGCTCCAACATTAATATAGTAATCAATATTTACTACTTATAGAATAAGAAATATAAGGGACCTGAAAATCATTTAGTTCAACATTGTTTTTTTAATATGAAAAAAAGCAGGTAAAAGGAAAGAAATGACATGTCCAAGTCATCAACGTAGTAGAGCCAAGATTATAATATAACTTTTTTATATTTCTCCATCAAGTTTCATTTTGATACACAACACTACATTTTCTTAGTTCTAAAAGACAATATTTTAAATGTACCTGCCCTCCCAAAAATCAAATTAATAGAAGTTAAGTGAGTACCTGCCAATTAATTGATTATATAATAGAAAGGATAACTATGAGGATAGACAATGATCAAGGTAATGTTAAAACCATAGCAACGCAAAACACATCAGAACTCAGGTCATTGTACTGGTCAACTTTGAATATAATAAATAATTTATCTTATGAAAAATAACTCCTGTTTTCAATAAAGGAATTTTGGACTTTGTAGAGGGAAAGAAATAAGGTATACTCCTTGTTTGATTTATTTTCCTTAAATATATATCTTTACTAAAAGATAATATTCTCTAGTATGCATATGTTATATGTATTTGTTATGTGTGCAAAAGGGCAGGGGACATATTGAGAAATAATTGCAACATGAATAAAGAGCATCACTAATTTTTTTAAAAGCCGCACTGCTCCAGCTATAATCTTCAGAAACTGTCTAACAGTGAATATATGTGTGCCTGGAACCATTAGAACATAAAATTCTTAAAATATAGGAATTTTCCTTACTTTCAGGGTAACAATTTAATTTTAAATATTAATTTTAATTTAAAAAATCAAAGTCTTTTGAAAATATTCTTTATGCCTTCTTAAAAAGAGTGAGTTCAACATCATTTAAACATTTTAATTATTAATATCAGATTTGTTGAAGATTTAATCATAGATGTAAAGGCAGTTATAGATGAATATGTTATAGAATGTCCTTATAGAATATCATAATTCACCTAGGAACTTACTCTAAATACTGGCTGATTATGTGTAAAGTTTGAGTAAGGATTAGGAAGTGAAACCACCTCTTAAATAGTGTAATTTAGTGTCTTTTTTGTTTGTTTGTTTTTTGAGTAAAGAGGATAATTTATTAGCCAAAGGGCTTTTCCAGGGCTTTTCTCTTCCTGGTAATTTCCTTATTTCTCATTATTGTTATCAGTGCTATTAGGCTGGTTGTCACTATTCAAAATATGATCATTAAAAAAATCTATATCATTAAAAGAATGTCAAGGCAGTGTCATTTGGTAGGTAAAGGACCTACCTCACTATGAGAAAAATATGGTTTAAGTCCCACATCTCATCAATACTAGCTACAATCTTGAAATGTATACCCAACAACCCTCTAGGACTGTAAATTACAGTCTAGTATTCATTGGAGTTTGCATATTTATGACTACCCATATTTATCACAAGTCCAAACTCACTCCACCCCTAATAAGAGCATAATTGAGCATGTACATCTTCTTACTATTTAGTCTCTATTCTGCTAGATTAATTGTTGAAGAGAACTTGTAAAAAATAACCACTTTTATATATGCATGCCTAGATTCTAGCAAATTCTTGATAAATAGTAGATATTAAATAAATGTTGAATTATAAATGATTGTGAAAAACTAGTGAACTATTCAATTCCTATATTGCTTCTTTTTCTTTGTCTTGGAGAATGAACCTTCTACCCTGGGAAAGGGAGAACAATTAAAATTAACAGTAAACTAAAACTAAAGAAGAAAGAGAAGATATTAAAAATGCTACTTGTTATCACAGTTTAATTTACAGTTGGACAGAATAGTTGGAAAAGAATTCAAGTACCATTCCCCAAGAGCTAAATGGTTGAAGGAGATGAACAACTTTTTTCAGAAGAAAAACATATAACTGTAAAAAAAAACCATGAAAACATATGTTTAATTACTAATAGGGAAAGGCACGCTAAACAACTTTAAATTTTCATTTTATTTACAAGAATTTGTAAAGATAAAAGATAAGTAAAAATGTAAATGTATATGGGTCAATGGAAAGATAGAATCATTAAGGCACTATGGTCAAAATACTAAAATGATCTTATTTATCTGAATAACAATTGGGAATGAAACTAGAAGGAAAAATAAGCATTGATCAATTTTTAAAAGACTGAAACAAAGAAATAATATATATATATATATCTAATATATATATATATATATATACATATATATATATATATATATATATATGAAATATGGCAATCACTTTGTGAAGAAAAAAGAAAAAGGCAAGGAATTTTCTTGTATTGGAAAAGAAAATTAATTTTACTCTTCCTAAGAGAATTTAACATCCTAGATGAAGCAAATGATTGATTAGATTGTAAGGATGTTTACTGGATTTCTGGGGTGGAGTCAAGATAGGACTGTTAAACTAGCATGCTCCTCAAGCTTTTCCCTACCAAAGATAAATGAAGACTCTGCACAGACATTAAAGCTACAGATCCCACCAAGAAAAAAGAAAAGATCCAAAGAAGTTTTCAATAGTACACATCATGGAGGAACTCAAGTAAAGGTCTGTCTCTGTGGGAAAAGGGGAAGTAAAGCCAAGTAAGGCTGAAGAAGGTGAATGCCTGCAGAAGACGTTAAGCCACAGTGCTGTTCCAGGTCCTCACAATTTGATGACAGCATAGGTCTCATCAGGTAAGTAGCAAGCCAGCAGGGAGGTTCCCAATCACAAACAATGTCTGAACCATGGGAATACTGGGACAAAAGACAGGACTGAGGAACAAATCACTGTATAGGTAGAACCTGGACAAAAAGAAGGAAATAAAACTCTTTGAAGGAAAAGTATAGAATGCATAGACAACATCTTGGCCAAGGAGAAGTCAGGCATCAGAACTCAATCCCAGTATAAAAAAATTGGATCTATACTACCCATATCCCAGGAAAAGAGCTAAAACAATAAAGATGAGAACAAAAGTTAAAAGAGTGCACACTATAGAAAACTACTTTGCAGAGAAAGATGATAACAATGCCATGTTGAAAGAAGAAATCAGTGAAAAATTACTCACTGGGTAAGACTCAAAAGAGTCAATGAATTGAACTCAATAGAAGAGCTTTAAAAGTATTTAAAAACCAAAGAAAAGAGGAAGAAGAAAAATAGAGAAAAGAAATGAGAATTGTGCAGGAAAATTATAAAAAAAAAACTAAAGAAATCAACTCCATCAAAATTAAAAATAGCCAAGTAGAAAAGGAAACACAAAAGCTAACTGAAAAAATAATACACTAAAAATGGAATTGAACAAATAGAAACCAATGAAGCTTCAAATTTATAAGATTTCATCAAACAAAATAAAGAGGTTTAAAAACTGCAAAAATTGTAATTTTTAGGAAAAATAAACAACACGGAAAATAGATTCAAGAAAGATAATTTATGAATCATTGGACTATTAGAATGCCAAGATCAACAAAAGAACCTGGAAAATATCATGAAGGAAATTTTCAGATAAAACTATCCAAGGGGCAGCTATGTGCGCAGTGGATAGAGCACCGGCCCTGAATTCAAGGAGTACCTGAGTTCAAATCCAGCCTCAGACACTTAATAAATACCTAGCTGTGTGGCCTTGGGCAAGCCACTTTACCCCATTGCCTTGGAAAAACCTAAAAAAAAAACAAGCAAAAGAAACTTTTCAAATCTGCTAGAACAATAAGACAATATAGCCATTGAAAGAATATATAGGGGTGGCTGGGTGGTGTAATGGATAGAGCACCAGCCTTGGAGTCAGAAGTACCTGGGTTCAAATCCAACCTCAGACACTTAATAATTACCTAGCCATGTGGTCTTGGGCAAGCCACTGAACCCCATTGCCTTGAAAAATCTAAAAAAAGGAAAGAAAGAAAGAATGAAAGAAAGAAAGAAAGAATACATAGAACCCCTCAAGAAAGAGAACCCAGGATAAAAATTCCAAGGGTTTCTGTAGTCAGATTCCAGAACCTCAAATAAAGGAGAAAATTCTGCAAGCAACAAAAAGGAAACAATTTAAATAAAATGGAAACACAGTCAGACTCACATAACATTTATCAGCCTCAACATTAAAAGACCTAAGGACCTGGAATACCATATATAAGAGGGCAAAGGACCTGGATTGCAATGAAGAATTTACTACTCTGCAAAATTCAGCATGTATTGTCAAGGGAAAAGATGAATGTTCAGTGAAATACAGGACTTCCAAAATTTCCTGACAAAAAGACAAGTATGTACAGAGAATTCTATCACCAAATACACTACTCAAGAGACTCATGAAAATCTAAATGAAAAGTGGAAAGATAAAGCAAAACAGGAAAAACAAATGTTAGTCAAGACCATCAAATTGTATAAAAGGGAAGATAAAGCATTTAAAACTCTTGAGAATTGTACTTCTCTTAGGACAACTAAAGGGTCAAATATAATTGAAGAGACTGGATTTAGAGGATATGGGTATGGTTGATCTTATCTCTCCACTGAAGAGGTCTCAGATTCTTTTGACCTATTCTAATTCTACTATGCCCAAAGAGCTTAGCACTTACAGTCCTGAGTCAGTGTCTCCCATTTTTTAAAATCAATTGTAAAGTTCTTAAGTGAGACATTAAGAGTTTCCTAGGACTTACCTTTCAGGTTTCTTATAGTTAATTAAATGAAGGTTGGTCTTAATCCAAACTTAATAAAGGGTTAAGTACACTGGGAAAGGAGGGGAGAGGAAGTGTGGAAGAAAGTATGCTTGGGGGAAAGGGTACAAATTGTTCTGGAAATGATGTGACTTTGGATGATTCTTTGGCACATAAGGATGTATGTCCTTGGAAGGTACTTAATAAAAGGGGTAAGAAAAAAATGATTAAAATTTGATGTAATTCAAGACTCTTGAAAGGTATATATCTAATGAGACAGAGGAGGGGAAGGTACTTAGTGACTTTGAGGAAATGCTGCTTTTGAAACAATCAATCAATCAATCTGTGATGGTACTTTGATAACACTTTGAATTTATCAAGCAATCAAATAATCAGAGTCATTGATGATATCTAATTAATAGTACTTGAGAGATAAATAATACCAGGTGAAGAGGGATAAAGATTTCTAATTTTAGAGGGAAAGAAGGGAGAGTGTGAAAAATGAATAAATTCTATTCAATAGATTTGACCCAGAGTGGGAACAAAATACATTCCCACTTGGGTTTAAAAATCTATCCTACTCTACAGGAAAGGGGGGAGGCAGGGAATATGGAAGACAAAGGAAGAAGGAACAAAGAAAAAGAAAGTCAAAGATATTTGACAACAAACTGAAGCTTAAATTTTAAAATAAAAGTTGAAGGGGAAAGGGAGTTAAACTGTGGCGAGGAGGAATTAGAAGAAAAGAAAAAGAAAAATATAAATGGGGAACAACAACATGGCAGGAAATACAGAATTAACAATCTTATTTGTAAATGTGAATGGGATGAACTATCCAATAAATGGAAGTAGATAGCAGAATGGATTTAAAAAAAGAATCCTGCAATATGTTGTTCAAAAGAAACACATTTGGGGGATGGCTAGGTGGCATAGCAGATAAAGCACAGGCCTTGGAGTCAGGAGTACCTGGGTTCAAATCCGGTCTCAGACACTTAATAATTACCTAGTTGTGTGGCCTTGGGCAAGCCACTTAACCCCATTTGCCTTGCAAAAAACCTAAAAAAAAAACAAAACAAAAAAGATGAAAGAAACACATTTGAAGCAAAGAGAGATATATATACACAGGATAAAGGTAAAAGAATGGGACAAAATATAGTTTATTTCAGTTGAATTAGAAAAACCAGGGATAGCAATTCTGATTTCACATAAAGCAAAATCACAAAAAGATCTCATTGAAAGGGAAAAGGAAGGAAACTATATGACCTTAAAAGATATCATAGTTAATGAAGCCAATATCATTATTAAACATGTATGCACCTGGTGGTATAGCATGCAAATTCCTAGAGGAAAAGTTGGATGAATTAAAAGGAAACATAGACAGCAAAATTCTAATAATGGAGGACCTCAACTTCCCTTTCTCAGAACTAGTTAATCTAAACACAAAATAATCAAGAAGGAAGTTAAGGTGAATGAAATCTTAGAAAACTTAGATATGTTAGACTTCTGTAAAAAAACTTAATGAGGATAGAAAAGAATGAAACTTTTTCTCAGAATTACATATCATCTAAACCAAAATTGATCATGTACTATGGCATAAAAACCTTTTACTTTAATGCAGAAAGGCATATATAATAAACAAATACTTCTGAAAACAGGATGCAATAAAAATTACATGTAAAAAAGGTCATGGAAAGATAAATCAAAAGCTAATTGGAAACCAAATAAGAATTTTAATTAATAAGTGGATCAAACAACAAATGATAGAAATAATCAAAAATTATATTAAAGAAAATTATATTAATAAGGCATCACACCAAAATTTATGGGATGCTCCAAGGCAATCTAAAGGCGAAAGTTTATATCTCTAAGTATTCACATGATTAAAATAGAGAAAGAAGAGATCAATGAATTGGATATGCAACTAAAAAAGCTAGAAAAAGAATAAAGATCCCTAATTAACTACCAATTTAGAAATTCTGAAAATTAAGGGAGAGATTAATAAAACTGAAAGCCAGAATACCATTAATCTAATAAATACAACTAAGAGTTAATTTTATGATAAAGTCAATAAAATAGATAAACATTTGTTTAATCTGATTTTTTTAAAAAATGACCAAATTACCAATATCAAAAATGAAAATTATGTACTAACCACCAATGAGAAGGAAATTAAAGAGATAATTCAGAGCTATTTTGCCCAATGTCAATAAATTTGATAATCTGAAGGAAATAGATGAATATTTACAAAAATGTGAACCACCCAGATTAAAAGAAGAAATAACCCCAGTTCGGAAAGACATTAAAGAATCTATCAATAATCTCCCCAAGAAAAATTATCCTATTCCAGATGGAATTTACAAGAGATTCCTAATAAACATTTAAGGAATAAGTAATTCCTATCCTATTCTACATAAATTATTTTAAAAAATAGGAGGAGTTCTGCCAAATTCTTTTTATGCTACCAACATGGTGCTGACACTTAAATCAGGAAGAACCAAAACAGATGAAGAAATGTATAGACCAATCTTAGGGAGATTGATGAATATTGATGTAAAAATCATAAAAATAATTTAGCAAAAAAAGATTACAGCAAGTTATTACTAGTATAATACTCCATGATTACAAAGGATTTATACCAGGTTGTCAAGGATGGTTCAATATTAGGAAAATATTCAACATTATTGGACATATCTATAGCAAAGCCAGTAGAAAGCATATGATTACCTCAATAGATGCTGTAAAAGCCTTTGATAAAATATAAAATAAATTCCAGGGCCAAGAGTTCTGGAAACTGCCCCCCTCTACTTTGAACTCAGATGTACCTAGGGACCGAGGTGCTTGGTGGGCTGTTCCTGGAAGGTGTGAGTTGGTTTGCTCCAGCCTGGTTGTGGTGCAGCTGTTTCCAGTTTGAAGGATATGAAGTATGATATTCTGGAAGGCAAAAGAGCTTGGTTTGTAACTGAGAATCAAATACCCAGCAAAACTTAATATCCTCTTTCAGGGGGAAAAGAAGGACTTTCAAAGAAATAAGACTCAATCTTTCCTGTTGAAAAAATCAGAGTAGGAAACAAAGTTTGATGTTGAAGTAAAGAATTGGGTGAAGCAAAGAGAGGGTGAACAAGAAGGACTAGTTATTAGGAACTCAATGATGCTGAACTGTGTGTATTCTTGCAGGGGAAGAAGATACTGATAACTCATATGAACCTTCTCATTTTTTAGAGTCATTAGAAGGATCATATATAGATGAATATAATAGTATCAGTGGTATAAAGTTGGAGTCAATGGGTGATAAAGGAAAGTACTTGGCGAAAGGTAAAGGAGAGGTAGAATGGGCAAAGATATTCACAAAAAAAGGCAAGAAAAAGCTTTTGCAATAGACTGGAAGGGGGAAGGTGAGGGGAATGAGTGAGCCTCCATTCTCATCAGAAATGGCTCAGTGAAGAAACAATATGTACTCTCAATAGGGTAAAGAAATCGATATTATCCTAGAGATAAATGAGAGGAAAGAGATGAGATAAGGGAAGGGGAATAGTGGAGGGGAAAGGGGAGTAGGTGATAAAAGAGAGGGAAGATCATGGGAGAGGGTGATCAGATACAACACACTTCTGAGAGGGATAGGGTGAAAGGAGAAAGAGAATAGAATAAATGGGAGATGGGAGGAATAGAATGTAGGGAAATACAGCCAGTAAGAGTGACTTTGGGAAAAGATACTGGAACAACTTCTCTGATGGACTTATGATATCCTAGAGACAGAGCTGATGAAATTTGAACACAGAATGAAGTATACTTTTTTCTCCCACTTCATTTCTCTTGAGGTTTCTATATCATTTTGGCAAGAGGGTGGGTTTATATTTACTTTCACAACAAGATTATTGTAATAACATGAAAACAAACAAACTAAAAATAAAATTTTAAAAAGTAGCAACCATCTGAAACTTGGAGCATTTTCAATAAGATTAGAGGTGAGAAAAGGATGCCCATTATCACCATTACTATTTAACATAGTTCTAGAAATGTTAGTTCTAACAATAAGAGAAGAAAAAGAAATTGAACAAATCAGAATTGGCAATGAAAAATAAAAGCTTTCTCTCTTTAAAGATGATATGATGGTATACTTAAAGATACCAAGAAAATTATCTCAAAAAACTTCTTGAAATAGTTTACAAATCCAATAAAATACCAAGATATAATATAAATCCACATAAATCATCAGCATTTCTAGAGAAATTTCATTTAAAGTGACCATAGACAACATTAAATAGTTGGAAATCTACCATCTCAGACAAACCCAGAAAACCCAACTCTAAAGCATTTCTCATACAAATAAAGTCAGATTTAAATAATTGGATAAATGTCAAATTCTCATGTTTAGATTGAGCTAATGTAATAAAAATTACAATTCTACTCAAATCTAATTACTTATTCAGTGCCTTACCAATTAAACTACCAAATAATTATTTTGCCAAACTAGAAAGAATACTAACAAAATTCACCTGGAGCAAAAACAGTCAAGAATATCAAGGAAACTGATGAAAAGAAGTGTAAAGGAGGCTGGTCTAATTCTCCTGGATCTAAAACTATAATATTAAGTGCCAGTCATCATCAATACAGCCTGGTACTGGTTAAGAAAAAGAGTAATGTGGGCGGCTAGGTGGCATAGTGGATAAAGCACCAGCCCTGGAGTCAAGAGTCCGATCTCAGACACTTAATAATTACCTGGCTGTGTGGCCTTGGGCAAGCCACTTAACCCTCTTTGCCTAGCAAAAAAACCTTAAAAAAATAAATTAGTGGACTTCGATAGGTTCAAAAGAAAAGTAGTAAATGACAACAATAATCTACTGTTTGACAAAGCCAAAGACATTAGCTTCTGCTATAAGATCTCACTATGTGACAAGAGTTGTTGGGAAAACTGGAAAATAGTAAGGCAAAAACTAACTACAGATTCACTTCTCACACCCTATACCAAAATAAGGACAAAATTGGTAAATGCAAAAAATCCCCAAGTGGCTTAAACTTCAGGAGGTAGAAGTTATAGATGATTAGATAGATATAAAAATACTTTTTAAAAATCAGATCTTTTCTAAAGTAAAATAAGTCTTTGCAAAAGTAGCAGGTTCCTTGTTGCTTGAGTTCTTTGAGTAAAGGCTAGAAAATTATTTGGTATGTTGGTGGGAACATTTCTATTCAGATTGGACTAGATTGCAATTTCTTCAATATTTGATGAATTGTGAAACTGAATTTTGTATGCTACATATTTTCAAATTTTCTTCTCAAAAATCTTTCTTTTCTGTTTCTTGCCTTTGATCATTTGGTTTCTCTGCTCTGGAGTATTAGTCTATATTTCTTCCTACCTTCATGAATTCTCTTATCAATATACAATCACTTAAAAGATAAGAAGAACATCAGCATAATAAATTCCATCTATCTACCCTAAGCTTGTTTTCATAAACTTAAACACTATAACCTAAATATTTAATTGCTACAGTTACACTGAGTAACTCTTCAAATACATAACCCAGTAGATGAAATAGGTTCTATTATGACAACTGGAAAATACAGTTAATTATATACCTCTGTTCTTTAAATAAATTACTTAAACTGTCCTATTAAAAGCATTAATATTCAACAAAAAATGCTGCAGTTGTCCATTTCATTTTTTTAAATGAGCTCATTTGTTTCAAAAGGTGGATTACATTTCAAGTGATTCTGTATTCAAATATTCTAAGATAACATTTTTTCTGTCTTCTTTATAGTTCTTAGGTACTGAAAGAAGGGAGTTATGGAAAGATTATCTAAAATTATTATCTGAAAAGTCAACTTGAGAATATATTAATTACTGAAACATGCTTATTTTCCCATATTTTTTAAAACATTATGAAAAAATAAAAATATACATATTGAGTAGATTATTGAAAGTAGCAAAAGTATGAGAAGAATAGACATAATTTGGCAAATGATATGTGATAGCAATGTGGGAGCATGCTATATTGTCTAAGGAGCTAAATTTGGTACCCATCTCTAAAAGCTCCTCCTACAAAGGCTATGGAGTAGTTACTATATATTTAGAAGATAATGGGCTTGTGAGGAGTAATATTTAATTGTAATCCACTAATAGTCTGTATGAAAACTGGCATTTTCAGTGTTATTTTATATAGTTTCTCCAACTATCATAGTTGGACAAAGATTGAGCATGGAAAAACGAAATAGGAGAACTTTTTCCTGAAAGATATAAGGTGAGGTATTTCATTTTGTGAAGAAACACTATTAAGATAATTCTTGAGAAGAGGATTCAACCAACATCTTGAGAAAGCTAATGACCCACAGTGATCTTAAATTCATCATATTTTTCCATCTTTAATTTATTTATTTTAGATTTTTACAATTCCCCCCATCCTACTTATGTTCCCCACCCCCACCCCCACCCCCACAAAAGGCAGTCTGTTAGTCTTTAAATTACTTCCATTCTATACATTGATCTAAGTTGAATGTTTTGAGAGAGAAATCGTATCCTTAAAGGAAAAAAAAATAAAAGAGACACCAAAATTACAGAATAAGATAACTTTTTTTTAATTAAAGGTAATAGTCTTTGGTCTTTGATCAAACTCCACAATTCTTTGGATACCAATACAAATTGGACCTGATTGTTGAACTGATAGAATGAGTAAGTCAATTAAGATTGATCATCAACCCCATATTGCTCTTATGGTGTACAATATTCTTCCAGTTCTGCACATTTTACTCAGCTTCAGTTCATGCAAATCCCTCCAGGCTTCTGTGAATCTCCTGGTATCTAATAGAAAAATAGTGTTTCATAACATATATGTCACAATTTGTTGAGCCATTGCCCAATTGATGGACATTCACTCAATTTCCAATTCTTTACCACCACATACAGAGCTGCTATGAATATTTTTGTACAATTGTTGTTTTTTACCCTTTTAAATGATCTCATCAGGGTATATACCCAATAGTAGCATTTCTGGATGCAAGGGTATGCACATTTTTGTAGCACTTTGGGTATAATTTTATATTGCTCTCCAGAAAGAGTGGAGGAGTTCACAGCTCCACCAACAATGTATTAGTGTCTCTGATTTCCCACAGACATTCCAACATAACTCATTGTCCATTCTGGTCATACTGGCCAGTCTGAGAGGGATGAGGTGATACCTCAGAGATGCTTTAATTTGTATTTCTCTAATAAGTAATGATTTAGAGATATTTTTCATATGACTATGGATTGCTTTGATTTCCTCATCTATAAATTGCCTCTGCATATCCTTTTTACCACTTGTCAACTGGGGAGTGTTTGCTTTTTTAAAATAGATTTGACTCGGTTCTCCATATATTTTAGAAATGAGTCCTTTGTTAGAAATACTAGTAGGAAAAATTGTTTCCCAGTTTACTACCTTTTTTTTTGATCTTGATTACAGTGGTTTTGTCTGTGCAAAAGTTTTTTTTTAATTTAATGTAATTGAAATTATCTAGTTTGCTTTAAATGATGTTCTCCATGCCTTCCTTGGTCATAAACTGTTTTTCTTTCCATAGATTTGACATGTAAACTATTATCCTTGATCTCCCAGTTTGCTTAAAATATTGTTTTTCAGGCCCTCTCCCTAGACCTACAGGGGGGTGGGTGGTGTTGTTGGATACTTTTATCCTTGAAAAATGTGGGCCAGGCCCTGGGCAGAGAATATTGATCTCCCTATGAAATGAAGGGAGATCTGCTGCCCAACCCTGAGACTTGGGGGATGGGGGGTGGGTGGGTTGTTACTGTATTGGGTCTGGGAAGAGGACTCCACTGAAATGAAATTATGGAGTCCATGATCCTCCACACTAGCTGAGCCCAGCAGATCAATTTCTAGCCTCTGCAACTCACATCCCCTGAACTCGCCCTCCGGATCTGCTGGAGCTCACCAGACTACAGTTCCCACAGTGAAAGCCTCTGGAGCTTAGTTGGCTCTTAAACCACAGTTTATGCAGTCAAAGCTTCTGCTACTGATCTTAGGTTAATTTGACTCTCACCCTGCCCCACTGGTTTTGTGTTCTCTTACCTGGCTCACCCAAAGTCCCCAGAGAGAGATCTTGTTGGTAGATGTTTTTCTCCTATTTTCTTTTTCTGGGTTTTGTCGATCAAATTTCTGTTAAAAGGTTTATTTCGTATTATATGAGGGAAGACCAGGAGACCTTTGTTGGATAAGTGATATCTATGCTTTTTATTTTGCTCTTCAAATTTGCAATTGTTTTCCTTCCAAGAAGACTTTCATGGCTTCAGTTTCCATTTGCAGTGATCTTTGAGCTTGAGAATATAAAAGTTGAAATTGCTTCCATTCCTTGTTCTTCTAGTTAACAGCAAATTATGCAATCTGTTACCAAGATCTGAGTTGTTTTTTGATATTAAGCTTCAAGTCAACTTTTACACATTTCTATTCTTTTTTTTTTAGATTTTTGCAAGGCAAATGGGGTTAAGTGGCTTGCCCAAGGCCACACAGCTAGGTAATTATTAAGTGTCTGAGACCAGATTTGAACCCAGGTACTCCTGACTCCAAGGCTGGTGCTTTATCTACTACGCCACCTAGCTGCCCCACACATTTCTATTCTAAGAGATTTAAATAAATATTAATTCATCAACTATTCAATTAATTAATCTGTTTGCAATACAGCTAATTAACTGAATAGCCAATGAAATTAATATTTAGTTAAGACTCCAAGAATATATATTTCATATGAATAGAGAAATGAGTAGAAACTTATAGAAAAATAGGATTATCTAGCCTATTTTTGTTTAGTATTGTATACTTAATAAACTGATGTGGAGACTCAGAATTAATTTTTTTCTGAAAATACTGGCATAAGTATTCCCCTATTTAACTTCTACTGGTTTTGTAGAAGTTGTATCACCAGTAAGTAATTGGCCAAAGAGACATGATATCTTATGATAAGTAGAAAACTGGCTACAGAGTCAGTAAGACCAAGAATTAAGTCCTGCCTCCTATATATCTAGCTATGAGACCTTGGAATAATCACTTAATTTCTTAGTGCCCTAGATTACTCTGTAAAATAATAAGTTACGCATAAGATGTCTATACTACATTGATAAATAGAATTTTCAAAAATTAATTTCCTAGAAGAATGAAATCACAGGTCCAATCTTAATGACAACTATATCCATGAAATACAAGAATTATACTATTATATGGATTTTTTATAATAATACTTAAATATTTTGCTAGATTATCACATTGACATAGGTAGTACTGATTATTCAGATTGCAATCCATTTATGACTTCTCATCCTTGCCTATGTCTTTCCTTCAATGAGATCTACTTATTGTTCTGAGATCCTTCTTCTAGTGTTCTTGCCATTCAATGAATAATAATGGAACATGTAGTTTGTCTATTTGTTATTCCTCCACTCTTGTCATTTGACTGTCCTCGTGTTAGTCATGTGCCTATTTTGATCACAGCACTCATTGATAAAACAAGGCACAATTCTTTCTTATCATTGCCTACTCTCTCTGTTCATCCCTCAATGGTTCTTTGGTTTCTTGAATTCTTCAAAGGTAGAAATAATCTGTGCTTTTAACTCTATTCCATCTTTGAAAGTATGGCAATATTAAATAGATGGTGGTTTTTTGGAGAGAAATATTTCAAATTATTAAAAATATTTCAGTTTTCTGAAGGCTATCTTACCTTCATTTCTTCTTTTCAGTTCTGAGCATAGTTCACTCTCTATGTGTACTCTGTATCCATTCACATTGACAGGCAAAATAAGCCTCAATAACAACAAAAGAAGTTACGAAATTTTTTTCAAACTTTAGGGAGCAAAACAATGGCACATAAGGGAAAAATTATCTTTGATCTTTCCTTTCAGCACCTTTCAGCACTTTCACAAAATTGTGACAACACTTTTCTATTCCCCTTACCCCTCAACCATTGGAGAGCTGTTTAACCCAGACTTTGAGAATACAAGGCTAACATCTGTGGGTTAGAATATCAATCACTCAATCAAAACAGATGTTTTTAATTTTAAAGTTTAAAGTGCTTATTTTCTACAATTAAAATTAATAACTATCAAATATTTCTAGAAAATTCTATTTCACTTTGCTTTCAAAGGGGAATTTAAAAAGGCTTTAATGAAAATAATGTCAATGGGATGACAGCACCCAAAGCAAAATACCAAGTTAACTCTAAATTAAAAAAAAATGAAAAGTCGGTGTGAGGAGCTAAATTCCCAAAGGAAAATTCCAAAGGGAATGACAATAGATATTTCATTGTGCTCATATTACAGGACTAGCAATTGCATGCACATTTAGAGAAATGTTCCTACACAATTATAACCCTACATGTATCTATTGCTATTTGAGAACCAAATAAAACATTTTTACAGAAGACATAGATAATATTTTTACAACTATTTAAGTCATGAATTGGAGTGTCATGAAATGGTAGTAGACTAAAGAAGGGTGATTTGGCTGAATTACTCTGGGATGATTCAGGATGCTGGGAAGTCAAAACAGCAGGATTTTAATGTAGCTTGAGATATAATTGAATGTCTGTCCAAAAGCAAATTGGGATCTGTGTCAGGTTATTTTTGTAAAGGATATTCTACAAATGAGGAAAGTAATTACAAAGGTCCAAAAATCAGTCACAGCAGGAATCAGGATACTAATTCTGTTGCAAGGTGGTTCAATCTGCATGCTCAGAATTCCACAGTCTGTAGATTATTCTTATGTCTGATGCATCTGCCTCTATCCTTCCTACTCCTGCAAATTTTCTGGCTGAAAGGTTTGGATAAATGCAAAGTATGAAGGGATCAATTCTTCAAACACCATAGGAATCCAAGTCTAAGTATCTGTAGGAGTGTAACATAATTTATAGCCAATGGATTACAGGAAGCCCTCAGGTTTCAAGGATTCTTGATTCATTATCTCAAATATTTACACTGGAGTACCACTTTCCCCAAACAACTTGATAATACTTTGTTATTGACTTCTTATAACTCTTGTATATTCACTACATTATTTCATTTTTTCCCTTATTTTTTCTCCTTGTACTATCTCACCCTTTTCCTGTGCCCCTTACCCTGTCCTTCCTCAAATTCTGTAGGTCCCATGCTACATAAGTTGGACTTGGAATCAAGAAGTCTTGTTTTCAAGTACTGACTCTAGTACTTTCATATTCACTATGTAACCTATTTGAGTGTCAATTTTCTATTCCATGAAATGGAAATAATAACTGTTTTACTTATCTTCCAGAGTTTTAGTGACACTCAAATGAGCTAATATATTTTAAAGTTTTTTCAAACTCTAAAGTTCTAAACAAATGCCAGTTAATGTTGCTATATTAGAGTACATTATTATTTCCTCGTGAAAGATGCACCTTTGTGTTATCAGAGGAAAATATTAACCATTAAATATGTCTTCAAGAATACTATCATCTTATTTTACAGCTTGAATATTATCCAGGACTCTTATCATTCCATATGAAATCATTTCCCAAATTTGAAGTGGCAATTTCCATAACATTTCTCATATATTTCCTCTTCTCTTCACTATATAACCACCACAATATTTTAGGTCCACAAACCTACCAGTTTGCAATTGTTAACTGATATTAACCCAACTACTAAATCAGTAATCTTTTTTTTTAAAGGTCTAAATCTTCATTTAACAACTCAAAAATCTCCTTCACTATCTTCGCCCAATGACTTTCTTAGGTCACCCTCCTTAACCTGTGTCAAGGGCAATCGTCTTGTTTCCAATCAGTTTTGCAGTAACCAGTTAAAGATAGAAATCCAGGTTTACCGAAAGACAAAAGAATTTCTGTGCTTCCTGGGATTTTAAAACTGCTCAGGATTTATTAGAAATTATTACAAAGTATGCAGGTTAAAACTCTTAGAAAAACAGTAAGCACTTTGAGGAGAGATTAGGTGATATTTGAGTGAGAATGAGGGTGAGAAAGGAAGAGAGAGAGAGAGAGAGAGAGAGAGAGAGAGAGAGAGAGATGGCCTAGAAAGGAAAGAGAGATACATACAGTCATCCTGCAGAGCGGAAGGTCAAGTCAAGAAGAACAAAAAGGGATGGTGCTTATTCTTAAATACACTTCTGTAGTAGAGTGGTACTTGGGGAGTGGTCTAGCACCTGGACCAGGTATTCTACAATGGGAAGCAACAATATAGTCCTTCCGGTTCCAAGGTGTGAGACTTTTAGGTTCAAAATGTCATTTCCTTTCACACCAATGTCAATGGGAAATAAAAGTTAGGTGAAAGTGAAATGGGGAGATGGGAAAAGCCAACAGGTATCAGTTTACATCTCAGGAGCAAACAGTTTTTGACACCTAACAAGATTTAACAGTGATAAAATTATAGAACTTGTTTCTGATTATAAATTTTCTGCATTCAAAATTCTGTGCATCAATATCTGGTCTCTTAGTTCCAGAAAATTTTCCAATGTTTTAGATGTCTTTCCTAAATTTTACCTACCTTGAACTACTAGTTTTTGTTTCCTGACTGAATTGCTCCAAGTCATTCCTTCACCTACTCCATCTATTGCAAGATAGGGCATATATAACTAACCTCTTCTGAGTCTAGACCTCAACAAAAAGCCCTGAGTAGTCTAATTACTATGCCTGTATTTTCCCCAGTGAGGCTCAATGATATACCTTCCCCCTCAAATTCTTCCCCTTACAGTGATTCTGTTTGTTCCTTAGGTGGAGTCCATATACTATCCCCCATCCTCAACAGCTGGCTCCCTCACTTTTACACCCCTCAGCACTATCTGCCAAACATTCTACCCAATTCTTCTATGTCTAGTAGGTCTGCTTATAAAAGTATAAACTTACTTTCCTTTTTCCAGTCTCTCTTAGTTTTACCTGAGTTAGCTCCTTTCTGGTGACTGCATCCCTGGTTACTCTTTCATATACAGGTTGCTTGTTATCTTTTAATCCTCACTCACTGGATAAGATTGGTAATCCTAAAAATCCTTTCTTTTCTCCCATCTCTTTACCACTATCACTCATCAAGTTTTGCCACTTTGAGGTTGATACTCTTCAAATTTTTCACTAATCCAGAACTTGTTGATCAATTTATATTAATACTTTACTCTCTTAGGTTCCTGTCTCACATATTCTTCTTAAGTGATTTCTAGGTCTATCTATCCATACCTTCCCTCTCCCCAGATCTATTTTGCATCAGTACCTGACATTTGAAGATCTTAAATTCCTAAAGGTATATCTTGTTACTTTTTAGTTTTTCAAGGCAATGGAGTTAAGTGACTTGCCCAAGGCCACACAACTAAGTAATTATTAAGTGTCTGAGGCCAGATTTGAACTCAGGTACTCCTGACTCCAGAGTCAGTGCTCTATCTACTGAACCACCTAGCTGACCCCTAAAGGCGCATCTAATGCAACACATACAAGGCAGAATTCATCTTTCCCCTCTGAATATCTCCATTTCTTTTGATTCAATCATGTTCTCTCTATCTTCACAATACCCACCATAGTATAAACTTTTATCACTAAGTCCCTATACTACTGTAAAATTGACTTGTCTTTATTTAGTCTCTTTCCATTCTAGTTCATCCTTCAAGAAATAATTATACCAAGACATATGTCTAATTAGGTAGGTTCCCCTACACCAAATTTCACTAAACTCCAGTAAGTTTATTTATCCACTGATTCCATTTAAATGAAGTCAACAAGCATTTATTGAATACTTACTCTAGTCTAGGTCATGTGCTAAAAGACAAGAATATCAATCTAATTAGAAAGAGGGACACTTTTTTCCCTCAAGTAGCTTACATTGTAATGGGAGAAGACAACCCATAAATCAAAATAAAAAGGGGTTGGGGGAATAGGAGTGAAGGTGAGATAGTAGAAAATATCCAAGATCAAGAACAGACTGGAAAAGAATAAACATATGACTGGTCCAGAAATCCTTAAAAATGGAGATTCTGGGATAAAACAACTAAACAGTAGAGGAGACTGTTCTGGGAGAAGTCACAGAATTAAGGGAAACTTCCAGGATGATAAATTTCACTGTCATTGTAGAGATATCCTGCAGAGTCTTTTAATGCATTATAATAACCTACCCTTATGATATTTCTATATTTTATTCTCTCATGTACTCTTGTGAAAAAATTCATTTCCCTGACCTTTTGCATGTTTCTTTCATAGTATACTTGATATAGTGGCTTAATAATAATAGCTAACATTTACATAGGACATACCATGTGCCAGACATTGAGTTAGACACTATACATATTACAAATATTTAATCTTTACAACAAATCTGGTTGGTAAGTTCTAATGTTGTCCTATATTTACAGCTGAGAGAAGAGAGGTAAACTGAGGTTGAGACTTGTCCAGGGTTACATAGCTAGTTAAATTTCTGAGGTCAAATTTGAACTCAGATCTTATGGACATTTATGCTTGGCACTTTATTCATGGTGTGACATAGCTTCCTCTAGTGTCCTCCCTCTGTGACTAACTTCCATCTGGAAGGAGAAAGCAAACACTTTTGACTTTTCCACTTGCATGGTATTGAGTCATGATGTTCTTTGAGAAACCTCTGTGAGTAGTAAAAACAGATTCCTTCTTCCTTTCTTCATTTTTCCTTCCTTCTTTTATTCATTCCTTCATTTCCTTCCTTCCTTCCTTCCTTCCTTCCTTCCTTCCTTCCTTCCTTCCTTCCTTCCTTCCTTCCTTCCTTCCTTCCTTCCCTTCCTGCCTGCTTGCCTTCCTTCCTGCCTTCCTTCTTTCCTTCTTGTATTTCTTTGCTTTTCCTCTGTCCATATAAGGCATCTTAACCTTACTTGAAAGTGATCTGCCTAAAAGAATGTAAATTTTGGTACCAGCATATTCTCAAGGCATTTGGGGGTCTACAAGTCAGATTTCTTTCTCTTTTTTCTAGTTCAATGGAAAATTTTATTTATTTTGTGTTTTAAAAATTTACCCCTATTCTTGCTTCCCTTCCCCCACCCCTCACAGAAGGCAGTCTGTTATTCTTTACATTGTTTCCATGGTATGCATTGATCTAAGTTGAATGTGATGAGAGAAAAATCATATCCTTAAGGAGAAAAAATAAAAGAGATAGCAAACTTACATAATAAAATAACTCCCCCCGCCCAAATTGAAGCTAATAATCTTTGTTCTTTGTTAAAACTCCACAGTTCTTTCTCTGGATACAGATGGTATTTTCCAAAGCACATAGCCCAAAATTGTCCTTGATTGTTGCACTGATGGAATTTGCAAGTCAAAGTTGATCATCACCTGCATGTTGCTATTAGGTTGTACAAAGTTTTTGTGCTTCTGCTCATCTCACTAAGCATCAGTTCATGCAAATCCTTACATGCTTCCCTGAAGTCCCAGTCTTCCTGTATTCTTTTCTTTTTTGGGGGGTTAGTATGACTTTATTGATACATTACTAAAATATTCTTGTTTAAGAGGAAAGATAATACCCCCTGCCACCACAAAAATATGGAACCGCATGAGAAATAAAGATAAAGAAAGAGAAAATATGTGTTTCAGTCTGTGTTCTGATACCATCATCTCTGTCTCAGGCAGATCACATTCTTAATCATAAGTTCATCTCAGAAATTACTTCCATGTTTTTCCACAATTGTTGTTGTTGATTGGAATTTTCCCCATCCATCCCTCCCCACTACCATATATTATATCTTTTCTCTCCTTTAACTCATTCCCTCTTTTTGAATGTGCTGCAGGTGAGCTGAGTGCCACAGTGGTGAGAGCACTGGCCCTGGGATCAAAAGGCCCGAAACCAACATTCCACCTCAGAGACCCAGCAACCACCCAGCTCCATGGTCCCAAACAGGCCACCCAAACCCAACACTTTGAGGAAAGTACAAAAGAAAATGTGTTATATCTGACTATTCTCTCCTATCATTTGCCCTCTCCTCTACCACCCACATCCCCCTCTTCCCCGCCCCCCTTCTCTCCTTTTTTACTCTAGATGTCTATACCCTATTGAGGGTGTATGCTGTTTTCTTTCTGAACCATTTCTGATGTGAGTGAAGGTTCATTCAATCCCCCTCACCTTTCCCACTTTCATATCATTGCAAAAGCTCATTGAAAAAAATATTTTATATGAAATATCTTAGCCTATTCCACATCTCCCTTCTCTTACTTCCAGTAATTTCCCTTTTAGTCATTGACTCCATTTTTACAATATATTATATGTTCAAATTCAGCTCTCTCCTGTGCTTCAACAATAAAAGCTCCTTCTACCTGCTCTATTAAATGAGAAGGTTCATGTGAGTAATATTAGTATCACTTTTTTTCAGGAATACAAGCAGTTCATCATCATTAAGTCCCTCATAATTTACACTTCTCTACTCTCTATGTTGACCTGTGTCCTGTACTTGAAGGTCAAGATTTCTATTCAGCTCTGGTCCTTTCAACAGGAACATTTGAAATTCCCTTGTTTCATTGAAAGTCCATCTTTTTCCCTGGAAAAGGATGTTCAGTTTTGCTGGGTAGTTAATTCTTGGTTGCATTCCAGGGTCTTTTGCCTTCCAGAATATTATATTCCAGCCCTAAGAGCCCTTAATATAGTTGCTGCTAAGTCCTGTGTGATCCTGACTGCAGCTGCACAATAGTTGACTTGTGTCCTGCTGGCTGTTTGTAATATTTTCTCTTTGATTTGGAAGTTCTGAAACTTGACTATAATATTCCTGGAGGTTGTTTTTTGTGGGGGGTCTCTTTCCAGGGGCGATCAGTAGATTCTCTCAATTTCTATTTTGCCCTATGCTTCTAGGATATCAGGGCAATTTTCCTGTATGAATTATTTAAAAATGAGGTCAAAGCTCTTTTTCTGATCATGACTTTCAGGTATATCAATAATTTTTAAATTATCTTTCCTAATTCTTTTTTCCAGATCAGTTGTTTTTTTTCAACGAAATGTTTCACATTTTTTTTTCTAATTTTTCATTCTTTTGGTGTTGAAGTATTGTGTCTTAATTTCTCATAAAGCAATCAGCTTCCTTTAGCTCCATTCTACATCTGAAGGATTTGTTTTCCTCAGATTGCTTTCTTATCTCCTTTTCCATCTGGCCAATTCTGCTTTTTAAAGCATTGTTCTCCTCAATAAATTTTTGAACTGTTTTATCCACGTGACCTAAGCTGGTTTTAACATGTTATTTTCTTCAACATTTTTCTGGATCTCCTTGACTAAGCTGCTGACTTCATTTTTCATGGTTTTCCTGTATATCTCTCTCATTTTTTCCCCAATTTTTCTTTTATCTCCCTTACTTGATTTTCAAAAGCTTTTTGAGCTCTGCCATAGCCTGAGTCCAACTTCTATTTTTCTTGGAGTATTTAGATGTAGAAGCTTGGTCTTCCCCATCTTCAGATTGGTTTTTTTGATCCTCCTTGGGATCATAGAGAATGTATTTTTCAATGTTCAGGTTCCATTTTTTTTTCTCTTTACTCTTTTCCCCAGCCTGTGCCTAGTTTTGGGGTGCTTCCTGAGCTTTTGAGTTTTATTGCTTCATCCCCACAAGGACCTCAGTGTGTAAGGCTCTGACTGCTCTGTGAATGACCACAAGCCCACACCTCTGCCATGAGGCTGAGGGAGGGATGTCCCTGTTCTATGGGGTGCCTAGACTGCAATCAGGAACTGAATGTGGTCAGAGACTCAGAGTCCTATTCAAGGGACAGAAGACAGATCTCGAAGTCTTCATCCCTCCCTTACCTTCAATGGGTTGAGCACTCAGGACATAGCTGCCCAGAGACTCAGGGTTGTGGGCCCATGGCCTTGTTTTCATTTCCTGGATCTGGGCTACCAGCAACTCTGAGTGCTGGGGTCACACTGATCTGCAACTGCTCTTAGGGCCTGGGCTACATGCTCCATCTGGCAGAGTCATCCCTGCTGATCTTCCAAGTTGTGGTTGCTTCTCCCTGGGGTGCAGGTCAGGAAAGTGCTTCTGCTGCTGGGAGCCATAGCTCCCAGGCACCCTGGGGCTGTTCCCGGGAATCTGAAGTTCCTTCACTCTGGTGGGGTGGCTCCTCTAACTCTGCAGAGCAGTTTTTCCATTATTTTCCAAGTTACCTTGGACTGGAGAATTGTCTCATTTGATCTTTCTGTGAGTTCTGTCTCTTGAAAATTTAGTTAGAGTAATAATTTTAAGATTTTGGAAATATTTTTGAGAAAGCACCTAGGAGTGGCTCATCTCCTGCATCCATTTTGACTCTGCCCCCTCAGATTTCTTTCTTAAATATAATTCTTTAAACCCACTCTGATTAGCTTTGATTGGCTAATGATAATCCTCAGGCCAAATGCCTCTTGGGCATTTTTGGGACACTGATTTGCTCAAAGTAAAAAGCAATTGTTTCTGCTTTGGCTAGAAATACTGAAGATCTTCACCATAAGGATTACTTTGTTTTGTTTGTTTGTTTTGGATTAGATAAGAGGTCATTCTTTGTCTCATTTCTTATTAGGTGGTAAAGTGGATAAAGCACTGACCTTGGAGTAAGAAGGAAGGTAATTCCAATCAGTCTCAGATTCTTGACACTTGAGAGTTATGTAACCTTGGGCAAGTCACTTACCCCTGATTGCTTCCTATCCAGGGCCATATCCAGTTGTTCTGATTCATATCTTGTCAGTGGACTCAGATAATTGTGGAGGAGAAAGTGAGGTTGGGGACTAGCATAGCTCCCCCTTCGCTCTCTCAAATCCAATTCATGTGCTTATCATGGCATCAATTCCCTTCTTCCAGAAAGACATTCTTGGAGAATGAAGGACAAAACAACAACAACATCATCATCATCATCATCATCATCATCATCATCATCATCATCATCATCATCTTTTCCTTTAAGCTAGCCTTAATCACTGAATGGGCATTGTCTCCTTCAAATTTAGTCCTATGAAAGACCTTCCATTAAAAGGTCAAGGCTTTCTTTCACATTCTAGTTGACCTGATCTATAATCATCCATTGGATCCAGCAGGTTCTGGAGGAAAATGTGAGATTGATAACTTTTTTTAAAACTCTCCCTCACTTAAATCCAATTTATTTACATCTAAAGACTCAGGTCCCTTATGCCATGGTCCTCTTTAAGAATGAAGGTTAAACTTCCGGCCAAGATGGCAGAAAGAAGACAGGCACAGTTGTAAAGTCTCCTGATCTTTCCCCATCTATCAAGTGAAACAAACCTCTTAACAGAAATCCACCCACAAAACCCAGAAAGAAAAGCCAGGAGAAAGAACATCTACCTCAGGATTAGTCTCCCATAGCAGCCCTGAGTTAATCCAGGTGACTGAGTCTGGGAGCAGAGGGCAGATCAGCCCCGGATTACCCAGATTAGATGGACCTGCTGGATCAACAGTGGGGCTAGACTGCAAGGGCTTGAGTCAGCTAGGGAGCAGAGGCACTGGTGTTGGTGCTGAACCTCTGGAACTTGCCAACAGGCCTGGGGAGAGAGTTCTGGTGCAGGAGAGCTGTGGACACCATCCCGGGACTCCTCTGGTCTCAGGAACTCTAAGTCCACACCTCCATTGTAGCTGAGGCCTCTTCCCAGAACAAACAATTGCAGACTACTTCTGCCTCAGGCACAGTGTGTGAGCAGAAGAACCAGCCCAGTTGAAAAATAGGGAGAAGAATTACCTCACGCCATCATAAAGCCCACCATTAATTGAAGGCAAAAGGATTCAGTAGCTTCAATTGCTCCCTTCAGGCTAAGGGAGAAGGCCTCAATCAAGGTAACAGACACTCCAGAGAAAGAAACTAGCACCTCCTACTGGAAAGCCAGATAAATTGCACTCAGAGAGTAAAGACTCTAGTGATCCCAAGCCCCTGAGAACCAGCACCTTGCCAGCTCAAGGTTTTAGCAAAATGAAGAAGGGTCAGCAGTAAGGTGAATCCACAGAAAAATTCTTGGAAAGGAAAGACCCTAACTTAGAGAGACTTAGAACCTCTAAGGAAAATATGATCAGGTCTTCAGCACAGAAAGACTCTCTTGAAGAATAAGGTAGGAGTGTAAAAATCAACTGGAAAATTTGGGAGAGACAACTAATACCTTGCAACAATAAAACAAATTCTTAGAAAATACAATTGGACAAATACAAAATGAGAATAAATCTCTCAGATCCTCTATTGGGCAAATGCAAAAAGAAAATATTTCTCTCAAAGCCTCAGTTGGTCAAATGGAAAGCTCTCTAAAATGTAGAATTGACCAATTGGAAAAGGAATTTCAAAAGGTTAATGAAGAAAACTCCTCCCTAAAAAGAAGAATGGAGTCTGTAAAAAATTATGACTTCATGATACAGCAAGAGTCAGTTAAACAAAATCACAAAATAATAAAGATAGAAGAAAATGTAAAATACCGCATCAGCAAAACCACTCACCTCGAGAATAGGTCAAGGAGGGGCAACCTAAAAATTATTGGATTTCCTGAAAACATTGAAGAGAAAAAAAAGCCTGGACTTAATATTACAGGTTCTAGTGATGGAAAATTGCCCTGATATCATGGAACAAAAAGACAAAGTAGTCATTGAAAGAATACAGCAATGCCCTACAGAAAAATTTTCTAATATGAAAACACCAAGAAATGTTGTGGCCTAATACTAGAACTATCAGATAAAAGAGAAAATCCTGCAAGCAGCCAGAAAGAAACAATTTAAATATCAAGGAGCCACAGTAAGGATTATGCAGGACTTGGCTGCATCAACATTAAGGGACCAAAGGGCCTGGAATAAGATATTTTGAAGAGTAAGGGAATTTGCAATGCAGCCAAGAATACACTACTCCCAAAAAGTCAAGCCTTCTCTTCCAGGGAAAACAGTGGACATTTAAGGAAATGGAAGAATTCCAAAATTTCTTGATGAAAAGACCAGAGTTAAAAAGAAAATTTGGATATCAAACAGGAGGTTCAAGAGACACATGAAAAGGTTAAAAAAAAGGGGGAGGTGGTAAAAGGAAAGAAAAAGCTCCTATCCTATAAGTTGAAACTGGCTATATCGCAGCATGGGGAAAAAAGATTCTCATAAATCTTAAGAACTGTAACTCTAACAGACAGAATATACCTAGCCCGAAGTGATGGACATTGCTGACCTATCCATGAGACTGATATCTAATGGAATGTAACTGTCTTTAAACCCACTTGGGAGAAAGACTCTAATAACTCTCAAGAATTTTAACTCTATTAGATAGAATGTACTTAGTTAGAAGTGACAGATACTCAGAATTTTCTATGCCTCAGATAGAATGATTTAAAAACATTACCCTCTTAAAAAGGGGGACATGAAAGAGACAAGAGGAGGGATGGGATTGAATGGAGTAAATATCATTACACTAAGAGGTACAAATTACCTATGGTAATAGAGGGGAAGAAGGGAGGAGAGGAATCTGAATCTTCTTCTCATCAGACTTGACTTAAAGTCAATTTACACATCTTTAGTTAACTTAAAAAACATCTAACCTTTCAATATTAAAAGGGGAAAGGGGGAGGGGAACAGAGAAAGGGAAGGTGAATGGGGAAAAGGGGGGAACTAACAAAAGGGAAGGGAAAAGGGGAAAAGGGAAAGGGGAAAGAAAGGGGAGGGGTGATATAGGAGGGCAAAAACACTGAAGGGGGTGATATTCAGAAGCAAAATACAGAGCAATATGGATTGGGGGGAAGGGGGAAAATACAAACAGAAGGAAGATAGCATGGACGGCAATAAAGAAGTAATCATAACTTTGAATGTGAATGGGATGAGCTATCCCTTAAAATGTAAGCGAATAGCAGAGTGGATTAAAAACTGGAATCCTACAATATGATGCTTACAGGAAACTAATTTGAAGCAGAGAGAAACATACAGAGAAAAGGTAAAAGGTGGGAGCAAATTATATTTTGCTTCAGTTTAAGTGAAAAAATCAAGGGTAGCAATCCTTATCTCAGACAAAGCAGCTGTAAAAATGTTGTTAAAAGAGATAAGGAAGGAAGCTTTTTCCTCCTAAAAGGTACCATAGACAATAAAACTTTTTCAGTGCTGAATATATGTGCATGCAATGGGATAGCATACAAATTCTTAGAGGGGAAGCTGAAAGAACTACAGGAAGACAGAAAAACTCTATTGGGGTGGCTAGGTGGCATAGTGGATAAAGCACCGGCCTTGGAGTCAGGAGTACCTGGGTTGAAATCTAGTATCAGACACTTAATAATTACCTAGCTGCGTGGCACTTGGCAATCTACTTAACCCCATTTGCCTTGCAAAAACCTTAAAAATATCTCTATTAGTGGGAGACCTCATCCTCCCACTTTCAGATCTAGATAAATCAAATCATAAAATAAACAACAAAGAAGTTAAGGAGGTAAAAAGATTGTTAGAAAAACTAGATATTTAGACTTATGGAGGAAATTGAATGGGGATAGAAAGGAATATACCGTTTTCTCCACAGTACATGGAACTTATACAAAAATTGACCATGTAGTAGTACATAAAAACCTAATGATCAACTGCCTAAGGTAGAAATATTGAATACATCTTTCTCAGCTCACAATGAAATAAAAGTGATATGCAATGTTGGGCCAATGAGATATAGATCCAGAACCAATAGGAAACTGAATAACCTCATTTTAAAGAATGAGTGGACCAAAAACAAATTACAAAATGAATTAACCATTTTAACTGAGATAATGACAATAATGAAACAATAAACCAAAACCTATGGGATTCACCCAAACCAGCTCTCAGGGGATATATTATACCTTTAAGTAATTACAGGAATAAATTAGAGAAATAGGAAATCAATGAACTAACTATGCAACTAAAAAAAATAGAGAAAGAGCAAATTAAAAATCCCCAATTAAATACCAAATTTGAAATTCTAAAAATTGAAGGAGAAATTAATTAAATCAAAAGCAAACCACTTTTGAATTAATAAATACAACAAAGAGGTGCTTTTATAAAAAAATAAAATTGATAAATCTCTGGTAAATTTGATAACAAAAGAAAGAAGAAAATCAAATTGCTAGTATCATAAATGAAAAAGGTGAACTCACCATCAATGAGGAGGAAATTAAAGTAATAATTTGAAATTATTTTGCCCAACTCTGTGCCAATAAATTTGATAATCTAAGTGAAATGGATGAATATTTACAAAAATAAAAGTTGCCCAGGTTAAACGAAGAGGAGATTAATTACCTAAACAACCCTATCTCAGAAAAAGAAATTCTTGGAACTCCCTAAGAAGAAATCTCCAGGGCCTGATGGATTCACAAGTGAATTCTCCCAAATATTTAAGGACCAATTGGTTCCAATTCTATATAAACTCTTTGGGAAAATAGGGAAAGATGGAACTCTACCTAACTCTTTCTATGAAACCAATATGGTGCTGATACCTAAACCAGTAAGAGTTAAAACATAGAAAGAAAATTATAGACCTATCTTCCTGATGAATATAGTTGCAAAAATCTTAAATAAAATTTTAGCAAAACAATTACAACAAATTATCACTGGGATAATAAATTATGATCAAGTAGGATTTATCCCAGGAATACAGGGTTGGTTCAATATTAGGAAAACTGTTAGTATACTCAATTATATCAACAACAAACCTATCAGAAATTATATGATCTTTCAATAGATGCTGAAAAAGCTTTTGACAAAATACAGCATCCATTCCTACTAAAAGACTAGAGAATTTAGGGATAAATGGGCTGTTCCTTAGAATAATTAGCAGTATTTATTTGAAACCATCATTAAGCATTATATTCAATGGGAAGAGGCTAGAGGCATTCCCAATAAGATCAAGCATGAAACAATGGTGCCCATTATCGCCACTACTATTCAATATCATATTAGACATGTTAGCTCCAGCAATTAGAGAAGAAAAAGAAATTGAAGGAATTAGAATTGGGAACAAAGAGACAAAACTCTTACTCTTTGCAGATGACATGATGGTATACCTAGAGAATCCCAAGAAATCATCTAAAAAACTACTCTAAACAAATAGCAATTTTAGCAAAGTTGCAAGTTATAAAATAAACCCTCATAAATCCTCAAATTTTCTATACATGTCTAGCAGGATACAGAAGGAAGAACTAGAAAGTGAAATCTCATTCAAAGTAACCTCAAACAATATAAAAAACCTGGGAGTCTATTTGCCAAGACAGACTCAGAAACTTTTTGAAAACAATTAAAAAACACTTCTCACACAAATTAAATCAGATTTAAATAACTGGGCAAATGTCAAATGCTCATGGATAGGTAGAGCTAACATAATAAAAATGAGAATTCTACCAAAACTAAACTACCTGTTTAGTGCCTTACCAATCAAAATCCAAAAAAATTACTTTAATGAGTTAGAAAAATCACCCTTTGTTAAAAAATGCTGGGAAAATTGGAAGTTAGTATGGAAGAAACTTAGATTAGACCAACACCTCACACCCGTTACCAAGATAAGATACAAATGGTTACAGGATTTAGAAATAAAAAACAATACTATAAGCAAATTAGAAGATCATGGACTAGTTTACCTGTCAGATCTATGGAAAGGGGAGCAGTGTATGACTAAGGAAGAGATGGAGAACATCACCAAAAACAGACTAGATGATTTCAATTACATTAAATTAAAAAGCTTTTGTACAGATAAAATCACTGTAACCAAGATCAAAAGTAAAGTTGTAAATTGGGAAACAATCTTTACAACTAATTATACTGAGAAAGAACTCATTTCTAAAATATACAGAGAACTGAGTCATATCTTTAAAAGAAAAAAGGCCATTCTCCAATTGACAAATGATCAAAGGATATGCAAAGGCAATTTACAGATGAGGAGATCAAAGCAAACCATTAATTATTAGTGAAATGCAAATCAAAGGTTCTCTGATATACCACTTCACACATCTCACACTGGTCAATATGAACAGAAAGAGTAATGATAATTGTTGGAAGGGTTATGGGAAATCTGGGACACTATTATACTGTTGGTGGAGCTGTGAATTCATCAAACCATTCTGGAGAGAAATTTGGAACTATGCCCAAAGGGCAACAAAAATTGAGCATACCCTTTGATCCAATAATACCATATTGGGTCTATACACTGACCAGATGATCAAAAAAGGTAAAAACATCACTTTTACAAAAATACTCTTAGCAGTCCTGTTTGTAGTGGCAAAGAATTGGAAATCAAGTAAATGCCCTTCAATTGGGGAATGGCTTAGCAAACTGTGGTATATGCATGTCATGGAACACTGTTATTCTATTAGAAACAAGGAGGGATGGAAATTCAGGGAAGCCTGGAGGGATTTGCATGAACTGAGATGCTGAGTGAGATGAGCAGAACCACAAAAACACTGTACACTACAGCAGCAATATGGGGGTGATTTTCAACCTTGGTGGACTTGCTTGTTCCATCAGTGCAACAACCAGGGACAATTTTGGACTGTCTGCAAAGGAGAATAACATTTGTATCCAGATAAACAGCCATAGCTTTTTGAACAAATTTCAAAGGACTATTAACTTTAATTTAGAAAAAAACAAATATCTTATTGTCTGATCTTGTTATGTGTTATACTTTTTTGTTTCTTCGTTAAGGATGTGATTTCTTTCTCATCACACTCAATTTGGATGAATGTACAACATGGAAACAAAATGAAGTTTGACAGATTGCTTTCCATGGGGTGGGGTGGGGAGTAAGATTGGGAGAAAAATTGTAAAACTCAAAACTCAAATAATATCTTTAATTAAAAAAAATGAATGAAGGTCAAGCAACACCCATCTATCCTGTGTATCATAAAGTACATTATTGTTTTTGTCTTGCCTCCCTAAATAAATCATGGATTCCTTGAGGGTCGGGACTTTTTGTTTGCTTTTCTTTATATCTAAAGATCTTAGCACAATGGCAAAACTAAAACATGAAATTAATAAGTGATTGATTCCCTGTTGCCTCTAAAATAAAATATAAATCCTTAGCCTAGTATTTGAACTTCAAATCTGATTCTAACCTGCATTTTCAGACATTTTATACCTCACTTTTTATGTATTCTTTATTCTAGCCAAATTATTTGAATAATTGTTTTGTGAATTTGAATTTCTTTGTATCTGTTCTTTCACAAATCCATGCCCAGGATATAACCCTAATCTCTAATTTTCTTCTCCCCTGCCCTAATTTCTCATCTCCTCCCCTCTTCTCTCCTTTTATCTTTCCTTTTCTTTCCATTGTAAATTTCCTTTTGTGATAACCGTAATTAATCTTTCTCCAAATTTTTTCATATTTTCATGTTTATTCTCCCAGTAAAATGAAAAATTTAGGAAGAATGGAGTTGTTTATTTCTAACTTTGCTTGCCTGCCACTTATGATGCCTTGAAGACAAACTTGAATATATTACACACTTAATATGTGTTAGCAAATATGAATCCAACACTACCTTTTATTAGCTTAGACCTAAACAGCTGCCATTTTGACTGTTTTCTTTTATCTTTTCAAAATAAATCTTTTTTTTAAACTTTCATCTTAACAAGCATCAAAAATATTATTATATTAAGGATAGTATAAGAAATTGCGAACTTCTAAATGCATTTTAAAAGAAATACACAACATATATTTGAACAAGGAAGCTCATAAAAGTTCCCTTAGTAGACATTTCTAGAGGGTCCTTTTTTGGGGGGTTTTTTGGTTACTATTGTTTTCTGCTCATTTAAAAATGGAATGCAACTAATTATTTTGCACATGTATGCAAAGATATGCTAATCATAACTCTCCTCTTTCCCAAGAGTTTCTTTATAGGAAATGCTTATAGTAAAGTCCATCAAATCATGACATTGATCATTTATGAAAATTCTTTTCTCCTTTCATATCTCTAATGATGCAAGGAGTTATAGTGATGCAGTAATCGGCAGGAAATTTTGTAATTTTTTGATAAAGTCTCTCTGAGGAGAATGATAGAAGAAATACTTACAAAATATGTTAGAAATATGTTACAAAATATGTTAGAAAAATGTTTTTCTGTTCCTGTGATGTCAATTGACTCATTGTTGCATGGTTAAATGGAACATCTCCTTATTTCCATTCTCCCTCCACCCAAAGTCCAGTCTTTTACCTGGTTTCAGTCATGTAGAGGGGGAGGGAGTTCCTTTTTGTCCCCACTCTCCTGACCCTTCTTTACCCAGAGAGTGGGCAAGAACATAAAAGCCTGCCCTATACTTCCCTCCTGGTGTACAGACTCCCCAAGTCTCAGCCCAGTCACTTCTCCTGGCAGTCTGTCTCATTTTCTGTTCGCCTGTCTCTCTCTCTCATTTACTCAAAGTTCCTCTAGCTTTCTGCTCTCAAGCAGCTTACCAACAGCTTGTTGCTTCTCTAGGAGGAGAAAAGATTTGAATCTGGATATTTTGCAGACTTGTATAATAATTCCTGGAGGTTTTAAAATCCCAGGACAAGATTTTTTCAGGTTTTTTTGAAGACATGTTTTATTATTCATTGTTTCAATCAAAATGAAAACAAAAGAATGGTGCAATTCTGCTTTACTAAATTAATTTTACTTAATTTTCTTTATTGGAATATCTGTCATCTCCTCACCATTCATTACTTGCCAAATTTTAACCCTTCATTACTTCCAACACATGCCTTCTTAGTTATACTCAAATGTTAATAATACTGCAAGAGGAAGTCAAAAAAAATCAGACCGGCAATTATAAAGGTTCATTATCTACTGTCAAATGTCACATTACTGCTACTGAGTAAATCATTTTACTCTTTCCTGATTTACCCTCAATGTCATTCTTCTAAATGTTATTTTATCTCTTTAAGCCACCTTTGTCATTACTCTTTTAGGAGTGACCTCTACTCAAGTTTTACCCTACCCCAAAATCCAATCTTCTCTTGTACTCTCACTCTTGCTAAATTCACACTTTTCAGCTCCCATTTTTTCTCCTCTTCTGTTCCAGGATAAGAAGAGGTGAAATGACCTTTCTATTTGCCAAAGGCAAGTTTCTTAATTGAGCTTTTGATTCCATTTCAAACTTTGCCTTCCAGAAGTGTATCTCTTCACCAGTGTGTCTTCACTTAACAGTTTCCAAATCCTTTCTTCTATTGACTGCTTCTTCAAAAACAACAATTAAAATAACAACACACATGATATAACTTTCATTTATTCATGTTTTAATAAACTTTTTCCAAGCCTGTTGCTAAAGATTTAAATTTGAATTTCAAAATAATTAGTGGAATTTTGCTGCCTTATTACCCTGATTATTTTCTTATATATTCTCCTGGTTTCTTTGGAAGACTGTATGTCCTTTCCTCATTCTAGGCATAAGGCATAATGTATCTTTTAGCATATGTGTCAATTTATAATAAAAGGAGAAAAATGCGTTTTTGTGCACAAGAAAACTAGAGGAATGTGATTGTTAAATACAGTTTCAAAGGATACCAAAGGAAAAAGGACTTCATTCTATAATTGAAAATTCTGGAGCACAATATGGTTGGTACTTCAGTTAATTTGTATATGTTTTATGATTAAAGAAGAAATGAGAAATCACATAATAATTAGGAAACTAAACTTTGATTTTAAAACATCTACTAAACTTATACTGGAAATTTGGGGAGTTATAAATTTTTCAATTAAAGAATGAGATACTGAAAGTCAGGAGATTCTCATTTACACCACTGAACAGAATAATATCCTGAAAAAATGAAAAGAAACAAGTTGAGGCAGCATAAGTAGAAGAGCATCAGAAGTAAATGAAAAAATATTTTTTGGAGCTAGGGCAATTAGGATGAAAGATTCCTTACTGAACAATCAATAAAACATTAATGTCAGCTACCAAAAATTCTAGAGATAACTATTGTTCTCCAGAGTCATCTAGAATTGTGCTAAAGTGAAGTAAATGCTCTCTACTGTTATCTGTAATCTGAAAATGAAAAGTTGCAGGGCTGGGGAGGAGCAGATTGCTCTTCCTGTGGTATGTTGGTGAGAGGAACTTGCAGCTATGAGTTCAAATATGACTAGATAATACAGAATTGAAGAGAGTGAAAAACTGGCTGTTTTTATCTATATAGTCCAGAGATAGCAAAAGTGATGAGCTTTTAAGTCCTTTAGTTTAGCATTTCTATTTGGATTATGGCCTAATAATTTCTTAAAGGTGATGATTAATTGAAAAGAACTTAGAAATTCCACATTCAAGTAGGGGGAAAAGTGCTGCTGGAGAACATAAAGATCTACAGAGAAACAGTGAATAGAAAAGTAATTTTTTGTTTGCTTGTTTTGGGGAGGGGTTACTTGCAAATTCTTTAGAATGTTCAATAATATTGTTTCACTGTTAGATTCTTATAATTGTGTGCCCAATCTTTACAATAGCTATTAAGTGTATAATATAGGTTCATATATGAATTGTGATGTATTTACTCTGATATATATAGTTATATATATTTACTATTATGTATTAATTCAGTATTTCTTTGCTCTATTGAGGACTTAGTTATGCTTAGGATCTAAAAGTGTTATTATGTGTGGGTCTGGAGATGTTTCAGACAATTAAAACTCATGACCAATTTGTAGCTGGCAAAATTCCCATGTGCAAAAAGAAATGGATTGAAATGTAAATGGAAAATGTTGAATAGATTAAGTAAAAACTCAATAGAATAAAAATAATATTTATTTGTGTTTTTAAGTCAATATTTGGCTTTCAGTAATTTGTTTCTATTTGAGTTTGTTACTACTAATATAGAAAATATATTGGATAAGGTTTCAAGAGTTAGAATGATGGTAAAACAAAATTTTTTTTGTTTTCTTTTTTTTACCCTCTACAGGCTTATTCCTAGGACATTGACCACATTTGTATATAACTATCATGGAAGTGTCTTTTTGGAACTTAAAACCATTTATATAAAAATATATTGGGAAGAAGGAGAAGAAAAAGAAACAATAATTTACTTAAAATCAATTATATACCTGACTATGCTAAGAATGTTGCAAATATTTTTCATATACCAAGAATGAGTAAAACTCAGAGAAAGAGTTAGGGTCTTGATATTCTACTTTGTCTATAGGCTTCATTATATGGTATTATATAACTACAAGTTCCTTTATATACATGATTACACAAACTCCACAGAAATGTATATTCCTGTTGCAGTGAATTGTAGCAGAAAGTATCCCACTTCAGAAGATAGACAATCAGGTTCAAAATATGACTTAGCTACATACTACTTATATGAGTTTTAGAAGTTATATAGCCATGCTGGACCCCAGTTTTTTCATTTGTAAAATGAGGTGGTAAAAACCGGTGATTTCTAAGATCCTTTCTTGTTTTAAATCTTATGATAAAAAGGCAGTCAGTTGAAACTATGGTTGTCAGTCAAGAATCAAATGATTAACCAAAATTGCAATTCAAGAAAAAAATCATGAGTTAAATAAGGAAAGGTGGCAAAGCAAGACCAATATAATGAAGATAAGTGAGATGGACAATATGAAAATATTGAAGATAAGTACAATATACAATAAGAATGAAGCAGATCCAGAGAATTCAGGAAATAAATATCAGTTTCCCCTTATGTTTGGATGGTTTCAAAATAGCATCATTGCCTTCAATTTTTTTTTCACTGTATTTTAACATTCATGTGACAGAGTCATGTAGTCACTTTGGATATGATCATGACACTTTGCTTGAGTTGACTAAGAGTTGGGAAGAATACTACACATCTCATGCATGTCCTTATAAATTAAGCACAGATTAATACTGTAAAGTGTAGGTGATCTATCTTGGTTCTTTGATAAAACATAATGTAGGGGTGGCTAGGTGCCATAGTGGATAAAGCAAAGGCCTTGGAGTCAGGAGTACCTGGGTTCAAATCTGGTCTCAGAAGCTTAATAATTACCTAGCCATGTGGCCTTGGGCAAGCCACTTAACCCCATTCGCCTTGCAAAAACCTAAAAAAAATATTGTAGATCTTCACCTTCATTGAAAGCTTTTAAATTTCAAAATAAACACATAGAATAGATGATCATATAACCTAAGAAGGCTAAAAGCTTTTCATGGATATAAAATATGTATAGAGTAAATCAAATAAAAACAGAATTTCAAAAAATATTTTTGGTTTCTTACTAGCATTTTTTGCAAACATCTAGTTATTTATTAATTTTCTACTGAATACATTGTCTTCTATTGCATATTCATACTAAGAAAGAATCAGATTTTTAAAATTCTCCTGACATGAGAAAATGATTTTTGACATTTCCTTTAGTTTAGTCTTTCCTTTGCATCTGATGGCCAATATCTTCATTATATTTTTTTCTACACTAACTTAGAAGGTTCCTCAGAAAACAGATCTATAATATCCCAACTATACTCAAAGGTCTTACAAATTAAAATAAAATCTGTCAGGCTATTCATTAAAGGTTTTTGTGTTAAGCTCTAGCTCTCTTTCTCTCATTCCTTTTTGTCTTTCTCTCTCACTGTCTCTCTGTCTCTCTGTCTCTCTGTCTCTCTGTCTCTCTGTCTCTCTGTCTCTCTCTTTCTCTCTCTCTCTCTCTCTCTCTCCCGCCTATAGTCACCTTTATACTATGGTGAGTCAATTTAGCAAGATTTAGTAGAAATTGTCATCGATAGATATATGACCAGAAACAAAAAGCCTTTTGGCATGATGGTAAGAAAAAATAGAATACAAGGCATGTTCCCTATTGGTACACAACAAAGACAAAGGAATCTAGAGATTTTCCAGAATCTTGGGTAGAACCATGTGCAAGACTTGTGGGAGAGCATAAACAAAGACTGTGTGATATAGAGGAAAGATAAAGTTACTTTTTTGCAATAGGTGGGAATATACACAACCAATATCATGTGAATAACTCCTTAATGTTTATGTAGTCCTTTACATTTTTTTCATTTGGGTCTTACCATAACAGTAAAGAAGGTGCTACCGATTTCATTATCCTTATTTTATAATTGCAGAAACTGAAACTCAGAATGTATATGACCTCATGATCCTACAGTCCATAAGCATAAAAGCTAGGAACTGGATATATAAAGAAAGCCAAAAGGGAGTCCCTGTTTCAAGTTGCTATTAAGTCTATTGAAGAGACTACAAACAAACAACTATGTATAAATGAGATGTACATAGTTGAAACAGAGGGTGATCTCAGAGGGAATGAATTAAGATTCAGGATTGAGAAAGGTTTCTTGAAAACTCATCAGTATAAGTGATGAGCAAACATTCTAGGTATGGGAAACATCCATTGAACAGATGGAAAGTTAAGGGAGAGTGTTGTTTTCGAATAGATAGCAAATCCAGTATCACAGGTTCACAGAATTTATGAAAGGGATTAAGGAATAAGAAAACTAGAAAAGTAGAATGGGGCAAGGTTACTAATTACTTTTAAAACCAAACAGAATTTGATATTTGATTTCCAGTCACTGGAATAAATTGAATAGAGAGGATATAGATTGTATTTTAGGAAGTTCAATTTGACAGTTGAGAAGATTGAATGCACTAAGGAGAGACTTGAGGCACAGATACCCATTGAAAGTCTGTTTCAATAGTCCAAATATAAGATGATGAATGTATTTACAGTGTCATCAAAAAGAAATGTCATATACAAGAGATATTTTGAAGGTGACACTTGACAACCTTTTGGATATGGGGGGGTAGGGGTGAGAAAGAGTGAGGAAATCAAGAATGACACCTAATTGTATAAACCTTCGTGATTGAAAGAAATGTGGCTTTGTTGACAATAATAAGAAAATTTGAAGGAAGAGTCATTTTAAGGGTAAGAATAATGAGTTCAGACTTCCAGCCAAGATGGCAGAGAGAAGCCAGACACTATGCTAAGGTGTCCTGGCTTTCCCTCAGAACTAATATGAAATGAGCCTCTTAACTGAATTCAAATCCACAAAATCCATAAAGAGCAAAGGAGAAGAACATCTACCAACAAGATCTGTCTCAGGGGAATGTAGGTGAGCCAGGGCCAGATTGCAGAGAGCCAGCCCAGGGGCAGTGGGGTGAAATACAGAATAACCCCTGAAGAGCCATGGAAGCCTTGGACTTTGTAATCAGTCAGGAGAGCTCCAACAAGATTGAAGGGAGAACTGCAGCCCAGCTAGACATCAGTCTTGTCAGCTCTGCTGGTCTGGAAGATCAGGGCCATGGGTCCCCATATTTACTCTCTTTTTTAAAAAAAAAAATTTTTATTTTTGAATTTTAAAAATTTTTGTCCCTAATCTTGCTTCCCTCCCCCACTCCCCATAGAAGGCAGTCTGTTAGTCTTTACATTGATTCCATGCTATACATTAATATAAATTGAATGTGTTGAGAGAAATAATATCCTTAAGGAAAAAATAAAATATAAGAGTAGCAAAATTACATAAAATGATAACATTTATTTAAAAATAATTTAAAGGTAATAGCTTTTGGTCTTTGTTCAAACTCCACAATTCTTTGTCTAAATATAGATGGTATTCTCCATTGAAGACACCCCAAAATTGTCCCTGATTATTACACTGATGGAATGAGCAAGTCCATTAAGATTGATCATCAATGGAAAAGATAAATGAAGAATATCCTTTTCTAAAAAAAAGGATGGAATCTGTGGAAACTGATGAATTCATGAGACTATAAAAATCTGTTAAACAAAACTAAAAATTGAAAAAAAAAATAGAAGAAAGCTGAAAGTACCTCATCAGCAAAACTATTGACCTAGAGAATAGATCCAGAAGAGACAGCTTAAGAATTCATTTGGCTTACTGAACACATTGAGAAAAAAAAGTCTGGATTCAATATTCCAGAATCTCTGGGAGGAAAATTGCCCTGATATCATGGAAGCAGAAGGAAAAATAGTTATTGAAAGGATACATTGATCATTTCCTGAAAGGGATCCCAAAATGAAAACACCAAGAAATATTGGGGTCAAATTTTATAACTATCAGATAAAAGAGAAACTCTTGCAAGCAGCCAGAAAGAAACAATTTAAATACCAAGGAATCACAGTAAGGATTACACAGGATGTGGTCACATCAACATTAAAGGTTTGAAGGGCCTAGAATACAATATTCTGAACAGCAATGAAATCTGAAATGCAGCCAAGAATTCATTATCTGGAAAAACTGAGCATTGTCTTCCAGGAGAAAAGATGGACATTTATTGAAATAGGAGACTTCTAAACTTTCCTGTTGAAAAGAACAGAGTTAAAAAGAAAATTTGGAGTTCAAACAGGAGACTCAAGAAACACATGAAAAGGTAGAAAGGGGGAAAACAAAAAAAAGATGTCAGTCCAATAAGATGAGACTAGCTATGTCCCCACCTGGGAGAAAGATTTTCATAGCTCAGGAGAACTGAAACTCTGTTAGAGAGAATATACTTAGCCAGAAGTAATGAACACTCATGATTTGTCTATGACTCCAAATGATTTATAAACAATATTTCCATTAATAAGTGGGACAATAAAGAGATGGGAGCATAGAGGAGACGGAATGGGGTGAATCACATTACGTAAAGAAGTAGAAAGTAACTATTGCTATATAGAGGAAGAAGGGGGAAAATGAGATCCACCTGAATCTTTCTCTCATTAGATTTGGCTCAAAGAGGGATTAACATACACATACTCAGTTAAGAAACTTATTAACCTTTCAAATATTAAAAAGAGAAAGGTGGAGGGGAGAAGAAAAGAGGAACTAACTGAAGGAACAGAAGGAAGAAGGGGCAAAGGGAAAGGAGAAAGAAAGGGGAGGGGTGGATATAAGGGGGCAAACACACTGAAAGAGGTGGTATTCAGAGTCCTGGGGAATATGGATAAAGTAAAAAAGGGGGGAAAATACAGAGTAAAGATAGCATGGAGGGCAAAATGTTAGTAATTATAACTTTGAATGTGAGTGGGATGAACTCTCCCATAAAACGTAAGCGATTAGCAGAGTGTATTAAAAACCACAATCTTATAATATGCTACTTACAAGAAACTCATTTGAAACAGAGAGACTTATACAGGAACGTAAAAGATTATAGCAGAACATATTTTGCTTCAACTGAAGTGAAAAAGGCAAGGGTAGCAATCCTTTTCTCAGACAAAGCAGTTGCTAAAATAGATTTCATTAAAAGAGATAAGGAAACTATATCCTTTTAAAAGGTTCCATAGACAATGAAGCAATTTAAATACTAAATATGCATGCACCAAGTGGTATAGCATCCAGATTCTTAGAGGAGAAGCAGAATGAGTTACAGGAAGACATAGAGAACAAAAATATACTGGTGGGTAATCTCAACCTCCCTCTTTCAGATTTAGACAAATGTAACCATTAAATAAGTGAAAGGGAAGTTAGGGAGGTAAATAGCATGTTAGTAAACCTATACATGATAGATTTTTAGAGAAGACTGAATGGGGATAGAAAGGAATATGCTTTTTTTTTTTCTTCAGTATATGGCACTTACACAAAAACTGACCATGTATTAGGGCATAAAAACTTTATAATCAAGTGCAGAAAGGCAAAAGTAGTGAATACTTCTTGGATTATAATGCAATAAATTTCATGTGCAATAAAGGGCCATTGAGAGACAGACATAAAACTAATTGGAAACTAAATAATCTCACGGAGTGGATCAAATAATAAATTATAGAGAAAATCTATGATTTCATCCTTCATAATGAAATAATGAAACAACATACCAAAACTTATGGTATACAGACTTGGCAGTTATTAGGGGATATATTATATCTTTAACTGCTTACATGAATAAAATACAGAAAGAGAAAATCAATGAAGTAAGTATGCACCTAAAAATTAGACAAAGAACAAATCAACAACCCCCAATTAAACACTAAAATTCTAAAAAACTTATAGGAGAAATTAATAAAATCAAAAGCAAGAAAACTATTGAATCAATTAATAAAACCAAAAATCAGTTTTGTAAAAACAAAACGAATAACTCTGATAAACCTTTGGTTAATTTGATTCAAAATAAAGAAAGAAGAAAACCAAATTAATTGTATCATAAATGAAAAAGGTGAACTCACCCCCAAGGAGGAAGAAATTATAATTCAGAATTATTTTGCCCAACTGTATGCCACTAAATTTGGTAATCTAAATGAAATGTATGAATATTTATGAAAATATAAGTTGCCCATGTTAAATGACGTGGAAATCAAATACCTAAATAACTATATCATAGAAAAAGAAAAGGAATAAACTATCTTTGAACTCACTAAGAAAAAATCTCCAGGGCCAGATGGATTCAAAACTGAATTCTATCAAGCATTTAAAGAACAATTGGTTCTAATTATATAAAAACTCATCAGAAAAATAGATGAAGATGGAACTCTGCCTAACTTCTACTATGACACCATTTTGGTGCTGATACCTTAACCAGGAATAGTCAAAAGAGAGAAATAAAACTATAGATCAATTTCCCTAATGAATTTGGGTGCAAAAATCTTAAAGAAAATCGTAGCAAAGCAAGTTATCACTAGGATAATATGATGTGATCAAACAGGATTTAACTCAGGGATGTAATTTTTGTTCCAGAATAGGAAAATTGTTGATATAATTGACTATATCAATAATAAACCTAACAGAAATCATATGATTAACTCCATAGATGCTGAAAATGCCTTTAACAAAGTACAACACCCAGGAATAGGTAGATTGCTCCTTAGAATGATTAGCAGTATTTATCTGAAACCAGAAACAAGCATTTTATGCAATGGGGATAGGCTAGAGGCATTCCCAATAAGATCAGGTGTGGAACAAATGTGTTCTTTATCACCACTGCTATTCAACATTGTATTACAAATGTTAACTTCAGCATTAAGAGAAGGAAAAAGAAATTGAAGGAATTAGAATTGGGAAGGAAGGAACAAAATTCTCACTATTTGCAGAAGACATGATGGTATACCTAGAGAACCTTAAAAAATCATCTAAAATCTACAAAGAAGGAGCAGCTAGGTGGCACAGTGGATAGAGCACTGGCCCTGAAGTCAGGAGTACTTGAGTTCAAATCCTCCCCCAGACACTTAATAAATACCTAGCTGTGTGGCCTTGGGCAAGCCACTTAACCCCATTTGCCTTCCAAAAATCCTAAAAAAAAATAAAATAAAAAAGTAAAAACTGCAAGGAATAATTAGCAACTTTAGCAAAGTCAGTGGATATAAAAGAAACCTTCACAAATGTTCAGCATTTCCCTATATTCCTAGCAAGATACAGCAGCAAGAGCTAGAAAGATGCATTCCATTTAAAGTAACTTTAGGACTTTTGGCCAACATGGTGGAGAGAAGACAAGCACAGTTCTAAAATCTCCTGATCTTTCCCCATATATAATATGAAACAAACCTCTTAACAGAAATCTGATCAACAGAACCTAGAAAGAAAAGCCAGGAGAAAGAATATCTACCTTAGGATTTATCTTGCTGCAATCTTGGCTGAGTCCAGGGGCAGATGGAAAATTCTGCCATGAGCATGGTACAGGAGAGAGCCTGGGAGCCTGTATTAGTTGCAGATTAGCCTGAGTAGTGGTAGTGCTGGAGCCCTGGAGCCTGAGAGCCCAAGAACAAGACTGGCTTGATCAAGGAGGGGCTAGAGCCTGAATGACCTTGGGGGTTTGGATCAACAAGGGAACAGAGGCATTGGTTTTGGTGCTGACCCTTGAGAGAATTGCCAGCAGGGCTAGAAGGAGAGTTCTGGTGCTGGAGAGATGCAGACACCATCCCTGGCCTCCTATAGTAAGAAGTTCAGAATCCACACCTCCATTTCAGCTGAAGCCTCTTCCCAGAACAAAAACAATTACAGACAACCTCTGCCCCAGGCACAGGTGTGTGAACAGCAGAAACACTTCAGCTGACAATAAGGTGAATGATTACCTCACCCCAATGTATAGACCACTATTGATCAAAGACAAAAGTATTTAACAGCTTCAATCATTCCTTCCAGGCTAAGGGAGAGGGCTTCAATCAAGGTCAGAGACACTCTAGAAAAGAATCCAGCACCCCTTTCTGGCCAGTGGAAGATATTACACTCACTGACCAAAGCCTCTAGGGATCCCAACACTAAACCTCTGTGAACCAGCCCTTCTCCAACTCAAAGTCTTAGTAAAATGAAGAAAGACCATTGAGAAGGAGAGCCCATAGAAAAATTCTTGGAAGGAAAAAACCCTAACTCAGAGAGATCTGGAAACTCTGAGGAGAATATGATCTGGTTTCCAGCATAGAAAGCCTTCCTTGAAGAAATAAAGACACATTTTAAATATCAATTGGAAAAATTTAATAAAAGAAACCCAAGAGAAGATTCACACTTTGTGACAAGAAAACAAATCACTGGAAAATATAATTGTACAAAAAAAAAGATGAGAAAAATTCTCTCAGATCCTCAACTGAACAAATAAAAAATGAGAATAATTTTATAAGATCCTCTCGATTGGGCAAAAAGAAAATAATTCTCTCAAAATCTCAACTGGTCAAATGGAAAGCTCATTCAAAAATAGACTTGACCAATTGGAAAATGATTTTCAAAAGGTAAATGAAGAAAACATTTATCTAAAAAAAAAGAATGGAGTCTGTGTTAACTAACGACTTCATGAGACAGCAAGAGACTTTTAAACAAAACCAAAAACAGAAAAATAGAAGAAAATGTAAAATCATTTAACTCATCAGCAAAACCAATCTCCTCTAGAATAGATAGAGGAGGGACAATCTGAGAAGTATTTTCTTCCTTAAAACATTGAAGAGAAAAAAGCCTAGATTAATATTACAGGATTTAGTGATGGAAAATTGCTGTGATATCATGGAACCAGAGGGAAAATAGTTATTGAAAGAATATATTGTTCCCCCTCTGGAAAGAGATCCTAAAATGAAAACACCAAGGAATGTTGTGGACAAATTCCAGAACTATCAGATAAAAGAGAAAATCATGCAAGCAGCCAGAAAGAAACACTGTAGATACCAAGTAGCCACAATAAGGATTTCACAGGACCTAGATGCATTAACATTAAGCGATCGAAAGGCCTGGAAAGAATTATTCCAAAGGACATGGGAGATTGGAATGCAGCCAAGAATCCACTATCTGGCAAAGCTGAACCTTCTCTTTCAGGGGAAAAGATGGACATTTACCAAAATTTAAGACTTCTAACAATTCCTGATGGAAAAAACAGAGCTAAATAGAAAATTTGTCCATCAAATAAGAGGTTTAAGAGACACATGAAAAGGTAAAAAAAAAATAAATAAGAGGGGGTAAAGAAAAAAAACTGCTATCCAATAAGATGAAACCAGCTATATCCAAGCATAGGAAAAAGAGTCTCACAAATCTTAAGAATTGTAACTCTGTTAGAGAGAATATACTTAGTCAGAATTGATGTATACTCAAAATTTTCTAAGATTCAGATAGAATGATTTAAAAACACTTCCTTTTTAAAATGGGGCACAGCAAGGAGATGGGAGGAGGGCGGGGGTTGAATGGGATAAATCTCATTACATAAAGAGGTATAAAAAACTTATTATAATAGAGAGGAAGAAGGGAGGAGATGAGAAACATCTGAATCTTCCTCTCATCAGACTTGGCATAAAGTTAACTTACATACATATTCAGTTAATTTAAAAATCATCTAACCTTTGAAGTATTAAAAGGGGAATAGGGGAGGGGGAGAAAAAGGGGGAACTAACAGAATGAAGGGAAGGGAAAAGGCAAAAAAAAGGGAAAGGGGAAAGAAAGAGGAAAGGGTTGCAAATAGGAGGGCAAACATACCAAAGGGGGTGGTATACATAAACAAAATAGTGGGAAATACAGATAAAGAGACAAAGGAGGAAAAGTACAAACAGAGGGAAGATAGCATGGAGGGCAAAAAAGAGTTAGTAATTATAACTTTGAATGTGAATGGGATGAACTCTCCCTTAAAACATAAGCAAATAGCAGAGTGGATTAAAAACCAGCATCCTACAATATGCTGTTTACAAGAAACTCATTTGAAGCAGATAGATACATATAGAGTAAAGGAAAACGATTGGAGCAAATTATATTTTTCTTTGGCTGAAGTAAAAAAAAAAAGCAGGGGTAGCAATCCTTATTTCAGACAAAGCAGCAGTAAAAATTGATAAAGTTAAGAGATAAGGAAGGAAACTTTATCTTCCTAAAAGGTGCTGTAGACAATAAAGTTATTTCAATCCTGAATATATATGCAACCAATGGGATAGCATCCACATTCTTAGAGTAGAAGCTGAAAGAACTACAGGAAGATATAGAGATCACACAACTAATGGGAGACCTCAATCTCTTGCTCTCAGACTTAGATAAATCAAATCATAAAAATACACAAGAAAGAATTTAAGAAGGTAAATAGATTGCTGGAAAACCTAGACATGATAGAACTATGGAGGAAACTGAATGGGGATAGAAAGGAATATTCCTTTTACTCCATAGTACATTGATCTTATACAAAAATTGACCATATACTAGGGCATACAAACCTAATAATAAACTGCAGAAATTGTGAATACATCTTTCACAGATCACAATGCAATCAAAATCTTATGTAATATTGGGCCAGGTAGATATAGACCCAGAACTAATTGGAAACTGAATAACCACATTTTAAAGAATGAGTGAATCAAACAACAAATTATAGAAAGAATTAACCATTTTATCCTAGAGAAAGAAAATAATAAAACCACATACCAAAACCTTTGGTATTCACTCAAAGTGACTGTCAGGGGGTATATCATATCTTTAAGTACTTACAGGAATAAATTAGAGAAAGAGGAAATCAATGAACTAAATATGAGACTAAATAATTTAGAGAAAGATCAAATTAAAAACCCCAAATTAAATACCAAAGTAGAAATTCTAAAAATTAAAGAAGAAATTAATAAAAACAAAAGAAAAACACTTTTGAATTAATAAATAAAACCAAGAGTTGATTTAAAAAAAAAAGCAATAAAATTGATAATTCTCTGGTAAATTTAATAAAAAAAAGAAAGGTGAAAACCAAATTACTAATATCATAATTGAAAAAGGTGAACTCACCACCAATGAGGAAGAAATTATAGTAATAATTCAGGATTATTTTGCCTAACTCTATGTTGACAATCTAAGTGAAATGGACCAATATTTACAAAAATTTGTTTCCCAAGTTAAATGAAGAGAAGGTTAAATACATAAACAACCCTATCTCAGGAAAAGAAGTTCAACAAGCCATCATTGAAATCCATAAGAAAAAATCTCTAGGGCCTGAGTGATTCAAAAGTGAATTCTATCAAACATTTAAGGAACATTTAATTCCAATTCTATATAAACTCTTTAAAAAAATAGAGGATGGGGCCCTGACTAACTCTTTCTATGAGACCAATACAGTGCTGATACCTGAACCAGGATGAGTTAAAACAGAGAATGAAAATTATAGACCTACCTTCCTGATGAATATAGATGCAAAAATCTTAAATGAAATCTTAGCAAAATGATTACAACAAGTTATCACCAGGATAATAGATTAAGATCAAGTAGGTTTTATCCCAGGAATTCAGGGATGTTTCACTATTAGGAAAACTGTTAGTTTAGTTAATTATGTGGTTAACAAACCTATCAGAAATCTTAGGATTACATCAATAGATGCTGGAAAAGTTTTTGACAAAATATATCACCAATTCCTACTAAAAACATTAGAGAGTTTATGAATAAATGAACTCTCCCTTAGAATAATAAGCATTATTCATTTGAAACCATCAGAAAGCATTATATGCAACAGGGATAGTCTAGAGGCATTCCCATTAAGGGGTGAAACAAGGATGCCCATTATCAAACTACTATTTAATATTGTATTAGATTATTGTATTAGAAATCCTTGTTTCAGCAATAAGAGAAGTAAAAGAAATTGAAGGAATTATAATTGTGAAGGAAGAGACAAAACTCTTACTCTTTGCAGATGACATGATGGTGTACCTAGGGAATCCAAAAAAAATCACCTGAAAACCTACTGTAAACAATGTTGCAGTATATTTAAAAAAACGCTCAAAAATCCTTAACTTTTTTTATAATTGACTAGCAAGATACAACAGGAAGAGTCAGAAAGAAAAATCACATTCAAAGTAATCACATACAGTATCAAATGTCAGGGAGTCTATTTGCCAAGACAGACTTAGAAACTTTTTGAAAATAAATACAAAAACACTTCACACAGAAATAAAATTACATTTAAATAACTGGGCAAACATTTACTGCCCATGGATAGGTTGAACTAATATAATAATAAAAATGACAATTCTACAAAAATTAACTACCTACTAGATGATTTTGATTATATTAAATTAAAAAGTTTTGCACAGTCAAAACCACTATAATCAAGATCAAAAGAAATGTAATAAACATGGAGAACAATCTTTACAACTAGTGTTTGTGACAAAGGCTCATTTCTAAAATATATAGAGAACTGCGTCAAATTTAAAAAAAAATTAACAAATGGTAAAATAATATGCGTTGGTACACATGAGGAGATTAAAACTATCCATTTTCATACGAAAAATTCCTCTAAATCATTACTTATTAGAGAAATGCAAATTAAAGCTTCTCTGAGGTACAACCTCACACCTCTCAGATTGGCCAATATGCCCCGAAAAGATAATAGTCATTGTTGTAAGAGTTGTGGGAAATATGGGACACTGTTACATTATTGGTGGAACTGTGAACTCATCCATCCTTTCTGGAGAACAATTTGGAATTAAAGCAAAAGGACAACAAAAATTTGCATACCATTTGATCCAGCAATTCCACTCCTGGGTCTATACCATGAAGAGATGATGAAAAATCCTAAAAACATCACTTGTACAAAAATGTTCACAGCAGCCCTGTTTGTGGTGGCAAAGAATGGGAAATCAAGTAAATGTGCTTCAGTTGTGGAAGGGCTTAGCAAACTGTGGTATATGTATGTCATGGAACACTACCATTCTATTAGAAACCAAGAGGAAAAGGAATTCAGGGAAGCCCGGAGGGATTTACATGAACTGATGCTGAGTGAGATGAGCAGAACCAGAAAATACTGTACACCCTAACAGTAATATAGGGGCAATGATCAACCTTGATGGACTTGCTCATTCCATCAGTGCAACAATTAGAGGGAGTTTGGGGTTGTCTGCAATGGAGAATAGGATTTGTATTCTGAGAAAGAACTATGGAGTTTGAACAAAGACCAAGTACTATTACCTTTAATTTTGAAAAAAAAACTGATATCTTATTGTCTGATCTTGCTATCTCTTATATTTTATGATTCTTCCTTAATGATATGATTCCTCTCTCATCACTTTCAATTTGGATCAAAGTATACCATGGAAAAAATGTAAAGACTGGCAAATTGCTTTCTGTGGGTGTTGGGGAAAGGAAGTAAGATTAAGGGGAAAATTGTAAAACTCAAAATAAATAAAATCTTTAAAAAAATAAAGTAATTTCACACAATATAAAATACTTTGGGAGTCAACCTTCCAAGGCAGACTCAGTAACTCTTTGAAAACAATTATAAACAATACTTCATACAAATAAAAATCAGATTTTAATATCTTGGCTAATATCAATTGCTCATGGTTAGGTAAGCTGATATAATAAGATGATTTAATAAAAATGACATTTCTAGTTAAATTAAACTATTTATTTAGTCCCTTACCAATCAAACTTTCAAAAAATTACTTTAATGAGCTAGAAAAAAATTGTAACTGAATTCACATGGAGAAACAAAAAGTCAAGAATATCCAGAATTTAATGGAAAAAAAATGAAAAAGAGGTGGCATAACCATGCCAGATCTAACATTATATTAGAAAGCATAAGTTGTCAAATAGTCTAGTATTGGCTAAGACATGGAATAGTGGATCAATGGAATAGATTAAGTGAAAATGAGACAGTAAGGAATGATTGTGGTAATATGCTGTTTGATAACCCTAAATAGTCCAGCTTCTGGAATAAGAACTCTCTCTTCAGTAAAAACTCTTGGAAAAATTTGAAGTTAGTATGGCAGAAACATGGATTAGACCAACATTGCTCACTGTATACCAAAATAAGGTCAAAATAGATTCAGGATTTAGCCATAAAAGACAAAATTATAAGCAAACTAGGAGATCAAGGAAAAGTTTACTTGTCAGATCTATGGAAAGGGACACAGTTTATGACCAAGGAAGAGATGGAAAACATCATTAAGAACAAGTTAGATAATTTTGTTTACATTCAATGGAAAAGCTTTTGCAAATACAAAACCAATGTAACCAAGACCAAAAGAAATGCAGTAAATTGAGAAAAAAACTGTGGAATGGCTGAACAAATTGTGGTATTTTCTATTAGAACCCAAGAGATATGGGATTTCAGAGAACCCTGGAAAGACTTGCATGTACTGATGTGGAGTGAGATGAGCAGAATCAGAAGAAAATTGTACAACCTAACAGCAACATGACGGTGATGGTCAACCTTAATGGACTAGTTTATTCCATTAGTGCAATAATCAAGGACGTTTTTAGAGCATTTGAGATGGAGAATACCATATGTATCCAGAGATAAAACTATGGTTTAAACAAATATGTCATACTTAATTTTGCTATTTCTAACAGTTTATTTTCTCTTCAAGGAGATAATTTTTCTCCCAACTCTTTCAATTTTGAAAAATGTATAGTAAGCAAATAATGAAAATATTATCAGACTTACTTCTGTGGGGGGATGGGCTGAGGGAAGGAAAGGTGGGGGAAAAATTATAAAATTCAAAACATTATAGATAATGATACACTTCTGGCCAAGATAGCTGAGAGAAGACTGGCACAGTTCTAAAATCTCCTGATATTTCCCTATCTATCAAGTGAAACAAACTCTTAACAGAAATCCACCCACAAAACCCAGAAAGAAAAAACAGGAAAAAGAACATCTATCTCAGGTTTTGTCTCCCACAGAAGCCCTGTGCAAATCCAGGCAAGTGAGTCTGGGAGCAGAGGGCAGATCAGCCCCGGATTACCCAGATTAGATGGACCTGCTGGATCAGCAGTGGGGCTAGAATGCAACGGCTTGAGTCAGCTAGGGAGCAGAGGCACTGGTGTTGGCGCTAAACCTTTGGAACTTGCTAACAGGGCTGGGGAGAGAGTTCTGGTGCAGGAGAGCTGTGGACACCATCCCTGGACTCCTCTGGTCTCAGGAACTCTGAGTCCACGCCTCCAGGCCTCTATACAGAACAAACAATTGCAGACTACTTCTGCCTCAGGCACAGGTGTGTGAGAAGAAGAACCAGCCCAGCTGAAAATAGGGAGAGGAATGACCTCACCCCAGGGTAAAGCCCACTATTGATTGAAAGCAAAAGGATTCAATAGCTTCAATTGTTCCCTTCAAGCTAAGGGAGAAGGCCTCAATGAAGGTAACAGACACGCCAGAAAAAAAGCAACCAGCACCTCCTACTGGACAGCCAGAGAAATTGCACTTAGTGAGTTGAGCTTCTAGCAATCCCAAGTCCTTGCGAACCAGCCCCTCCCCAACTCAAGGTCTTTGTAAAATGAAGAAGGGTCAGCGGAAAGGTGGATCCATAGAAAAATTCTTGGAAGTAAAAGACCCTAACTCAGAGATACTTGGAACATCTGAGGAGAATATGATCTGGTCTTCAGCACAGAAAGACTTCCTTGAAGAAATAAGGAAGGAGTTTAAAAATCAAATGGAGGAGGCAGCTAGGTGTGGTAGTGGATAAAACACCAGCCTTGGAGTCAGAAGTACCTGGGTTCAAATCCAGTCTCAGACACTTAATAATTACCTAGCTGTGTGGCTTGGATAAACCACTTAACCCTATTTACCTTGCAAAAAAAATCAAATGGAAAATTTGGGAGAGACAACTAATACCTAGCAACAAGAAAACACATCCTTAGAAAATACAATTGGACAAATACAAAAGGAGCATAAATCTCTCACATCATTAATTGGACAAATATGAAATGAGGATAATTCTCTCAGATCATCAATTGGACAAATATAAAATGAGAATGATTCTCTCAGATCCACAATTGAGCAAATGCAAAAAGAAAATAATTCCTCTCAAAACCTCAATTGCTCAAATGGAAAACTCTTTCAAAAGTAGAATTGACCAATTGGAAAAGAAATTGCAAAAGGTTAATGAAGAAAATTCATCCCTAAAAAAAGAATGGAGTCTGCAGAAACTAATGACTCCATGACACAGCAAGAGCCAGTTAACCAAAATCAAAAAATAGATAAAAAAAGAAGAAAATGTAAAATACCTCATCAGCAAAACCAATGACCCTGATAATAGGTTGAGGAGGGGCAACCTGAGAATTATTGGACTTCCTGAAAACATTGAAGATTAAAAAAAAGCCTGGATCTAATATTACAGGTCCTAGTGATGGAAAACTGCCCTGATATCATGAATCCAGAGGGCAAAGTAATTATGGAAAGAAAGCATCGATCCCCTACAGAAAAATAGTCTGAAATGAAAAAACCAAGGAATGTTGTGCCCAAATTACAGAACTATCAGATAAAAGCAAAAATCCTGCAATCAGCCAGAAAGAAACAATTTAAATATCAAGGAGCTACAGTAAGGAATATGCAGAATATGGCTGCATCAACATTAAAGGGTTGAAGGGCCTGGATTGATATATTTCAAAGATCAAGGGAGTTTGGAATGCAGCCAAGAATCCACTATCCTGCAAGAGTTGAGCATTCTTTTCCAGGGTAAAAGATGAACATTTAACAAAATGGAAGAATTCCAAAAATTCATGATGAAAATACCAGGGCTAAATAGAAAATTTGGACATGAAATTTGAGGTTCAAGAAACACATCAAAAGGTAAGAGAAAGAGGGGGGTTTTAAAAGGAAAAAAAAACTACTATTCAATAAGTTGAAACTGGCTATATCACAGCATGGGTAAAAAGATTCTCATAAATCTTGATAATTGTAACTCTAACAGACAGGATATTCCTAGCCAGAATGATGGACATTCATGAACTATCCATCAGAATGCTATCCAATGGGATGTAACTGTCTTTAATGCCACTTGGGAGAAAGACCCTAATAACTTTCAAGAATTTTAACTCTATTAGATAGAATGTACTTAGCTAGAAGAGACAGATAGTCAAAATTTCCTATGCCTCAGATAGAATGATTTAAAAAACACTACCCTCTTAAACAGGAGGACAGGAAAGAGATGAGAGGAAGGATGGGATTGAATGGGGTAAATCTTATTACACTAAGAGGTACAAATTACCTATGGTAATAGAGGGGAAGAAGGGAGGAGATGAATTTGAATCTTCTTCTCATTAGACTTAACTTAAAGTCAACTTAGACATTTTTTGCTAACTTAAAAAATCATCTTAACTTTCAATATTAAAAGGGGAAAAGGGGAGGGGAATGGAGTAAGGGAAGGAGAGTGGGGCAAAAAGGGGAACTAACAAAAGGAAGGGAAGGGAAAAGGGAAAGGGGAAAGAAAGGGGGTGATATAGGAGGGCAAAAAAACTGAAAGGGGTGATATTCAGAGAAAATACAGAGGAATATGGATAAGGGGGGAAAGCAGGAAAAATACAAACAGAGGGAAGATAGCATGGAGGGCAATAAAGAATTAGTAATCATAACTTTGAATGTGAATGGGATGAACTATCCCTTAAAATGTAAGTGAATAGCAGAGTGGATTAAAAACCAGAATCCTACAGTATGCTGCTTACAAGAAACTCATTTGAAGAGGAGAGATACATATAGAGTAAAGGAAAAAGATTGGAGCAAATTATATTTTCCTTTGGCTGAAGTAAAAAAAGCAGGGATAGCAATCCTTATCTCAGACAAAGCAGCAGTAAAAATTGACAGCATTAAAAGAGGTAAGGAAGGAAACTTTATCTTCCTAAAAGGTGCCATAGACAATAAAGTTATTTCAATCCTGAATATATATGCAACCAATGGGATAGCATCCCAATTCTTTAGAGGAGAATCTGAAAGAACTACAGGTAGACATAGACAATAAAACTCTACTAGTGGGAGACCTCAACCTCCCACTCTCAGATCTAGATTAATCGAATCATAAAATAAACAAGAAAGAAGTTAAAGAGGCAAATAGATTGTTAGAAAAACTAGATTTTGTAGACATATGGAGGAAATTGAATGTGGATAGAAAGGAATAAACCTTTTTCTCTGCAGTACATGGAACTTAGACAAAAATTGACTATGTCCTAGGACATAAAAAACCTAATGATCAACTGCAGAAAGCTAGAAATAGGAAATACATCTTTCTTAGATCACAATGCAATAAAAGTCACATGCAATATTGGGCTAAGGAGATATAGAACCAGAACCAATTGGAAACTGAATAACCGCATTTTATAGAATGAGTTGACCAAAAAACAAATTATAGAAAGAATTAACCATTTTATCCTAGATAATGACAATAATGAAACAACATTCCAAAACCTATGGGATACACTTAAAGTGGCTCTCAGGGGATATATTATACCTTTAAATGCTTACATGTATAAATTTGAGAAAGAGGAAATGAATGAACTGAATATGCAACTAAAAAAATAAGAGAAAGAACCAATTATCAATCCCCAATTAAATACCAAATTAGAAATTCTAAAAATTAAAGGAGAAATTAATAAAATTGAAAGGAAAAAACTATTGAATTAATAAATAAAACCAAAATTTTGTATATGAAAAAAAATCAACAAAATTGATAAACTTCTGGTCAATTTGATTAAAAAAAAAAGACAAAAGAAAACCAAATTGCTAAGTATCATAACAGAAAAAGGTGAACTCACCACCATTTAGGAGGAAATGAAAGTAATATTTCGAAATTATTTTGCCCAACTCTATGTCAATAAATTTGATAATCTAGGTGAAATGGATGAATATTTACAAAAATATAAGTTGCCTAGGTTAAATGAAGAGGCAATTAAATACATAATCAACCCTATCTCAGAAAAAGAAATTCAAGAAGCCTTCATTGAACTCCCTAAGAAGAAATCTCCAGGGCTTGATGGATTTCACAAGTGAAGTCTACCAAACATTTAATGAACAATTGCTTCCAATTCAATATAAAATCTTTGGAAAAATAGGGAAAGTAGGAACTCTGCCTAACTCATTCTATGAAACCAATATTGTGCTGTTACCTAAAGCAGGAAGAGTTAAAACAGAAAAAGAAAATTATATACCTATCTCTCTGCTGAATATAGATGCAAAAATCTTAAATAAAATGTCATCAAAACAATTACAACAAGTTATCACTATAATAACACATTATGATCAACTAGGATTTATCCCAGGAATGAAGGGTTGGTTCAATGCTAGGAAAACTGTTAGTATACTCAATTATATCAACAACAAACCTATCAGAAATTATATGATCCTATCAATAGATGCTGAAAAAGCTTTTGACAAAATACAGCATCCATTCCTACTGAACACACTAGAGAGAGTGTAGGAATAAATGGACTTTTCCTTAGAATAATTAATAGTAACTATTTGAAACCATCAACAAGCATTATATTCAATGGGAAGAGGCCAGAGGCATTCCCAATAAGATCAGGGCTGAAACAAGGGTGCCCTACTATTCAATATTGTATTACAAATTGAAGGAATTGGAATGGGGAATGAAGAGCCAAAACTCTCACTCTTTGCAGATGGCATGATGGTCTACCTAGAGAATCCCAAGAAATCATCCAAAAAACTACTGGAAACAATTAGCAATTTTAGCAAAGTTGCAGGTTATAAAATAAACCCTCATAAATCTTCAACTTTTCTATATATGTCTAGCAAGATACAGCAGGAAGAGCTAGAAACAGAAATCCCATCCAAAGTAACCTCAGACAATATAAATTACCAGGGAGTCTATTTACCAAGACAGACTCAGAAACTTTTTGAAAACAATTATAAAACCCTTCTCAGACAAATTATATATTATTTAAATAACTGGGCAAATATCAACTGCTCATGCATAGGTAGAGCTAATATAATAAAAATGACAATTCTATCAAAACTAAGCTACCTACTTAGTGCCCTACCAATCAAAATTCCAAAAAATTACTTTAATGCATAACAAAAAAATTGTAAGTAAATTCATATGGAGAAATAAAAAGTCAAGAATTTCCAGGAACTTAATGAAAAAAAAAAGCACAAAGGAAGGGGACTTAACCCTACCTGTTTTAAAATTATATTATCAAGCATCAGTCATCAAAATTGTTTGGTATTGGCTAAGAAATAGAGTGGTGGACCAGTGGAATAGACTAAGCACAAAGCAGAAGATAAGTATATTAATCTGCTGCTTCATAAACCCAAAGAGTCCAGCTATTGGGATAAAAGCTCTCTATTTCATAAAAACTGATGGGGAAAATTGGACGTTAGTATGGAAGAAACTTAGATTAGACCAACATCTTACACCATTTACCAAGATTAGAACCAAATAGTTACAGGATTTAGACATAAAATACAATACTATAAGCAAATTAGAAGATTAAGGACTAGTTTACCTGTTAGATCTATGGAAAGGGGAGCAGTTTATGACTAAGGAAGTGATGGAGAACATCACCAAATACAAACTAGATGATTTCTATTACATTAAATTATAAAGCTTCTGCACAGATAAAATCTGTAACCAAGATCAAAAGAAATGTAGCAAATTGGGAAACAATCTTTACAACTATTCATTCTGACAAAGGAATCATTTCTAAAATATACAGAAAACTGAGTCATACTTTTAAAAGAAAAAAACATTCCCCAATTGACAAATGGTCAAAGGTTATGCAAAGGCAATTTACAGATGAGGAGATCAAAGCAATCCATAGTCATATGAAAAATTGCTCTAAATCATTAATTATTAGAGAAATGCAAATTAAATCTTCTCTGAGGTACCACCTCACACCTCTGAGACTGGCCAATATGACCAGAAAGGTTAATGATCATTGTTGGAATGGTTGTGGGAAATCTGGGACACTATTACACTGTTGGTGGAGCTGTGAACTCATCCAACCTATCGAGAGAGAAAAATTTGGAACTATGCCCAAAGGGCAACAAAAATGAGCATACCCTTTGACCCAACAATACCACTACTGGGTCTATACCCTGAACAGATGATGAAAAAAGGTTAAAACAACACTTGTACAAAAATATTCTTAGCAGCCCTGTTTTGTGGTGGTAAAGAATTGGAAGTCAAGTAAATGTCCTTCAACTGGGGAATGGCTTAGCAAACTGTGGTATATGTATGTCATGGAAAACTACTGTTCTATTAGAAACCAGGAGGGATAGGAATTTAGGGACACTTAGAGTGATTTGCACGAACTGATGCTGGGTAAGATGAGCAGAACTAGAAAAACACTGTATACCCTTACAGTAACATGGGGGTGATGGTCAAGCTTGAAGGACTTGCTCATTCCATCAGAGCAATAATCTGGAAACAATTTTGGGCTGTTTGCAAAGGAGAGTTCTATTTGTATCCAGATAAAGAACTGTGGACTTTGAACGAAGTTCAAGGACTATTCCCTTTTATTTAGAAAAAAAAAACAGATATCTTATTGTCTGATCTTGTTATCTCTTAAATTTTTTATCTCTTTCCTAAGGATATGACTTCTCTCTCATCACACTCAATTTGAATCAATATACAACATGCAAACAAATTAAGGACTGACAGATTGCTTTCCATGGAGGGGGGAGGGAAGTAAGATGGAGGGGAATTGTAAAACTAAAATAGTATCTTTCATAACAAAAAATAGATAATCATAGGTAGAAACTACTATTGTATATAAATTGCAAAACAAATAAAATATTAATAAAAATATATAAGTTCAATTTTAGATATTTAAGATGTCTTTGGACATCCCCTTTGAGATAATCAAAAAACAACTGAAAGTGTGAGACTGGAGGTTAGAAGAGATTTGGGACCAGAATGGAGATGGAGATCTAAGAGACATCTGCATGGATATAATTGAAACCATCATGGCTGAAGAGATCACCAAGTGAAATACTCCACTGCAGTATCCTGCCACTATTTTATGGTGCTACTGAATCTTAACATTTTTTATTTTCAATTAAAGTACTATGTTGTTTTAGAAATATCTATCATATATTTTCAATGCACACTTCAGTACTTCAGCTAAAATGCTATTTCTCCCTAAAATATCCTAAAATTTTTAAAAATATACAAAGTAGAACATTATAATTTGCTTTATTTCCCTGATTCTTTCAATTTTTTATATTTAGTTTCTACTCTCAAATGAATTATTGCCTAAAGATTTCTTTGCAATGCATCAAGATCGCAATTTTTTAACTAATAATATCCTTTTGAAAAATTCTATTCTTTTCAATACATTCATAAATACTAATAACTGTAGTGTTAATTATTTTGGCATACATTTTTAATCATTTAGCTATATTGATTCAATAACTGAAGTTGCCACATCAGCATCAGGTTCTGCAAAGAATAGTTCTATTGAATTTAAATGAAAACATCCATTTTTTTATTATCTCTATGCTAGTTTGGCAAGACTTTCTTTTCTTTGTCTATTCAATTTTTTTTTCCTTAGGTCAGTTCCCATTTCCTCCATCAAACTCTTATTTATTACCTCTGTGGAAGATATTTTCTCTCTTCTCAGATATTCCTGAGTACTTTCTCTTCAACCCTTCTTTGCTTCTCTCACATATTCCTTTTAAGGGTATATATTGCATCACCCAAATAAATTTTAAATTCTTTTAGGAATGTTGTATCATTTTTATCTCAATGTTGCTATTATTTATCTCAGAAATTTATATACAATAAATGTTCTTAATAATTTTTTGGTGAATTAAGTTGATTATTGAATACTTCATACACTGAAGTCATTCAGTAATCTATTCAACAGATTATTATTAAATACATGTTAAGTACTTGGGAAAAAGGGTGAGACAAAGATTTCTAGTGTGTCACTGAACTCCAAGAATGTATATTCTAGAAAAGAAACAGCTAATTCAATCAGAATATATGACTCTGCAGTTGTATTTTTTTTTAGTTTAAAATATATTAAAATGATTACTAAAAAAAGAAAAAGGAGTTGCATCCTTTACTTTTTAAAAATACTTTGGATATAGTAAGTTTCTCTGATAATGGGTTCATTTCTCAAGTGCATAGAGAAATGAGACAAATTTATTAAATAAAGAGAGACATACCCTAATTGATAAGTGGTCCAAGTACATGAATAGGCAGTTTTCAAAAGAAGAAATCAAGTATATTAATAATCGCATGAAAAATGTTCTAAATCAGTACTGATTAGAGAAATTAAAATTAAAAATTAATTAAGTGCAAGTCTTTTTGCTCTGTGGAGGAGAATGTGAGGGGATGGGGAGCTGCAAGAGGTCATTCATAATCTTTCTGCTCCCTCTACACACTCTTCCAGACAGACAGATCCTGAGGGTTAAGTGGCTGTGCAGGTGGGAGGGAAAGAAAAATGAGCACAGATGATTGCTGCATTCAGGAAAAGATGTGCAGTGTGTAATATCTGTGGACCTCTCACCTTCTAGACAAAAGGTTATACAACAATCCTGCTCCAGCTAAATCATTCAGAACTCTTGTTGCTAAAGCATCACTATGAGGCTCACAAAAGACAGTTTGAAGGTGTTCAGAAGTGGGAAGAAATCTGGAAGTTTTTCTTATAGTTTGAGAAAAAAGCTTCAGATCCACACCTATTTACAAAAAGAGGTAGAAATCTCCTTTAGGAAAAGAAGAAATAAGACAAACACCAAAAATTTCTCCCTCAAGTGTAAGATGAGTTAGACACAGACTGAAATGTGGGAACAAGAGCACTCAAAATGTTTATTATGAAAAGGAAGAAATTACTGTTGTATATGATGGAGGAGTGAGAGATGCATCATTTGGGGGGAAAGAAAAGCAAACAGGAAAGACAGTTCAAGAAGATCCAGCAAATAGAAACAGAGATGCTGTACGACATTATACCTAGGATATCCAACAAGCTCCAGGTACTAGGTCCTAATGAACCATAAAAATTCTGCAAGATGTCTTTGACACCTAACTATTTGGAAGAAAGGACGGTACCTCTGGTCAGAAAGGACATAACAAAGAGAACCTTAAGGAAAACATTTAAATTTGATATCCCTTCTTCATTTCTTAATTCTACCAATACTGCCCACTGTGGTTTCCCTGTGCCAGTACTGGATATAAAGATGCTTGGGTATCTCGTGTGCCTATGCATTTATTTATGTATATATCTGTATATATATATATATATATATATATATATATATATATATATATATATATGTATATATATATGCAGGCATGTATTCATCTATATTTCTAGATAAGTATCTTTTATTCCAGGATTATTTTCAATTAAGACATGTTTAACTAATAACTGGATCCACAATTTAGGTATTGATACAAATTACAATCATAGTCTACTAGTCTTTTATTGGACTAGGTGGTCCTAGAGAATGAATCAGTAATTTTTCATCACTGAATCTAAATAAAGTAAATCTAGTGTAATGTAAATAGGTCAAAGTGTCAATTTGAATGTTCTAAAAGAACTATAGTTCCTTGACTCAATTAAAAGAGCATAAAGGGACAATTTTTGTTTCTTTAGTAGAATTAGGAGATGGATGGGTTGAATATTTTCTTTATTTGGTAATATAACTTTTCATTTTGGCTCATAGACTAACAATTCAAAATTTGTCAGTTGTGAATTTTTAATGGATTAACACTTGATTTTAGCTTCTCTCTCTCTCTCTCTCTCTCTCTCTCTCTCTCTCTCTCTCTCTCTCGATAGCCATATCCCCTTCAATATCGCTTAGGACAGCTTACTATAAGTACAAACCATATAATCTGCTTCTTTATTTGAAAATGTAACAGTTAATCAGGAAAACAGAAAATTCTGCCAAAGAACTGACTAGGAAGTTTAGGCTGAATTCCTGGAAGGAAGAGAACTTTCTCCCTCCTTTCATCCATCCCATATCATCTATCCTTTCTGTCTTTAGCCATGTTAGTTGTTATGTCTTTTTTTCTTTCCAGGAGCTAAGTCTCTGAACTTTGCAAATGAGCTTCTGTGTTTGGGGTTGGGCCAGGGGAATAGAGTTCATATCTCCTCTACTCAGCTCTTTGTCTTTCCTGAATTCAAGTCCTTGTCCATGTCCACATTTCTCTGGTGCAGTAAAATCTCAGGGTAGTTACAAAATTGATTGCTAGTACTAGGAAGTTGCCTTGGTTATTGTTCACAATGCTGATGAATCAAGCTTATGTACTTTATCACTATGGCCTTTTCTAAAGCATTATTTATTCTCTAATTTGGGGTTTTCTTCAATCTGTACACCTGAGCTCATTCTGCTATATTCAGCACATTAAATTATTCTCAAAAGTCAAAAAATAAAAAAGAGAAAAAATATCTGTGGCATCACCTCATACTTTTTAGACTGAATAATTTGACACAAAAGGAAAAGGACAAATAGTGGTGAGGATGTGGAAGAATAGTGATGTGAATACACTGCTGGTAGGGTAGTGAACTGGTTCAAACATTGTGGAAAACCAGTGTTCTCTTTGATGTCTTTAGGGTATAAGTCTAGGAGTAGAGTTGCACAGTGCTAGAACGTTTTGGCTCCATTCCAGGTCCAAATATACAGTTTATGTTCTGATATCTTTTAACATGATGATCCTGTGATTAGGTATGCTTAACTGTTTATGTACATGTTACGAATGGCCTGGTAACATTGTAATACCAGACATTATATCCAAGGAGAATAAACAGTAAATCCCTAACCTTCCCCACCTCATCTTCTTTACGACCCACAAGTAGTGGGGTGAAAAAATCTCCATTGAATGTAATAAGCTTCTTCAGGAATGCTATACAACTTGCCAAACATCAATTATGCATAAATTAAGCTTTCTGTTCATATAATATTTATTGACAAGAAGTCTTCTTGTTTTTTCCTGTACTAACAATTTACATCGAAAAGTAACATGCATTTGAAATCATAGGATTTGGGTTCCTTACTATCTATATTTCTTTGAGTAAATCTCAGTTACTTGATCTCAGTTTCCACATCCACAAAATAAAGTTGTTAAGTTAGATGGCCTCTAATTTTTCTTCTAAAGCTAAATAAATGATGATACAATACCACACTCCATAAAATGAAGACGTTTGATGAAATGGATAGCCTCTGAGCTCCCTTCTAACTAAATCTATGATCATCATAGCAGCTATGGAACACGGTGCTCAGAAAGCTTGAAGGCTCAGGAGGAAAAAAAACTGTTATGTAAGACTAAAATGGAGTTGTTCAATTGTCTGAGGTGATTTAGGAAAATTAGAAATGGAATGGAAGAGCCAGGAATTCAAATTAGCCATAAACTAGCAGGTATATGTTCCCAGAGCAGATGAAATGGCTATTCTTTCATGTTTAACAGCAAGTTGCTACCAGGAATGTCAAACATCTTGTATAAATTCCACTGAACTCTTTTCAGAGACAGACCCCTCTGGCCAGCATCCCTCTGGTCTACTTAAGGGACATTTCATTATCACACTGTGAGTTCCTCCCAGTGTTACAAATACAATATTGGAATGAGTTATTTTGTGTGGAGGAAGGCATCCTGATGAGACAAGGTTGATTTCATCTCTAATCCTAAAGAACAGCCTGCCACCAAGTACTACTGGACATATGCATGAAATCTGAAACTCCCTGTTTCAAGTCACATTTACTATAGAGTAACAGTGGAATCTCTTGTACTAGAAACAGTTATTTGGAAAAGAGACATTTTTAGTGGTGACATGCTATATCAGTAGATATGACCAAACTATCCAGAAACATTCCAGTGGATTGCATCTGACTGATTAATGGAAACTAAAAAAAATCAACAATGGATTAATTTGGATAAAAGTAAAAGAGGAAATAGCTTTCCCTACAATTGACCAGACAAATCTGAGAGTGGAGCACCAAGGATTTTTTGCCACAGTAGCTCCCATTGTATTATTACTCTATTTCATGTACTGTGTAAATATGAAATGACATTCTTTTATTCTAATGTGATAATTTGATGGTTAATTGGCAAAAGCCCTATTTTTAAAACACTTACAATCAAAGTAGCAGGGAGAATAATGCTTTAGCATAATTGTCAGAATTACCTGAAAATAAGGTAGTAATGAACATTGTTGTGAGCAGAGAGGTGTTCAAAAGATGTGTTTTTTTCCTTTTCTTTTTTTTAAATTTCTTCATATTTAATACTAATATTTCTTCCAGTGTTGGTAGGCTCAACACTTAGATCAGTTCTTAAAAAGCATGGGTTTCTTGAAGTTTATGTAGTATGACAGCAACATCATTAATGAATGTGACTTTCATTTCTCTTACTGGTAAAGATCTAGAAGGTTGCTCCCAAATATTATTTCTTGTTTTTTTAGGACAAGAAATGTTGCAATACCTATCCTGGAATGCAAGTACTGGAGTTTTCAGATGTCAGAATATATTCATATCAACTTTTTGAACACAATAAGTTATGAGGTTCTAATTCTTTCATGGAGAATGGAAAAGTTCAAATGAGAAGGCCAAAAGTTGAGGTCTATTCCTCAGGAGCCATATGATCTCAGAATGGAAGAAGTCCCCAAGGCCCTCCCCATTATGACATGATCTGACATGACATAAGTTAAAAGATAGGGTCACTGAAACCCTCTAGACATAAATGAATCCAAGAGGAATTAGCTGAAGCAAAAAATCTTCATATTATTCTAAAGCCAATCACCTAATGGTAGTTTAACCATAGTCAGTTTTATAGTCTCTCCATGGTACTTTGTTTTCCTATCTTCACAATACTCTTGTAAGTCATCTCCGTGTAGAGGTTACATCAGCTGAGTAACACCCAATACATGAGAAGATTTTTCAGACATTGCCTATATAGTAATTTGTGTTGTATGATTATACACAGATTTTTTGCAAGGGGTCTATGTTTACTTAATTTTTATTTACATTGGTGGAGAAGATAGGAAGGAAAACAAATTTTGATAATTTAAAAAATAAATTTCTAACTGAAGTTGTAATATACAAAAAATTCCTGGGTTAATTCTTTTTTAATTATATAAATATTTTAATTACCTAGCTGTGTGGCCTTGGGCAAGCCACTTAACCCAATTTGCCTTGCAGAAAAAAAACTAAAAAATATATAAATATTTATTTGTTTTCTATCTATCATTTTTGATAAGGTTTTGAATAGTTTCTACCTATCATTTTTTGGTATGGTTTTTAAATTTTATACTTCCCCCACCACTCTCTCATCCCTCCCCCCTCCCTCCTCCAGAAGGCAATATGAAAATCTTCACATTGTTTCTATACTATACATGATCAAAATGTGTTCAGAGATAAAAAACATGTCCTTGAGGAAAACAAAATAATAGAGATAGCCAAAATTATGTAGTATATAAGGTAACTTTTTTTTTAAATGAAGGTAATATTCCTTGTTCTTCGTTTAAACTCCACAGTTCTTTCCCTGGATGCAGATGTTATTCTCTGTCACAGATACCCTAAAATTGTCCCTGCTTATTACACTGATGGAATGAGCAAGTCTATTAAGGTGGATCATCACCCTCATGTTACTGTTAGGGTGTATAATGTTCTTCTGGTTCTGCTCATCTCACTCAGCATCAGTTCATGCAAGTCTTTCCATGCTTCTCTGAAATCCCATGCTTCCTAGTTTCTAATAGAACAATAGTGTTTCATAACATACATGTACAACAATTTGTTCAGCCATTGACCAATTGATGGATATCCCTCGATTTCTAATTCTTTGCCACCACAAACAGATATTTTTGTACAAGTGATGGGTAATTCTTAAGGGGAAAATACATATCCAGCAAAGTGAAGAATTCTGGGAAGTTTACATGAATTTAATCAAAATAATATGTCAGGATAATAAATAATATTGACATTGTGTCAACTTGCTATCACAGTCTGACCACTTGTCTTCATATCATGTATAGAGGAAAGAACAGGAGGAGAACAAACAATATTGGACTGGAAATCATTACAACTGGTTACCAATACTCTGTACAAGTGAAGAAATATTACTTCTGGGCAAATAAATCCATCTTCTTGAGATTCAATTTTGGTAAAATGACAGAGTTTACATATTTGAATTCTAAGATAGCTTGATCTGTGGTTATAACACTAATGATAAAAGAGAAGATTCCATAGTTAGGATGTTATTTCCTACACAAAATATTTCATAATTATACTAATTAATCATTTACTCCATTTCTGAAATAAATTAATGTATCTCATATATAAAATAAATTAATGCATCTCATATATATATACATATACATATATATATATATTTCTGAAATAAATTAATGTATCTCATATATAAAATAAATTAATGTATCTCATATATATACATATACATATATATTTCTGAAATAAATTAATGTATCTCATATATAAAATAAATTAATGTATCTCATATATACATATACATATATATATTTCTGAAATAAGTTAATGTATCTCATATATAAAATAAATTAATGTATCTCATATATATACATATACATATACATATATATATATATATATATATATATATACATATACATATATATATATATATATATATATGGATGGATTAAACTCACATCCCACATCCCGCATCCAAGTAAGATAAAAATTAACATTCTTCTTCTGACCCAGACTCAATCATACTGGGAAGTGACTCTTCCTTAGAAAGGGTGAGTCATCTCTCACCAACTGCCAATCAACTGCCACTCATAGAGCAGACTAGGCAGCCTGAACTGGAGAAGCAAGGGATCCTCAGGGAGAGACTTGGCCAGATTGTCAGGCAATTTAAATCCTCACCATCACTTTGATCACCTTCTCCCCTCAGACCCTGATGAAAATAGCCCAGATCTCTGAACCCTAGATTCTTGGGAATAATAGTATCCCCAGACCATAAGGTCTGCTTTCAGCCTAGTTTCCATATCTGTTATTGAAGGAAGATAATATTAACAAGAAAGAGAGCACCACTCTCTATACCACCAATAATAATGTCTGATTTACTGTCACCTGCAGTTATTATTGGCAACCTCCCAACCCCAGTTCTGTTGCAAGTCTGGACGTCATATTTATATATCATATTGGGAAGCAATGCCTATGGAGATGGAGGTAAGCATTCCCACTAACTGCAAATGAACTGCCATTCACAGTATAGGAAAGTTAGTCTACCTGAAGTCCTGAAGTAACAAGTAACAGGAAAGTCAAACTATCAACATCACCTTACCACCATTTCATCTCAAACTTCAGAGGCCATAGTACAGGAAGAGAAAGGAAAGGAAGAAGAGACCTAGCATTCATTGATCATTTGCCACATTCCAGGCATTGTGTTAACTGCTTTGCTAATTCAAGCCTTTGAAAAAGGAATATTTGTGGGCAATAATCCAAAGTAATTAGTCTGGGAAACAAAACCTATGGTTATGATGATAGCTGAAAATGCCCATATATGTTAACTCTCTAATTAGAAAGGTAACTCCTTGAGGGCAGGGACTGACTTACTTTTCTATTTGTATCCTATGCACTTGGCATAGTGTTTTACATACAAATAACAAAGCAATAAATGTCATATTCATTCATTTCTTGAAGGCAGTTTTTTTTTTTTTTTTTACTAACAGGGTACCATGCAAAAAAGTGAAAGAGGTTTATGAACCTGTGATTTTAACCATATAGGGATCACCTAGATAAGAGAAGTCCATCTACCAGTGACTGCTTCACTTTCTTTAAAATTTTAAAGAACTTAATCAAGGCAATATCTCCAGAATATGTGAAGAAAGTTTTGAAAACAGCTTTTCTAATTCCAAGATCAGGTCCTTAACCATTGCAACAGATTGCTTCTCTTGTCACATTTACATGTAGTAGGTACTAAGAAAAGATTTTATTGAATTTAATGAACTGTCCTCCTTTCCTCAATCACCATATTTTCTTTAATATTTTGTTCATATGAGTGATTGGTGGTGGCCAACTCTTCTAGAATCTGACTTTTCAGTAAGTTGGATACCCTCTGGGAAATATGCAGCCATCCAATTTATTTTGTTTTGTTTCATTGGTTTCTGATTGAACACAGGATGACATTATAGTTTTCTCACAAATGATTACATGTAAACTTGAAAACCCGAGTTGGAAGGAGGACCTGATTAAATCTGTGTTTTCCATGGTTTAGGCTTCAAATTGGTAATACAAGTCCTCTTAAATGGTCATGTTGAGCTGATGTCAAGAATGGACGTGTTCCTACTTTCTACATTTGCTCTTCTCTGTTTCATCTAGAAAATAGTAAACTACTCACTCCTACAGGGTTGACAAATAATTCAACCTATCTTAACTTATGTGTACTGGAACAGGCTCAGACCTCTTCAAACAGCAAATATGGCATTGATCTCTCTCACCTCTAAAAAACAATATTTCAAGTAAAATTAATTACAAACATATTACATTTACATTTTTTAAATTAGTGGTATCTTTTCAACTTTTGGATCAAAAGGAAAAAAAAAAACAAAGATAAGCTGAGCACAGCAGATGACGGTATGATAACTTCCACCAAAGTCAAAATGAAAAGAACAATCTTGAAAAACTGATTCTGTCAAATGTCAGAAATGAATATGAGCTTATTAATTGGAATAATATTAAAGAAGATTCATTTCTGTTTGCTTTTCTTCCACATCCTTAGACCACTGTCATTCCATTTGACTTACAACTGAAATTCCTCATATTAGCATGAGTTTTATCTTGAGAACAAGAACTTTCTTTTCTATTAGTAACCTGAATACTTAACAAATTGTTTTGTACATGTAAGATCTCAGATTTTTTTTATTATACATTAGTCAATCCATTCATTAATTTCTCCAGTGTCTTTTGGGTGAAATTCCATTTTATTTCTTTTCTTTGCTATAGAAGTGAGTAAATCAGACATTATGAAATGTTATATTTAATGATTAATATATTATTAGAAAATATAAATATTAGCATAAAAGAAAATGGAGCATAATCAAGATGGATGAAATAGAAAAAAGGAAACTTACTTCATTCTACATACACACGCTCATGTATACACACATATGTATGCATGAGAGAGACAAAGAGTGAAAGGTAAACAATTTTTATTGGTTTTCATGAGATATGAAGAATGACTGAGGGACCTGAAATACTTCATGTCAGACACAATAAGTCTATGCAAGTTTCAATAGTTATCTGATGAAGAGTTTGACTTGTTCTAATCATCCCCTAGAGGTTAGAACTGGTATCAATGAAAAGAAGTTGTGCAAACCAAATTTGAACTTTAATTTGATTTTATCCAACAAGCATTTATTAAGTGTTTGTTATGGTTCAGGAACTGTGTTAGGCATTGAGGATATAAAAGGTTTTTTTGTTGTTGTTTCGTTTTATTTTGTTTTTCTTCTGTATGGGAATAGCATTCTCCATAACTGATCTAATAGGGTTGTCCTAGCATTGTGAAATGATAAGAGCAGCTGCATCCATCCTGAGTTAATCTTCTTACAGTGTTGCTGTTAATGTGTACATTGTTCTCTTGGTTCTGCTCCCTTCCCTCAGCATCAGATCCTTTTAATGCATCTCGTGGGTCCTGTATTTGGGGACTGAATTCTCTGTTCAGTTCTGTCTTTTTTGTCAGGAAATTTTAAAAGTCCTTTATTTTGTTGAACATGCATCTTTTCCCCTGAAAGTATAAGCTGAATTTTATAGGGTATTAAATTCTTGGTTGTAATCCCAGCTGATATATGGTATTGCACATCGTCCAGTCCTTCAATATTGAGGCTGATAGGTCCTCTTTGAGTCTGATTGTGTGTCCTTTGTATTTAAATTGTTTTATTATTGCTGCTTGCAGTATTTTCTCCTTTACTTTAGAGTTCTAGAGTTTGGTTATAAAAGCCCTTGAAGTTTTCATTCTGATGTGATGATATAAAATCAATAAGCGAATTGTCCTTGTCATCAAGTTTACATTTTACTGAAGAGAAATGATGTACACATGCAAAATTCAATACAAAGTAGTTTCAGGAAAGGAAATAGCATTTATAACTTGAGGTTAAGAGGGAATTAAAAACAAACAAACAATAAAATCTCATAAATTTCCCAACCATAAGGTCTATCCAAATGTGAAATTCACTGCCTCTGGAGTTAGCAGATTCTTCAAGAAAAGATGAATGATCATTTCCAGTACACATTGAATAGGGTATTCTTTCTCACAAAGGCACTCTATTAGGTGGCTACTAATCTATCTCCCAAATATGAAATTCTATAATTCTATGTCTCTTCATTGGAAAAGATAAGTATGTACATTTATGCCTTATGTTTCCCTCTCAAACAGTCTTAAATACTAACATTTTAAATAAACATCTACATAGGAATACCTGGGACATCATGATGTAGTAACTACAGCCCCAGGACTAAAGCCATGAAGTTCTCAAACCACTTAATTTTAATGTGCTTCTGGGTCAAGCAAGTCCCAGGTTCTTACTTATTGAGTTATGGACAATTGGGATTTGTACTGAAGCGGAGATTTGACACAACTGACATTTCTCATGGGATTTAAAAATAATAATTTATGTTCCACAGTATTGATTGCGCTTGAAGTGATGGGGTGAATTCGCAATTAATTTAGGATTTGTATATAGTCAAACAAAATACTTAGAGTTAAACACTGTGTCCCAACAGGTTAGCCCTTTCATTTGAAAGAATAGCCTGGAGTAACTAGGTTCACTATAATACTGTCTTTAGATATGTAATTGGAGAACATATCAATGCTTATTTCCCCAAATAGAAAAAGAAAATACTATATCAATGAGATTAGGATTTGGGAATCCCAATTCTCTCTCTTGCACATCTCCCAGATGTGCTCTGGACTCTCTATCATGCCCTTAAATAAATGACATAATGAGATACATAGGTCTGGGTCAGACATAAGTGTATGTGATGAATAAGATCAGCTCAATAAGATATAGCTTTATAATACAATAAAAGGACAGGATTAAGAGTGAGTGCCTGTCACAATCAGCTGGGGTAAAAGCAGGAAGACTAGGACCAATATAATCTCCATATTTCTTTTTGCTTGTTTGATTTTAATGTCAGCATTTCAGTCATACAAACAAACATCCAAAAGAATAACAACAATAATGACAGAATTATAATTTTGCTGCTTGGTCTTTTGGCTTTCAATTATCCTTGGAAAGTAGGTGATGTCACTACCATTGGTGCCATGTGCTGCTGCTCCTTGTGGCTCAGCAGGAAGCACTATAACTGTTTCCTTAAGAGTGTTCCCTCTCAGTTTTGTGGGATCTCTTTTAAATCTTTCCTTTACTCTAAATAAGGTAGTTATAAAGGGTAAAATTCCAAATCTTGTATTCCCTTTTTTTAGTCTTCCTTCATCCACAGGTTTTGCACCCCCAACTAGAAGTATATTTTTTTTCTGGGTAGCATGGTAGATAGAATACGACTTTGACTGTGAGGTCCTTGGTTTAAATCCTATTTTTGTTACCATCAGTGTGAACTGGAGTGCATAATTTAAGCTTTTTGTACTTCAGTTTTCTTATTTGTAAAATTAAAGGATTGACCTGAGTGATATCTGGGGTCAATTCAAGTTTTTGGTTTATAAATCTACATGGATAAGTTTCTTGACCCCTGTAACTCTTAGATCCTTCCTTAAAAATGGTGAATTCATTCATTTCCAAGTCTATTTTGCATATACTTATATTTATATATTTTGTGTGGATGTTTCATTTTTTTCCTTACAAAGATAATTTTGGGTATTTTTAGTGAGGAGATAGTTTCATTTTTTCTTTGCATCACAGTTTTATGCATGGTATCTTGCACATGTTGAACAGTTAAATGCTTGCTGTATGATTGTTTATCCTATGTTTAACTATTAAAAATATTCATAGAATTCTCTTTACAATATTAATGAGAAAATTAAATCGATTTTTGCTAACTCTTCCTTTTCGTTGTTTTAAAAATAACTATTTTTCTCAAGGGCATTGGTATATTAATCAAGCACACTGATCACTGTTATCATAGAGGCAAGAGGAGAATACCACATAAACTTAATTTTAATACTAAAACAATGGCAATTAGTATTAAACCTATACTTTCACAGGAAAATGAAATAATTATTAAACTATTTAAGCTAAAATATTTCCAGGAGTTCTTTGGAAAGGATGTCAGAGTATCACTAAATTTATACTTTCAGAGTCCTTAGTAACTATCTAGTCCAAGCCAAAATCTTCTTTAGGGTAGACAACATATGGACATTAAAATGTTAGCAAATAATGCCCATATGCTCAAAATATGTCATTTTGACAAACACACATCAACTTCTGATTTCCAAATGATACTGTTTTTAGAGGTCTAACCAATCAAATAATACATGTGACATATGCTACTTGTTTTCTCACATTTCTTACAAAATAATTTCTGAGATGAATCTCACGCATAAAAAGGATTCCAGATAACACTTATTTTAGAAATTTCATTATTTGATTTACTATATATTCTAGTGTTCGTTTGATGACTGATTAAAATATACATGTTCTGATCCTAAACATTGTCAAACTGTTAGGTAACTTAGAGTTAATTAAGGAATTAATGCTATGTCATATTGAATTAATGAATACATGCTAGCTCATAATTAATTATTGTTAGCTCACAGTTTTATTTAATTTTTGGTTTTGAAATTCATATCAGGACAGTACAGAAAGGCATATTTTAAATTAAACAGCAATAATTTCTTTCAATCACAACTCAATGGAGTGTAAGAATGCTATGAAACTTGTCAGAGCATTATTAGTCAAATGCTACTAATAATAAAATGATGTTTAGCATTTCTTACAAATGAATTTTTCCACAAATGATAGAAATGGCCTAGACTGATTTTAGATATCATTATTAAGTTCTGGGTGAATGTAAGAGAGTCAGTAACATAGTCACTAAACTGGAAGAATATTTTCATCTCACTGGTGTTCACTTTCAAATCAGCATCCAGGGGCTTCTATTGGGATGGCATAGTGAAGCAATGAGGAGTCCTTCATTCTAAGGATTAACCTCAAAAACAGGGATAGAAAAGCTGAAAAAAAAGCCAGCCATGTTTTCATGCAAAAACTAAAATTAATTTGAGACAGTAAAACACAAAAAAATTTAAAAAATTAAAATAAAATAAAGAAAAATACAAGAAACTCTCAAATAACATAAGAAGTCATATTATAAATAATACAATTGCTAAAAATATAATTATAGAGATCAGTTGCTGTAATTAAAAGAAAAGAAATCAGCAGAAATAATATAAAGGATTAAAGAAGACTAGTGGACACAATTGAAAATAAGATACTAGTAATAATGAATATTATTAAAGAATGCAGGCAAAATATGAAAATATCAGAAGATGTAGGTAAGGGCAAAAACACAGTGAAGGATAAGCTGGTACATGACATGGTTAAATTGGAAAAAATGTTCAGAAAATGATTCAACCTTGTGGGGTGTTGGGGGACAGGAGGAGGAGGAGACAGAGATTGAGAAGGAATAAAGAATCAGCATCATTTCTCTCCTTCCAGCACTCTAAGCTGCTGAATGAAAGCAGCTGAGTTTGCAGATTATTGTTATAAAATAAGGGGCTAGGTAGTGTGAGGGCTTCTCATAATCCCTAAACATTTCTTTTTTAAATTTAAATAATATTGAACATTTACATAGTGCTTCGAATTTTGCAAGGTGATTTCTTATTTGTTTTTCACAACTTTGTAAAGTGCATGCTGTTATTATTCCCATTTAAAAAAATTTTTAATTACTTTGAATTTTATAATCCCCCCACAATCCTCTCCCCATCCACCACAGAAGGCAGTCTGTTAGTCTTTATATTGTTTCCATGGTATACATTGATCTAATTTGAATGTGATGAGAGAGAAACCATATCCTTAAGGAAAAAAAAATAAATTCTAAGAGATATCAAAATTATATAATAAGATAATGATTTTTTTTTAAATTAATGGCAATAGTCTTTGGTCTTTGTTCAAACTCCACCATTATTTCTCTGGATACAGATGGTCCCCAAACTGTGCCTGATTGTTGCACTGATAGAATGAGCAAATCCATTAAGGTTGATCATCAACCCTATGTTGCTATTAGGGTATATAATGTTGTGGTTCTGCTCATTAGTTCATACAAATCCTTCCAGGCTACCCTGAATTCCCATCTCTGCTGGTTTCTAAAATAACAATAGTCTTCCAATTGATGGACATACACTCAATTTTTAATTCTTTGCCACCACAAACATGGTTGCTATGAATATTTTTGTACAAGTGATGTTTGACCCTTTTTCATAATCTCCTTCAGGGTATAGACTCAATAGTGGTATAGCTGGATCAAAGGGTGTGCACATATTTGTTGCCTTTTGGGAATGATTCCAAATTCCTCTCCAGAAAGGTTGGATGAGTTCACAACTTCACCAAAAATGTAATAATATCCCAGATTTCTCACATCCCTTCCAACATTGATTCACTGTCCTTTCTGCTCATATTGGTCAGTCTGACAGGTGTGAGGTGGAATCTCAGAGATTCTTCAATTTGTATTTCTCTAATAAATAGTGATTAAGAGTATTTTTTCACATGACTATGGATAGCTTTTATTTCCTCATGTGAAAATTGCCTTTGCATATCCTTTGACGATTTGTCAATTGGGGAATGACTTGCTTTTTTTAAAAAAAATTGACTTAGTTCTCTGTATATTTTAGAAAAGAGTTCTTTGTCAGAAATACTAGTTGTAAAAATTGTTTCCCAATTTACTATATTTTGTTTGATCTTATTTACAGTGGTTTTGTCTGTGCAATACCTTTTTAATTTAATGTAATCAAAATTATCTAGCTTGTTTTTAAAAATGCTCTTCATCTCTTCCTTTGTAATAAACTGGTTCCCTTTCCATAGATCTGACAGGCAAACTACTCTTTTTTCATATATTTTACTTAAAATATTGGGTTTTTTTTATGTCTAGATACTGTGTCCATTTTGATCCTATCTTGCTAAAAGGTGTGAGGTGTTGTTTTAATCCACGTTTCTGACATATTAACTTTCAGTTTTCCCAACAGGTTTTATCTAAGTGAGTTTTTGTCCCAGTAGTTGAACTCTTTGGGTTTATCAAATAGCATCTTACTATAATCATTTCCTGATATTGCACTTACTTAATTCCATTGATCCACCACTTTATTTCTTAGCCAATACCAAACAGTTTTGATGGCTCATGTTTTATATATAATTTTAGATCCCTTAGAACTAAACCACCTTCTTTTGATTTTTTATCCATTCCCTGGAAATTCTTGACTTTTTATTTCTCCATATGAATTTATATACATTTTTTCTAACTCATAAAAATAATTGTTTTGAATTTTAAGTGGTAGGGTACTAAATAAGTAGTTTAATTTTGGTAGAATTATCATTTTTTTATATTAGCTCAGCCTATCTGTGAGCAGTTGATATTGGCCAGTTATTTAAATCTGATTTTATTTAATTAAGAAGTGTTTTGTAATGGTTTGCAAAAAGTTTCTGAGACTGCCTTAGGAGGTAGACTCCCAAATACTTTATATTGTCTAAATTTACTTTGAAAGTGATTCCTATATATTTCATATATATATATATATATACATATATATATATATATATATATATATATATATCTGAATATGCTTAAGTTTAAAGGGAAGAGAAAACCAGTTTTTATTAAAAATTTTAATTTTTTTGTTGTAATGCATATACTTTGTTAAATTTTAAAAGCAACCTAAGACAATAACGAAGTACATTTTCTCTTTCACTCCAGACTCCTCTTCTTCCAACTTAATATCAAGGGCCAAAATTATTGGATATATGCAAATTTAATTGGAAAAGTGCAAAGGTTTAGAGGACAGTCAAGTATGACAGATAGGTGGGATAGAAGATAGAACACTTGAGTCATAATCATGTTGTTGATGATGTTTCTCCTTCATTCTCTTTTGTTTGTTTGTGTTTTTGGAAGTGAATACAAAGCTGTTTATTGAAGGAAGGAAGAGTGGATTGAGTTCAGGCAGACTCCAGCACTGGGGAGTGGGGAGAGCAAATCTTTTTATAGGGTTTTGAGGTATAGGAGGTTGGATGGTATGGTTTCTTTAGGGACTGAGAGCCATTGGCATGTTCAAGGAGGATATGTTTTGTTTGGGGGTTCATTAACATGAGATTCTTCACTATTTGAAGTTTCTATGGAGGTCAGGGTTTGTGGCAAATATGAAACTCAGGTCTGAATCCAAGAACCATGAAATGGCAAATATTTCCCAAGGAAATTTTGGAATTGAAATAATGGAGAAACAGGTACTCTGAGGTCCCATGACAGGATCTGTTTAGTAAATGTTAAGGGTTTCCCTGAATTTGTCTTCTGGAGTTGCCATATTTTTCAGAAATACTGAAGGTAGATTGGGCAGGAGACTGTGAATGTATCAAGAATTAACCTCAGTTGATATAATCATCATTGGCATTCCAAACTGGACTCCTTGGGTGTCCTTCAGTGTCAAACCAAGCACTTGGACAGCACCAGATGAAGAAAATGTATGTGCAGTTGGGGTTCTTGTGGTTATACATACCCTCTATCTTCATGCTTACTTGTTCCCAGTGGAAAAGCATGAAACTTTTGCCACCCTATTCATGCATGATTTCTCCTCCCCTTTGGGAGGAAGTCAATCTTTTCCCTTGATCTACCATTCTTTTCTTTCCCTTAGGAGGAGTTTGCTGTACTTCCTCCTCCCTTTGTGCAATTTTATAAACATGCAAACTTCTGTTTGGATTATTAACTCCTGTGCCTGGAGTTTTATGCCTTCAAATTCCGTTTCCTCCTGTACATTCTCTATATATGCTTCTTCTGACTCTTCTAATTTATGAGAAGGTTCATATGAGTATTATCAGTATCATTATCCCAGACAGGAATACATACAGTTCAACATCTCATCCACCTTCTCTATGCTTCAACTGAGTCCTGTACTTGAAGATCAAACTTTCTGTTTTGCTCTGGCCATTTCAACAGGAACATTTGAAATTAACCTTGTTTCATTAAATATCCATCCTTTACCCTAGAAGTGGCTGTTTGGCTATGTAGTTGATTCTCATTTGTACTCCAAAGTCTTTTGCTTTCCAAAATATTATATTTCAAATCCTACAGGCCCTTAATGTAGATGCTACTAAGCACTGTACAATCCTGAGTGTAACTCCACAATATTTGAATTGCTTCATTTTGGCTACTTGCAATATTTTCTCTTTGTATTGGGAGTCCTGGGGGTTATTTTTCTTGGATCTCTTTCAGGAGGATATTGGTGAATTCTCTAAATTTCTATTTTGCCCTCTGTTTCTATGATATCAGAGCAGTTTTCCTGTAGAAATTCTTTAAAAATGAAATCAAGGCCCATTTCCTGATCATGATTTTCAGGTAGCCTTATTATTTTAAAATTGTTTCTTTGGATCTGTTTTCCAAGTTGGTTGTTTGTTCAAAGAGATATTTCACATTTTCTTCTAGTTTTTTCATTCTTTTAGTATTGTTTTATTGATTCTTGATTCCTCCCAAATTCATAAGCTTCCTTTAGATACATCATACATTTGAAGGAGTTGTTTTCTTCAGAGAGGTTTCTTATCTCTTTTTTATATCTGACCAATTCTATTTTTAAGGTATTTATTTCCTCATTAACTTTTTGGACTGTTTTTTCCCATTTGATCTAAAATAGTTTTTAACATGTTTTCTTCAACAATTTTTGGATCTGCTGACCTGGTTTTAATGTTTTTTCTACAACTCTCTCATTTCTCTTCCCAATTTTTCCTCTACAAGCCTTACTTGATTTTTGCAATCTTTTTTGAGTTCTGCTATAGCATGAGCATGATACCTAATTTTCTTGGAGGCTTTAGATACAGAACCTTAGACTTTGTCTTCTTCTGAGTGTGTGTTTTGGTGCTCTATGGGACCAATGTAATTTTCATGATCATTCTCCTTTTTTTTTGTTTACTTATTTCCCCAGCTTATGTCCTGATTTTCGAATGCTTCCCAAGATTTTGAAGGTTATTGGAACTCCCCCACAAAAGGACCTCAGTTCCTTCAAGGTCTGATGTGAGGCTCTGACTTCTCTCCTGGCCTGTGTTTTGGTCTCTGTGTGACCACAAGCACACCCCTTTGACCTGGAGCTGTCAGGAGGATCCCTTCTTCATTATGGTTGACTGAGGTCCCAGACTGTGACTAGGATATGAATATGGAAAAACATGAGTCCTGTCCCAGGGACAGAGGAGACTTGATAGTCTCCCCCCACCCCCTTCCCTTCCATGGGTTGAGTAGTAGCTGATGGTGGCTCGCTGATGGGTGACTCTGTGGCCTGCTTCTGTTTCCTGGGATCTGGGCTGTGCTGAGGGCCATGCTGGCTCTGCACTCACTCTGGTAGAGTTTCCCCCACTCATCTTCCAAGTTGTGCTTGGTGTTCCCTGGATTGAAAGTTCAGAAAACTAATTCTGCCTGCTAAGAGCCAGTGCTCCTAGGGACCCAGGCTCCCCATGAGCTTTTTCCAGAAGACTGGAGCACCTTCACTCTTGCCCAGTGATCCTAGATATGCTGCTGCCCCATATAACACCATGAAACAGAACCTGTTCATGATCTTCCAGTTTATCCTGGACTGGAGAATTGCCTCACTGGTGTTTCTGTGGGCTCTATCTCTCAAAACTTTAGTTAGAGTTATTATTTTAAAGTTTTTGAAAGAGAGCTCCTGGAAAACCCTGTGCTCATGCTGCTATCCTGGAGGTGATACCATAACAAGCACATGAATTGGATTTGAGTGATGAGGTTCTATGCTAAGTAACCAGTCTCACTTTATTCTCCAGAGCCATCTGCTTCCAGTAACCAAATTTGAATCAGGAATATTGGAGGTGGCCCTGCATGTGAGGCAAGCAGCATTGCCCTGGTCTTAAAGTTACTAAGTGTCAAGTGTCTGAGCCTGGATTTAAACTTCCATTCTCCTGACTTCTAGGCCAGTGCTCTATACAATGAACCACCTAGTTGCCCCAATTAATTTAGGATTTGTATAGAGTCAAAGAAAATAGTTAACTGAGTTAAACACTTTGTGTCACAACAGCTTAGTCCTGTCCTCTTAATCGATAGGAAGTCACAAGTCATGAGATCCAATCCAAGCTCAGATATTTACAAGCTATGTGACCTGAGTCAGTTAACTCCTATTTTTTTTTTCAATTTCATCAACTATAAGATGGGGGTAAATAAAAGTGTGTGCTTCTCAAAGTTGTTTGTGATGATAAAATGAGATGGTATCTATAACATGCTTAGTATAACTGCTAGCATGTATTTGATGTAATAAAAATGCTAGTATTATAGTTAGTTGTGTTGTTGTAGGGGAATAAGAAGCTTCATCTGCAAGTTATATGACTTTTGTTTCTATAAGAAGGAAGAGTATTTATAAAACCAAACTAAGGTGGTGAATTGGACAAGGTGATTTGAACAGTTCCAATTTTAAACTTCATTACCCTTAACATCTGATAAAGGAGTACTACAGAACTGATACCTGTAAGTAGTAGGGTCCATATGAGATGAAATTTTGCTAAAATATATCAATCCTCTGAGCACCAATTGCCTCAAATGATCCTAGATCTAGAGATGGGATGGACCCTGGAAATCATTTAATCCAATATATATATATATATATATATATATATATATATATATATATATATATACATTTTTGAGCTGTAAAATAAAGTCCAGGAAGATTAAATAACTTAACTAGGGTGATGTGACTAGTGGGCATCAGAGGGAGGATTTGAAGCCAGGTCTTCTTACTCCATAGATACTCAATTACTTGTTATAATTTATTTGCTATATTATAGAATATTTTAATATACTGTTCTCTTCAGAGATAATCAAGATTTTATTTGAAATTTGATTGAATGTTTGACATTCTTATTATAGCAATTAATGCTATTCTCTTTTTCTGTTTAGGTTTGAAACAAAAATATGTTGAAATATTAGAATGGGAGGAACCCAATCAAAATAAAATGAATCCCTAATAGACCTAAAGAACAAAACTTAAGGTCAGTAGATTGCATTCAGTCTAATTAACAAAGCATAGCCATAATAAGAGAGCTTATAAAATATAAACTTTTAGAAAAAAAAACTGAAATTAGAAAAAAACTTACTTCCAATATCCTCCCTAGGTTTTCAATAATGGATTAATAGGAATGCTTAAAAAATGAAATATATTGAACTAATTGATAGAATTCTAAAAATAAATGATAATATCTTTTATATTTCACATTTGACTTCATAGGGAGTACCATTGATAAGATGCTAAAGGTAATGAAGTTTAAAATGGGAACTGTTCAAAGACTAAATGTAGTACAAAAGTTGATCTGTGTTGCTTTCATTAAAGATAAAATAGATTCCTTAATGATCCCTTCTCTGACAACTAAGGATAACATCCTCCTCACTGATGATGGTCAAAATTAGATACCTTCCAATTGCAAATATACTTTCTCTGACAAGGAGCCCAAGCTGATAGACATTGCCACTTGATAAGAAAGAGACAATAATATTTCATCTTTCAAATGAGTGATTTCTGTGATGAAGTCGAAGACTGAATTGCTTAAGAAAAAGACTTCTGCATAATAAGGATAAAGGTGGTTGATAATGATTTAAGAATTGCTTAATCAGATGTAGTTTATGTTTTTAAATATAATGATGTAAGTTGCAATATATTGACTAGTTTTTCTAATTGTTCAGACTGGAAAAAGAGATGTGTTGGCAATGTTAAAGTGATCTTAACATCTTGTTCTAAAATAATGCTTACCTGAATAAACTATGTGAAACTGCTGTGCTTTGAGGAAATATAACAAATTACTTGAAAGGTACAGCCTTAAAGCTGCTAGCCATTGGTAACTAAATTGGCAGCTTTCTGCCAACACCATTCAATGGCACTTCAAAGCTTGATGATGGGGGCTTTGTGAGGCCATTCATCATCACCTGTCACTTGAAAGCATGAATTAAAATTCAGCCTCCCCCCCATCTATTAGAAGGCAAGTATGTTTATTTGGAGTCCCCACAGAAAAACTGCGGCTTAAAGTCAAATTTTTAAAAATATATACATAAGTATTAGTATATGCATAGACCTAAAATGGTCCATGTTTGTTTTATAGTCAAAAACTATTTTGAAATAGAGCAAAGAAAAGTTGTTCTAAATGAGGAAAAGTAGTTGTCTGAAATGAGTATTAAGTTAAAAGCCTCTAATTTTATAGGTCATAGTAATTTCACAGGTTACTATGTTAATGGTGAAGAATGGCTTCAAATGTATCTGCTTATTTTCACCAAAATGTGAAAGGAAAGAAAAAGAGAATTCTCTTTCTGCTTTCTTTGAAATATTTTATTAACACATACTTTAAATGGGAGTCAGGAATGGCAAATAACTATGATAAATAAGCAGAATTTGATGCATTTGACCACAAAGTGCCATTTTATAATTATGGAAATTTTATTCTCATTTTACAATTAATTACATTAAAAGAGTATGAATTTAAAAGAATGGATATAAAAAAAAAATACTCAAACTGAACCAGTACATTGCATGAACAGGCCTTGGTGGTCTTGAAAAGTAACTATTGGCATAGATATTCATTTTGTCTCTGATTGACATATTTGAGGATAATTGTGCATTTTGTAAGTGAGATGTTACTACAGGTTAAGTGGTCCATAAGTGGTTCTATGGAACTGCCAATTGAAGTCCTTTCACTATTAAGACAAGTAACCTTTAATTAGACACAAAGACACACACAATGGTGAAAAGTAGCATTGACATTGCTTTTAACCTGAATTTTTCAATGTGAAACTGAGAGTTCATCTCTTTGAAAATAAGCTTATATTGATCACCAAAACATGCAGAACCAAACTAAAGGAAAATAAAAGCTTTATCTTAAGCAACAGCAAAATATTTTCATTGTCATTTTTTCTTGAAAACTTGTACCTTTTAAAATAAAATTACACTGGTATATATAAGACAAAGTCTGTTTAGCTCTATTAGGTTTCATGGAATGAAAGGAATCCTTACCCCCCTAAGGTTTAACCTTTTAAAGTTCCCTAAATAGTAAAAGGCAGACAGACTGTTTTGAGATGAAGTAGAATTTTGCATGTCTTTGAAAACATTATTGCTAGACTTTCCAATCTGCTGTTTATCAATCCAAAACAAATATTACTAATGGAACAGTTTTTTAATGAAATCAAAATTTGGCACCAGGAAATCAAACAAGCATTTTTCATCTTCTGTTTTCAGATGCCTACATAATATTCCAGTCCAGGAAACAGTAACGATAATGCTTAAGGATCCCTGAAAATAATTATTTTCAAATCGGGTGATGCCTTACCATATTTTCTAGCATTTTTTTGTGAGGAAGGCTGGGGTAAAAGTCACAACACAGAATATCTTCTAAATATTAAAAAAAAAATTTGTGATACAATAGTAAGAGAAAACTTTTGAAAATATTACTTGAAGGAAGTACTATTATCATCTTCTAGGGTATACTAAAATAATTTTAATTGTCTTGGAGTAATTAACTGATTCCAAATTCATAGAAAATTTTAAAACATAAAAGTATATGAATAGCTCGGAAGTCTTGTAATTCAACTTACATTTGAGTAAAAATGAGCTTCATGATATATGGAAGTGACTCACATCCTCCTTACTGATGATGGCCAAATCTCATTTTTACCCATATGTATTCATTCAACAAACTTTAGTATGATCTTGCTTATAGTAATAGATGCATGAATAAAGAAGTGCATAATGAAGAGTTATGGGATGAATGTAGTGATTTTCAATATTTTTACTATTTTTCTTTGAAGGCATATTAGAGCTTCCTGGGCAGTTGTATTCAGGGTATGAACTTAAAGAGACTTATGAAGTCAGAGAACTAATTAGGAATTCCTATTCCCAAGGAAACACCAGAAAACAAACAAAAATTTATTTCTAAACCTGCTTTAAAAATAAAGTTAAGTATAGTAAAAATCTTGATCTTAAAATGACATCATTTTTTTTGGTGGAAGAGAACTGGAGGCTGAGGAGGGGAATTTTGAACAAGGCTTCACAGAGAAGGAAAGAAACCTAGGGGACTTCCAGCCAAGATGTCAGAGAGAAGACAGGTACTTTCCTAAGCTCTCTTGACTTTTCCTCAGAAAAAATATGAATCAAGCCCTTAACAGAATTTAGAACCACAAAACCCAGAGAAGGATAAAGGAGAAAAACATGTATCAACAAGGGTTGTCTTAGGAGAGCGTGTGAACTGAGGTAGAGAGTAGAAAGCCAACACAGGAGTTATGGGGTCAGGCCAAGAGAATAACCTGAAGAAAGCCTTAGAAATTTTGGCTGTGTGAACCATTGTCTGAAGAGTTCCAGCAAGGGCAGGAGAACTCTAGCATGGCAGCTAGACATCTATATGGTTAGATCCACTAGTCTAGAAGTCCAGGGCTGTGAACCTCCATGTTTTCAGCAAAGTCCCCTTGTCTCCAGTTGAGTACCCTCCCCCTCATCCCTCTGGTATAAAGTGACTCTTCCCAGAACAAACATAACAACAGCGCCTCCCTCCACCTGCCAATCACAGGTGTGGGCCACAGATCTGCCTCAGTACAGATTGAGGATTAAAGTGATTAATTTTAAAGCCTGAGGACCAAACACACATTGTTGGAGGATCCTACTTTCCCCCTCCCCATCCCACTAGACCTAGGGCCACAAACCAAGGTCTCAGACACTCCAGAGAAAGTGTCTAGTATCCCCTATTGGCCGGTCATTTGGAATTACTAAATCCAGTGAGCAAAGCGTCTATCTAGGGATTTCAACAGCAAAGATCTGTGAACCTTCCCCTCCTCCCAGTACAAGATCCTAGGAAAATGAAGAAAAGCCAGCAGAAAGAGTGGTCCATCAAAAGCTACCTTGAAGGTGAAGATCCTAACTCAGAGAGATCTACAATGTCTAAGGAGAATATGAATTGGTCTTTAGCCAATAAATATTTCTTAGAACAGATCAGAAAGGAGTTTTAAAATCAGAAAACCTTGGAAAAGAAGCACAAGAGAAAATTACTTCTTTGCAAAAGAAAATTAATATCTCGCTACAAGAAAAATGATCCTTCAAAAACAAAACTAGACAAGTGCAAAAAAGAAACTCTCTGAAAACCACAATTGGGCAAATGTAAAACTCTTTCAAAAATAGAATTGAGCAACCAGAAAAGGAGCTGCAAAAGGTAAATGAAGAAAATTCTTCTCTAAATAAAAAGATGGAATTTGTCTAAACTAATGACTTCATGAGACAACAGGAATCTGTCAAAGAAATAGAAAAGAAAAAAAGAAAAAATGTAAGATTCCTAGAGAATAGATCCAGGAGACAAAAGAATTATTGGGCTTCCTGAAAACATAGGGGATAAAAAAAATGTCTGGATTGTTATTTCATAATATAGTGAAAATTTCCATGGTATGATGGAACTAGAGGGCAAAATAGTTATTGAAAAAATACATCAATCCCTTCCTGAAAGGGATCCCAAAATGAAAATACCAAGGAATATTTTGGCCAAATTCCAGAACAAGAAGCTAAAATAAAAAATCCTGCAAGCAACCAGAAGGAAAAATTCAGATACCAAGAAGCCACAGTAAGGATTTCACAGGACCTGGCTGCATCAACATTAAACGACTGAAGGACCTGGAATATGAAATTCTGAACAGCAAGGGAGATTGGAATGCAGCAAAAAAATTCACTATCTGGCAAAACTGAGCCTTCTTTTCCAGGGGAAATGATGGAAATTTAATGAAATAGGAAACTTCAAACAGAAAACTCAAGACATAGATGAAGAGGGGGAAAAAGAAAAAAAAACTGGCTATATTCCCACCTGGGGGAAAGATTCTCATAATTGTTGAACATTGTAACTCTATTAGAGAAAATGTACTTAACCAGAAGTAATGAATCCTCACAACTTATCTGGGACTCTAATAGAATGATTTATAAACAATATCTTTTTAAAAAGAGGAGGGCAGCAAAGAGATGGGAAGATGGAGGAGACTGAATGGGATAAATTATATTATAAGAAGAGGTATAAAGGTTCAATTGCAATAGAGGGGGATAGGACAGGAGGTGAGAACCACATGAATCCTTTTTTTTTAGATTTTTCAAGGAAATGGGGTTAAGTGGCTTGCCTAAGGCAACGTGGCTAGGTAATTATTAAGTGTCTGAGGTAGGATTTGAATCCAGGTATTCCTGACTCCAAGGCTGGTGCTCTATCCACTGTGGCACCTAGCCACCCCTAAGAACTACATGAATATTACTCTTATCAGATTTGACTCAAAGGAATATTAACACACACATTCAGTTAAATTGAGAAACTTACCTTACATTTCAAATATCAAGAGGAGAAAGGGATAAGGAGGAGGAAAAGCAGAACAAGCAGAAAGAAGGCAAGGAAGAAGGGGCAAAAGGAAAGGGGAAGGAAAGGGAAAGGTACTGGATAAAAGGGGGAAACACACTGAAGGAGGTAGTATTTAGAAACAAAATACTGGAGAATATGGAAAAGGTGAAAAAAAGGGGAAAATACAACAGAGGGAGGATAGCATGGAATGCAATAAAGACTTAGTAATTATAACTTTGAGTTTGAATAGGATGAACTCTCTCATACAATGTAAGTCAATAGCAGAGTGGATTACAAATCAGAATTCTATAAATATGCTCCTTACAAGAAACTCATTTGAAGCAGAGATATTAGATAAAGGTAAGAGGATGGAGCAGAATATATTATGCTTCAGATGAAGTGAAAAAGGCAGGGGTAGCAAACATTATCTCAAAAAAATCAGCTGCAAAAGTAGATCTCATTAAAAGAGATAAGTAAGGAAACTATATCCTCCTTAAAGGTATCATAGTCAATGAAGCAATCTCAATATAAAATATGTATGCACCAAGTGGTAGAGCATCCAAATTCTTAGAGGAGAAGCTGAATGATTTGACTACAAAATGAACAAGATGGAAGTTAAGAAGGTAAAGAGAATGTTAGAAAAACCTAGACATGATAGCCCTTTGGTGAAAATTGAATGGGGATAGAAAGAAATATACATTTTTTTTCTTCACTACATGGTATCTACCCAAAAACTGACCATGCACTAAGGCATAAAAAACATCATAATCCAATGAAGAAAAGCAGGAATAATGAATATGTTCTTCTCAGATTATATTGTAATAAAAATCACATGCAATAATGGGACATGAAGAGATAGACCTAAAAGTAATTGGAAAAGAATAATCTCATTTTAATGAATGAGTACATTAAACAATAAATTATAGAGATAAACAATGATTTCATCCTAGACAAAGACAATAATGAGACAACATATCAAAACTTATAGGATATAGATAAATAATGTTTTAGGGGATGTTTTATATCCTCAAATTCTTACATAAATAAAGTAGAGAAACAGAAAACCCATTAACTAATCATACAACTTAAAAAATTAAAAAAAGAATAAATATTTAAAAAGGCAATTAAATACAAATTATAAATTCTAAAAAATTAGAGAAATTATTGAAATCAAAAGCAAGAAACTATTGAATAAAATAAAATATAACCAAGAGATGATTTTGTGAAGAAAAACAAGAAAATAGATGAAATTTTGGTTAATTTGATTAGAAAATGAAAGAAGAAATTGATGTAGCATTAGTTAACAGTATCATTAATGAAAAAGGTAAACTCATCAATGATAAATTTACCTTACCTTTGAAATATCAAAGGTAAAAATTGAAGGATAAATTTGGGACTGTTTTGCCCAACTGTATGCTAATCAGTTTGATAATCTAAGTGAAATGGATGAATATCTACAAAAAATATAAGCTCTCCAGGTTAAATGAAGAGGCAATTAAATATTTAAATAGCACCATTCCAGTAAAAGTAATTCAATAGGCCATTATTGAACTCCGTAAGAAAAAATATCAAAAGCCAGATAAATTCACAAGTGAATTCTATCAAAAATTTAAGGAACAATTTGTTCTACTTCTATGTAAACTCTTGGAAAAAAAGATGAAGATAGACCTCTGCCCAACTCCTTCTGATACCAATATGGTGCTGATTACTAAATCAGGAAGAATCAAAACAGAGAAAGACAATTATAGATCAATTTCCCTATAAAATATGGATGCAAAAATCTTAAATAAAATCTTAGCAAAGTGATTACAGCAAGGAGGATTTATTCTAATAATGCAAGGTTGGTTCAATATTAGGAAAACTGTCAATATATTTAACTATATTAATAATAAACCTAACAGAAATCATATGATTATCTCAATAGATGCTGAAAAATCTTTGAAAAAATACAGTGCCCATTCCTAGTAAAAACACTAAAGAGTATAGAAATTAATGGATTATTCCTTAGAATGATAACTAGTATTCTGAAAGCATCATAAAGCATTAAAAGAAATGGGGATAAGCTAGAGGCATTCTCAATAAGATCAGGGGTAAAACAAGGATGTCCACTATCACCACTACTATTCATTATAGTATTAGAAATAATAGCTTCAGCAATAAGAGAAGAAAAAGAAATTGAAGGAATTAGAATTGGGAAGGAAGAAACAAAACTCTCACTCTTTGTAGACAACATCATGGTATACCTAGAGAAACCTAAAAAAAAAATAAAAAACTACTAGAAACAATTAGCAACTTTAGCAATGTCTCAGAATATAAAATAAACCCTTAAAAATTCCTCAGCATTCTATATATTATTAGCAAGATACAGCAGTAAGAGCTAGAAAGAGAAATTCCAATACTTTAGTAACTTCAGAATATATAAAATACTTGGGAGTCTACCTGCCAAGACAGACTCATAAACTGTATGAAAAATCTATAAAACACTTTTTACAGAAATAAAATTAGACTTAAATAATTAGGCAAATTATTTATATTCATGGGTAGGCTGTACTAAGACAATAAAAATGACAATTCTACCTAAATCGAACTACTTAATTAGTGCCTTACCAATAATACTTCAAAAAATTACTTTAACAAGTTAGAAAAACTTGTAACTAAATTAGTATGGGAGAAATCAAAAGTCAAGAATAACAAGGGATTAAATGAAGAAAATGCAAAAGAAGGTGGTTTAACGTTACAAGATCTAAGATTATATTATAAAGCATCAGCCATCAAAATTGTCTGGTACTAGCTATTAAATAGAGTGGTGGATCGGTGAGAGAAGAGGGAATGATTATAGTAATTTGCTACTTGATAAACCCAGCTTCTGGAATAAGAACACTCTCTTTGATAAAAAAAAAAAAAACCTTGGGAAAAAATTGAATTTAGAAGGCAAGATTAGACCTGCAGCTCACACCTTATTACATGATAAGATAAAAATGATGCAGGATGTAGACATAAAAGAGAATATTATAAACAAACTAGGAGAACAAGGAATCATTTACCTGTCAGCTATATGGGAAAAGAAGGAGTTAATGACCATGGAAGAGATGGATACATTAAAAACAAAAAGAATAATTTAAATTTAATTTAATTTAAAAAAGCTTTTGTACAAACAAATCCACCATGACCAAGATCAAAAGGAATCTTGCAAATTGGGAAACAATTTTTTGTCACTAGTGTTTATGACAAAGGACTCATTAAAAAAAAAAGAAACCAAGTCCTTCCCCAATTGATATGAAAGGATATGCAAAGGCAATTTTCAGATGAGGAAATCAAAGCTTTCCATAGTCATATGAAAAATTGCTCTAGATAATTACTGATTAGAGAAATGCAATTTAAAGTATCTCTGAGGTAACACCTCACACCTCTCTAATTGGTCAATATGCCTAGAAAGGACAATGATTAATGCTGGAAGAAAGGGTGTGGGAAATCTTGGACATTAATGAATTGTTGGTGGACCTGTAAACTGATCAAACCTTTCTGGAGAGCAATTTTGTAATTATGCCCAAAGGGTCATAAAATGTTCATACCCTTTGATCTAGCAACACTACTTCTGATCCTTTTCCTTGAAGAGATCATGAAAAAAGGGTAAAGACATCACTTGTACAAAAATATTCATAACAGCACTATTTGTGGTGGAAAAGGATTGGAAATTGAGGGAATGTCCAATAATTGAGGAATGGCTGAACAAATTGCGGTATTGATGCAGTGAAAACTGGGCATGGGAGTGATAAGATCAAACTTTGTAAAACTTTTGTTCACATTTTAAAGGTAATCTTCCTTCATCATCTAATTTAGGCCACCTTTGAGCGCCTGACCTTCAACCTGATTTGGGATTGCATTCTCTTTTGGTAGGGCAATCAGGGAGCACAGGACCTGGAAGACCACCCAAAAGAGACCCCTCTCTGAGAGGCAAAACCTCCAATGAGGAACCTGGGTCATGTCCAGGTCACCACCCCCTCCCATAGACTCTGGGAGAGAAGGGTGGAGGTGACCTATTTGACTTTCCAGTCTCCTGTGGAATCCTAACCAGCTGGCCTGGCCAAAATTTAATCAACAATCGATGTGGTCTTCTCTTAAAAACTCTTTCCAAATTTTCTATCCCTTTCTTAATATGCTATAACTTCCTTTAATAAATCTCTATTTTCTTTCCAAAACCTCCATTCCCAAGTCTGAGTTGTGATTCGTCACAGGACATAACTGAACTCAAGAAACAAATCAACGGTACAATTTGGTGACCATGAAGGGATAAGCCTACATTCTTAAAACCTGTACAAAGGAGAGGTGCCTATCATGGGGAAGACTGGCAAATCAACTTCACACATATGCCCCCTTGTCAAGGCTTTAAGTTCCTCCTTGTCTTGGTGGACACCACCTCCTGGGTGGAGGCATGGCCTTGTAGAACTGAGAGAGCTCAGGAAGTCTCCAAAGTCCTTTTGAAGGAGATAATTCCACACTTCAGCCTGTCCTACTCTTTGCAGAGTGATAATGACCTTGCTTTTGTCTCTTAGATAACTCAGGGAGTAGCTAGATCACTGAACATTACATACTTTCTTCATTCATTCAGCTTGATATCCTCAAGCATCAGAAAAGGTAGAAAAGATGAATGGCACTCTCAAACACAGCTTAGCTAAACTGTGCCTATTGGCACAGTTAGTTAGCCAGAAGAGTTAGTCAGCCAGACAAGGGAGACTGGCTGACTAACTCTTCTTCCAATAAAATTGTTGAGAGTACGTATTGCTCCATGGGAAAGCATGAAGCTTAGCACTTTTGAACTGTTATATGGCAGACCATGCCTGAAATCAGATATTCATGTGGACCCAGAGTAACACCTAGTTACACAGTTTACCAATCAACTAGGCACTGTTAGAACAGCTCTCTCTGAGTATGCTAACAAGCATCTGCCCAAATCAGATGATAATGGCTCTAGGGAAGTCTCACCTGTAAGTCAAGGGGATATAGTACATTTTAAGCCCTAGAAGGCTCAGGGAACAGATCCACTGGGGGTGAAATGGAAGGGACCATATCAAATTATTCTCACTACCCCAGAAGCAGTGAAATTGGAAGGTCTCCCTAGCAGGACTCACCTTTCTAGGATTAAACTTTTCCCTCTCTCAGCTTTTCCTCCAGGTGACACCATATACTCTTGTGAACCACTGGAAGACTTGAAGCACCTGTTTAAGAAGACATCTTGAGGAAGCTTGGAGATAAATGTCTGTGGCTATTTTTCACTCCATATAACTGATCATATTCTTATTATCATCCTCACTGTCGTTAAATCAAACATATTCTATTATTACTAATTATCTTTTGTCTTTTCATTCCTATTTCTCCTGGCTTCAGGTTAAGTCAGATTCTTCATAACTGGAACTCCATACCAAGAAAATACTTCAAGAGGCATCTTGGATGCAAGATCTACATTCCAGCTTGAGCTCCCTTTCCTCTGGGTTTTCTTGGAGCTCTGGATTACTCTCTTTGCTGAGCCTCATGATTGTTCCACTTATAATAATTGTTCTTCTGCTTCCTTTTGGCCCTTGCCTACTTAAACTCCTTGTCAAATTTGTCTCTTCTAGGATTCAAGCAACAGGCCTACAGCTAGTGACTTTGGCTGAATATCAGTCTCTATTTTATCCTGTTTTCCCATACACCCAGATGCTATTTCAATCAAGTTTTGTCAGCAGAATATTCCCTCTCCAAATGAGTTCCTAATAGGTTAGGTTAGGTTAGGTTAGGTTAGGTTAGGTTAGGTTAGGTTAGGTAGGGAGACTGCTACACCCCTTCTCATGTTTGAAGACATTCCAGAAGATGGACCTCATCCCAATTCTCTAGGAGAATCTGGGTCCTCAATAACTTGAGGGGTGAATATGTTGCAGAGAAAATTTGGTATGGGAATGATGAGATCAGTTGGATACAAAATTTGTAAATCTTTTGTTTCCATTGTAAAGGGAATCTTCTTCTATCATCTATTTTAGATCACACCTGAGGCACAACCTTCAATCTAATTTGGGTTGGATTCTCTTTTGGTGGGGCAGCCAGGGAGCACAGGTCCTGGAAGACTACCCAAAAGAGACTCCTCCCCAAGAGTCAAAATCTCCAGAGAGACTTGGGGCATGCCCAGGTCACCACCCGCTCCCATGGACTCTTGGAGAGAAGGGAGGAAGCAGCCTGTTTGACCTTCCAGTCTCCTGTGGAACCCTGGTCAGCTGGCTTGGCCAAAATTTAATCAGTAATACATGTGGTCTTCTCTTAAAAACTCTTTGTAACTTTTCTATACCTTTAATAATATGCTGTAACTTTCTTTAATAAATATCTATTTTCAGCAGCTAAAGTATATGTATGTTATGGAACACTATTTTTATATTAGAAACCAGGAGGGATGGGATTTGAGAGAAGCCTCTAAAGACTTCCATGAATTGACTCTGAGTGAGATGAGCAGAACCAGAAGAACTTTATACAGCCTAACAGCAACATGGGGGGTGATGTTCATGAAGTTGCTCATTCCATCAGTGCAATAATCAGGGACAATTTGGGGGTATCTGTAATGGAAAATACCATCTGTATCCAAATAAAGAATTGTGGGGTTTAAACAAAGACCAAAGACTATTACCTTATTTTTTTTAAGTTGTCCTATGTAATACATATTTTTGCTATTTATAATATGTTATTTTTTCCTCAAGTTTATGTTTGTTTTCCTCTCTAAACAAATTCAATTTTAATCAATGCACAGAATGGAAACAATGTAAAGATGATCAGATTTCTTTCTATGGTGTGGAGAATAGAGGGTAGGGGAAAATGTGTAAAATTCAAATCCTTACCAAAACATGATAGGTAGAAACTAATATTGCAAATAATTGGAAAACAAAATATTTCTGTAATTAAAAATATAAGGACAAAGTGATATTCTTTTGGGAAGGGAGCAGATCATAGAGGAACTAACTTAGGCTGATTGTGTAAAGAAGGGTGTCACCTGGCACATTCCTATTTTTACTAATTTGTGCAAATTAGACACAAAGCTTAATTTTTAGGCAAAGTAGTGTAAAGCTGTTAGTCCCTCAACATTTCAGTTGTTGGGTTAAAGGTATAGTCATATTATTCTAGGTACAGTTTTGATGTATATCTTCTGTGAAACCTCCAAAATTTATTTGAATCCTCTAGGTACTTCTAAGAGTCTTCTGTTCAGTCTTTTCGCTGATAATTTTTCTATATACATTGAATTTTGTTCACTCATATTTTATTCCTGTGTCTTATATGCTCATATTTAGGCTTTACCCTCCATCATCTCCATACCACTTTGTCACTTTAATCATGATAAGAGAAAAGGAGAAAATAAAGAGATATAAATAGGGAAGGGAATAAGCATTTATAAAATATCTATTATGGGTCAGGCACTGTGGTGAAGCATTTTTACAGACTATCTCATTTGATCTACAGAACAATACTGTGGGGAAGGTGATATTATTCCCAAGTAACTGAGGCAAATAGATTTAAGTTCTTTGTCTTGAGTCATACTGCTAGTGAACATCTAAGGCTGAATTTGAATAGAAGTCCTGCTGACTCTAGTTCCAGGATTCTTTATACTGTACCACCTAGTGGCCCCAATTAAAATTATATAAAATCAGAAGTGGGTAAAAGAAGAGGTTAGAAGGCTAGGTGGTAGATGTTTTATCGTCCCTGGAATCAGGAGGACTTAAGTTCAAATCTGCTCTAGGGTACTTGGCACTTAGTAGCTGTGTGACCATGGGCGAGTCACTTAACCCTGATTGGCTCTCATCCTAGACTATTTGCAATCATCCTGATTCATATCTGGCCATTTGACCCAGATGAATTTGGAGGAGAAAATGTGGCTAGTGAGTGCAGCACCCCTTCATTCAAATCCAATTTCATTCATGTCATGGTATCACCTCCCTAATTTTGTAGGGTTGTTCAGATGAAAGTCATATATCTTCACATAGAAGCATCAATTAAAATTATTCATCAGCAGGAAACTACTATCTATCTTTAGATTGTAAATCATTGCTTCCTCTTTGCATTTTGCTCATATTTCTGTCCTTTATTATTATTATTTTCAAATCTATATATCTCTATTCTTTTTTCACACACCTAATTTATTTCTCTCTTAACTCTTCTTTCTTCTTGAACTATGTTCCTTTCCTTTTACCGTGGCTTCTTAATTTGCCCCATTGCTTTCTATTCGTTTTCATTGTATATTCCTCATTTTTCCTATTCATGAAATGCCTTTCCCCAGCCCCCATACCCCCCACCCCCACTCCCTCCCTATATATATTTTTTTAAAGTTCAGTTAAGAAAAACAAATGCATGGTTAAAAGGCTGAAGGGCAAGTTGTATTCAGGGAAACTGATCAGGATTCTCTAATTTCATTTTGTTTTACATTGTATCTGGCATTATGTTTAAGGTATGCAACTGTGGCTTCTGTCACAGGTGGTAGTTTCAAAAAATCAAAACTTACTATGATTAACAAGTGTTCCATGCTTGCTAGTGCAGCTGTGATACTCTGCATTTGACATTGAAGTTTCTGTCTTATATTCTAATTGTGTTTAAGGAGCAAAGGTCATTAGCATCTGATGACACTAGGGATGAATTCCTTACATAACAGAATGCCAATGTGAGTACTGAAAAGAAAAACTTGACAAGACTTATTTTAGGCTACTGCTGCTGCTATTTATCAATTGCCTGAGATTCTGGAAAACATTCATTAAAGTATTAGAAAACCATATCTAGCACGGGAAGGTATAAAAATACATTTGTATATTATTACACATCATGCACATGTATTCAGTATGTCAAAGAATGAAATAATTTGCCAATGATGACAAAAATTTTAAGATATTGAACAAAATATTTTTGTGTGTATGTATATACATGTGTATGAGTATATCCATATAAGTATAAATATGATAAGAAAGGGGAGTCATACAAATATACATAAAGATATATGCCTATTACTCATAATGGGGATGCATATACATTCATAATCTGTATATTCACATGTCTACCTATATACAGATATGTATATAAATTCCTATAGATTCCTAAAGGCAACTCAATACATATGTAGAAAGGCACCCATTCAGATAGAGACAAAGAGATAGATGTACAGAGACAGATAGACAAAGACAGAGGAGAGAATATTAAAATATTGACCTAGCTTCCAATTCAGACATTGCAGTCATCATCCAGGACAGTCAGCTTTTAGAAGAAACGAGATATCCCCATTAATTGCTGGATAATTGCCATTCACAGAGTATAGCAAGGCACTTTGAGAGAGATACAGAAGGAAACATGTTCTAACCAAGTCCAATAATTTCCTTACATTTCTTCAGAACCTGAGGAAGGCAGTTCAGGAAACTGAGGGCAAGAACTAGAGAAATCACATAGTCCTCCCTAGATTAGCAACCTTGTTTGAACACTTGGCTCTATTAAAGAAAAAGTATTACCATGCTAAGGACATTGGGTCCTTTCTATCTGACATGATAGAAATTTCATATAAAGGTTTTCTTGCACTACTGTAATGATAATTACTTGGGATCAAGGATATTCCATTCTGCTTGTGTTCCCAGCATTCAGCATAATGCTTTCCACATAAATGTTTAATAAGTGATTTTTTCATTCACTTATTGTGATTTTCTAGCAAAATTTTTAAGGGTTTGAAGTAGGACCCAAAAGTGTATTTTCTTTTTTTTTTCTTTTCTTTTTTTTGCAAGGCAGTGAGGTTAAATGGCTTGCCCAAGGCCACACAGCTAGGTAATTATTAAGTGTTTGAGGCTGGATGTGAACTCAGGTACTCCTGACTCCAGTTCCAGTGCTCTATCCACTGTGCCATCTAGCTGCCCCCCAAAGCATACTTTCTTAATAACAGGTCTAGTACTCTTTTCACTATACCACAATATCCTCCTGTATCACTTATCAGGATGATAATATTTTTGTTATTTTACCTTTCAGAATGGTTATAACTTGAATCAATGCAACATACAAACTCTCTACAATATTTGAAAGAAGTCACTCTCCAGGGTCTGCTTAATGACCTCCAGTGAAGGCACTTTGTATAAAAGTTTCATATATTTTTTGCTGAACTATACTTTAGTTTTCTCACATATGAAATTAGACTGACAAAACATGCAGTATCTTACTCTAGTATAGAGTTGTACAAAAACCTGTTTTGGAAACTACTAAATATATGATATGTATTGTTATCATTATTATGTGATCTGACATAAAATAACTTAATTAGATCACTTAGAGGGCTCATGTCTGAACAAAAATAATAGGAGAGAAAAATAAATGATTAGAAGATCAGAACTGAATATAGAATATAATACGTTAGTTTTAGAACTTGCTGATTGTTTACATTCAAAGAGCATTCATTAATGTTTTAGTGTCATTTTCAAAAGTTTCCTATAGAATGATGCAAAAATCTTCATTGGATTATTTTCTAAGTGAATGAAAGCATCCATGTATTCATGTACAGATACACATGTATATCTATATAAATTCATAAGCATATATAGCTTTATGTTTATCCCTACTAAAATTCTTCTACTTAGGCAATGAAATGTTCTAACATATAAAGCTTATCCTGAATCTGACTATGTCTTCCAATTTGTAACCTATGGTTTAATTATTTGGGAATTTGATATGCATTATAATTAAATAAACTAAATATAAAGTCAGCTAAATGAGGTAAAATGAACTAAATGTAAAATATTATCCAGGGGTCAAAAATTCAGCACCATAGTTATGAGATAGGAATCCATTATTATATAAGAAAGTTTCTTAAAAAATCTGGTAATAGTCTAACTTCAATAAAATGATAAGGCAATTAAAAGTATAAATGTAATCTAAAACTACACTAAAAAATTCTGAATAGTAGAAAAAGTTTTCACATATTATCTAAGATAAATTTCTTTTCTAGGTATTACATTTTCAAAAAGGAATGACTTAATTTTAATTTGACTTTTAAAATAATTTTTTTCAAGTATAAAAATCTTTTTTCATACAAACATCTCCACCATACTGGAAAAAAAAGAAAACAAAACTTTTCTTACAGATAAGCATAATAAAGTAAGAAAAATATATAAGCTTGAACATACATCTAAGCCCAAATATAGTTTATAACCTAAATTCATTACATCTATTTTAGGCAGAGGAGAGTATATTTCATTATGGGTTTTCTAGAATCATAGTTATTCTTTGTATTTTTCTTTATAGTAATGTTATTTAATAAATTATTTTGATTCTTCTCAATTTACTACCTATTTGATTATAAAAGTCTTCCCAATGTTTCATTGAAATGGCTCCCTTTATACTTTATTAAAACAAAATTATATAAGTATGGTATAAACACATATATAGGAAAATACAATATATGTTCTATCATTTGTTCAGCCATTTCTAATTTATATATCATATATATATATATATATATAGCCATAACAAAAATATATGTCAATACAAAAATGAATACAATAAACATTTGTACAACACTATGTATAAAATCTTTCCTAGATTTAAGAAAGACATTGACAAATTAGAGAGCAAGATCGTAGAAGAGTGTGAAAAGGAGTAAGTAGTTTCATGGAGGAACTGACATATACAATTCATTATTTTAAGGAATGTGGAAGAGAGAAGAGATTTCTTTTTCAGCTTATGCTCAGAAAGAATAAAATTCAGAGAGAGGTAGATTTATCCCTGATGTAACAGAAAACTGTAAAATAATACTATTTAAAATGGGATGATGATATGCAATTCTTTCTTGGGGGTCTTTAAGCAAAGGGTACACAACTTCTTATCAAGTATGCTGTAGAGGGGATTGCTGAACATATTTATTTTCTTCATGAATTATTTGATATAAGTGGCCTCTGGGGTGGCTAGGTGGCACAGTGAATAGAGCACTGGCCTTGGAGTCAGGAGTACCTGGGTTAAAATCCGACCTCAGACACTTAATAATTACCTAGCTGTGTGGGCTTGGGCAAGCCACTTAACCCTATTGCCTTGCAAAAAAAAAAAAAGAAAGAAGTGGCCTCTGAGGTATTCTAACTTAAGGTCCAAAGCAATAGGCATTGATGAAATCACTAAAGGAAAGAGTTCAAGTGCCTAGAGCTAGAAACATTGAAATTCCATTATAGGTTTAAGAGACAAGTGATTTAATACTGTTATGGAGAAATTGAATGATCGGTTCATTAGGAAGAGAAACAAAGATGTTGGTGCATAAAATGGGATAGATAAAAGCAAATTACGAATCATTCAACTTGAAATTATTAAATTATGGGAAATGTTCAGGAATCTAGCAGAGACACAATATTGTTAATTGTTTCCTTTTCCCCCTTTTGTTAGCCTCTCTATTTAATAATGTTTTAAAGGGGCAGCTAGGTGGCGCAGTGGGTAGAGCACCAGCACTGGGGTCAGGAATACCTGATTTCATATCCAGCCTCAGACACTTAATAATTACCTAGCTGTGTGACCTTGGGCAAGCCACTTAACCTCATTGCCTTGAAAAAATTAAAAAAAAATGTTTTAATACATAACTTTAAGAAACTTCCTATGTTCTCAATATTTGAGCATAAGAATTCCATAGAAGTTACTTAAATGTTTAGTGAAATTTTCTGAAGCAATGTATTCAATAAATCTCTTCAGTCATTTAATTGAACATTTAAGATAAATCAAAAGGGTCAAAGGTAACCAAATAAATTATAAGGCATAAACCCTTTATACAAGAAATAATTGAAGGTGGTGGAGCCAAGATGGTGACAGGAGAAGAGCCTCTCTTTAAGCGTTCTCTTTCAATAATACTACAAAAGTTATAAAATAATGACTCTAACTAGACAGAACCCACAGAGGGATCCAGTGAGGCAATTCTCCAGCCCAAGGTAACCTGGAAAATAGCAGAAAAGCTCTGCTCCAAAGGATTAGAGAGGTGGCCTGCTAGAGTGAAGGAACTTCAGCCTCCAGGAGGAAGCCCTGGGGCTCCTGGGAACCATGACTCACAGCAGTGGATGGCAGTTTTCTGACCTACACCCCAGGGAGCACTGGGCCAAACTTGGAAGATAAGTGGGGGAACCTCTGACAGAGCAAATGCCTGAAGCATTCTCAGCATACCCAAGGTAGGGGAGTGGAGAGAGAATTCAAAGGTCTATCCTCTGTATCTGGAACAGTACTCTGGGGCTCTGACCACATTCAGATGCTCATCACAGTCTAGGCCACCGGGTAGAACAACAGAGCTCCCCATGACCACCTCAGCCCCGTGGCAAAGGGGTTCACTTGTGGTCATCCTCAGACCAAGAGGGAAGACAGAGCCTTGTGGGGAGAAGTCCCAAAAATATTCAAAAGCTCAGGAAGCACCCCAAATTCAGGAAGAGGCTGGGGAAATGAGTAAACAGAGAAAAAAGAAGAACATTACTGAGGAATACATTGTTTATGATTTCAAGAAGGATCAAAATACTCAATCTGAGGATGAGGAAATACAAGTTCCTGCATCTAAAGACCACAAGAAAAAGAGAAATTGGACTCAGGCTATGACAGAGCTCAAAAAAGACTTTGAAAATCAAGTGAGGGAGATAGAAGAAAAATTTGGAAAAGAAATGAGAGATGCAGGAAAATCACGAAAAAGAAGTAAGCAACTTAGTCAAGGAGATCCAAAAATATGCTGAAAAAAATAACATGTTAAAAACCAGAATTGGTCAAATGGATAAAGCAGTTCAAAAATTTATTGAGGAGAAGAATACTTTAAAAAGCTGAATTGGCCTGATGGAAAAAAAAAAAAGATAAGAAAGCTCTCCGGGGAAAACAAATCCTTTAGAAGTAGAATGGAACTAAAGGAAGCTGTTGACTTTACGAGAAGTCAAGACATAATACTTCAAAAGCAAAAGAATGAAAAATTAGAAGAAAATGTGAAACATCTCATTGAAAAAACAACTGATATATAGAAAACAGGTTCAGAAGAGATAAGTTAAAAATTATGGGATTCCTAAAAGTCATGATCAGGAAGAGCCTTGGCATCATTTTTAAAGAATTCCCATAGGAAAATTACCAAAGTATCCTAGAAGCAGAGGGCAAAATAGAAATTTAGAGAATCTGCCAATCTCCCCCAGAAAGAGATCCAAAAAAAACCCAACCCCCAAGAATATTATAGCCAAGTTCCAGGGCTCCCAACTCAAAGGCAAAGTATTCCAACCAGCCAGAGGATACAATTCAAATATCATGGAGCTACAGTCAGGATCACACAGGACTTAGCAGCAACTACATAAAAGGCTCATAGGGCTTGGAATATAATATTCCAGCATGCAAAAGAGGTCAGAATGCAACTGAGAATCAACTACCCAGTAAAACAGAACATCCTCTTCTAGGGAAAAAGATGGACTTTCAATGAAGCAGGGAAATTTCAAATGTTCTTTTTAAAATGGCCAGAGCTGAATAGAAAGTTTAATCTTCAAATACAGGACTCCAGTGAAGCATAGAGAGTGGAGGAGAAGAGTGAAATATGAGGGCCTTAATCATGAACTACATGTATTCCTGAATAGAAAAATGATAATGATAATATTCATAAGAAACTTCTCATTTAATTGAACAGTTACAACAAGCTTTTATAGATGAAGCACATGAGAGAGCTGAATTTGAAGTTATAATATATTGCAAAAATGGAGTCAGTGGCTAAAAGGGAAATGTAGTGGGAGTAAGAGAAAGGAGAGGTGGAATAGGCTAAGATATTTCATATAGTAAGATTTTTTTTATTACCATGATCTATTGCAATAATAAGGAAGGGGGGGAAGGTGAGGGGTAATGATGGAACTTTCACTCTCATCAAAGGTGGCTCAGAGAAGAACCAGCATATATACTCAATGGGATAGGCATCTAGAGTAAGAAGGAGAGAATGGGGACAGGGTGAAGGGGGGAATGTGAGTGATGGAGGAGAGTGTGGACCATGGGGTGAGAGTGTGGACCATGGGGTGAGAGTGGTCAGATATGACACGTTTCTTTTTTACTTCTTGCAAGGGGCTGGGATTACATGGCCTGTCCAAGACCACAGGGACCTGAGGGGTGGTATGTGGGCTTCAGACCTTTTGGCTCCAGTGCCAGTTATCAAGCTGCTGCACCACTCAGCTATCCTACAGCACATTTAAGAAGAGGGACAGATTGAAAGGGAAGAGAAAATATAGTGTATGGTAGTGGGGAAGTATGAATGAAGGGAGTTGTGATCAGCAATGGCAACAGTGGAAAAATTATGGAAGTAGCTTTTGTTATGGACTTATATTAAAGAATGTGATCCACCCAAGACAGAGCTGGTGGTGTTGGAACACAGACTGAAGCATTTTTATTATTACTATTATTATTATTATTATTATTATTATTATTATTATTATTATTATTATTATTATTTGGGGGTTTACAGGGCAAGTGAGGTTGGGTGGCTTGCTCAGGGCTGCATAGCTGGGTTATTGTTGGTTGTCTGAGGCTGGATTTGAACCTGGGTGTTCCTGACTCCTGGGCTGGTACACTATCCAATGTGACACCTGGCCACCCTTATCATCATCATCATCATCATCATCATCATCATCATCATCATCATCTTCTTCATCATCATCATCATCATCATCATCATTAATTATTATTATCACTATGATTTGATTTGATTTGATTTTTGGTTTTTATGGGGCAATGGGGTTGGGGTGACTTGCCCAGGGTCACACAGCTAGATGATTGTTGGGTGTGTCGGGCTGAATTTGAGCTCAGGTGCTCTTGACTCCAGAGCCAGTGCTCCTTCCACTGCTCCACCTAGCTGCCCATATTATTATTATTATTATTTTTTTAATTTTAATTTTTATTCTTTCCTCTTTCCTTTACTTTATTGTTCATGAGGGTCTATTTTTTGGGGGGGGAGGGTCATTATGTTTACTCTTGAAGAAGAATATTTTAGCAATGTATAAAAAATAATTTATCCGAAAATAATATATATATTTACTTGAAAAAACAGAAATAATTGAGGGACCTAACTAGACATTATAGATATTCCAAGTACTTAAAAGACTGTTATCTATGAGATAATATGTTCTTTTTGGCCCCAGGGAGCAGAATAAGGCTCAATGATAAAACAACTAAGATTCAAACTTGGTCCTAATATAAAGAAAAATAAATAAACAAATTTTCTACTTGCTGAAGTTTTCTTAAAGTGGCATGACTTACTTCAGAGTATATCTGGATATTCTTCACTGGGTGTCTTAAAATAAAAATTAGATGATCAATGGTGTATTGTAGTATAGATTCTACCCTTCTCTCAACTCCAGATATGTGAGCTGAATTCTGAGATTTTTATGCTTATATAAAAATTCACCGAAGGAGAATTTCACAATTGTTATTTTATATTATTATAAATTTTAATCTGGCTTATTTTAACTTTCTTATTCCATCATCAAATATGCAAAGGATATAAATTAATCATAACTTAATTATTACATTCTTTTATTTTCCTCCTTTCAATGCCAGCTCTGATATTCAATTCTGAGCATATGCTGGGGATATGAAGGCAAAGGTGGAACAGATATTGACTTCACATAACTTTCATGAAAAAATAACTTGTATTTGATGATTTCGAAGATCTATCCAAATCTAAACTTATCCTATTGGGAATTTTATTATAATAATATTAACCAAGAGGATTATATATTTAAAAATGTTCACTATATATATATCAAAGTACTAAAAACTTTCTTAAATTCAATTTATCCTTCATTGTTTGGCATTTGAGAAAAGCAACTAAGGGCTTGTTAGTTTGGAATGACTGGACAAATCATGGACCTAATAAAAGTTACTATATTTAAAGAAATTATAAATATAAAGAATACAGAAAAATATAGGGAAACTTGAATTAATTCAGGCTTAAAAGGAAGAGCAAAGCAATGTCTACTAAAATAGCATAAAGGAAATTATAATATCATTTATACAGTCTCAGAATAAATTCAACAATCTATTTTGATCCTAGAGAACAGATCAGGAAAGACATTTTCCTCTTTTCAGTAGACTCATAAGTTGACCAATTTAGAACAGATGGAACCATAAAATTCCTATAAATCAACCTATTTACTTCATCAGGAATGAGAAGACATAAAGGATAGAGTGCTGGTCCTTAGATACAAAAAACTCTCTTCCTTCTTTCTATATTTACTAGCTCTTTTACTGTGGTTAAATAACTTCACCTCTTTCACGGTTAGGTCCCTCGTCTCAAAAAATGGGGATACTACTTGTACATTCTGCCTCACAGGGTTCTTGTAAGTATTGAATTAGATAATATAAAATGCTTTATAAAATATTATAGCACTGTATACTAGTATATAAAACATTATAAGTTATATTTGTTATTATAATTATAATTATTATTTTTAATAAGATAGTTGTTGCTCATGGAAATTACGTGACTTACCCAAGCTTACTGATAGTAAAATGGAAGAACAGACATTTGAATCCAATTCCTTTGACTTGAATACCATTATTCTTTTCATTCTAGCAGTCATCCCTTATAGAGTAGTGAGGAACTACAAATGTGGAATAAGGTATATGCTGTTGTTCTTCTTTGTTATAAAAACAGATTCAAAGAAAAGAAGAGGATACCAGGAAATGGCTATGATTATTATTTTAGAGCATCAATGATTTTTTATATGTGATAATGGCATAGTCCCTGGTCATAATCCATTCAGACCACCATCCACATCATTAATAAGATCAAAATAGATGTACAGAGCTGAGAGTTTTCCCTCAAAGGAAGACAGTGGTGATATTTGCCCCAGAATATTTTTCTAAGCAGATAAATATTTTCTTGAAGTCTGCAGTTTTGCAATCCAATACAGTTCAGAATTGCTACATTAACTATTGTTTGGGATAATGAGTTGACACACACACAGTTCGGCACAGTATAATCACAGATGAACAGTTTCAGCAGTATTACAAAGACTGAAACATCCATAGGAAAATAATAAAAGACTTGAAATTCGGATCCTACAGGCCCTTTGCAGTTAACCTTTAAAAAATGCCATCTGAAGCAATTGAAAAGAACCAATACAGTCGTTTAAGAAAAAGGTGTCATTATGAAAAGCTCTTCTGAAACATCTTCCTGATTGAACTCCTGGTGTGCAGTGAGTGTATCTACCCATAGCTTGCAGAGTATGGAAGGCATTGGCTTTTGAGAAAACAAAAGAATAGTTTTATTTTTTTTATCCTAATGATGAACAGAAAATGGCAGATAGACCCACACTACATTATCTCGCCATTTCTTGATGTGAATTTTCTTTCAGACCATTTAGTATGTAATGGTCTTACCTAACTGACAATGCTGATTAAGAGCCTTTATTTTTCAGATTTCTAAAAGCTCCTTCCTATTCATTCCCTTTTTTATAAGGATGATTGTGAAACAATGGATATAGAGGTCATGATTTTTTTTTGCCTTGGTATTCTGATAGGATTAAGCGATAGCCTTAAAAAGAATTGCTAGCACCTGGTCCAAGTTCAGTCAAGTGTGGGTGGATTTGAATTATTCTGTGCATGGTTGTATTTAAATAAGAAAAATGGCTTAGGAATCAAAGAATCATTGAATTTTAGAGATGAAAGAGATTTTCATAGTCATCTAGTCAAGAACATTCTTTAATAAATGACCATCAATCCCTCAGATGAAATATTGCAAAGAGGGGAAACTCACTATCTGGTTGAACAACCTATTCTATTTTTGAACATCTCTAATTCTTTGTCAGTAGTTTTATTTTTTGCCCCAGACAGTAGGCATGAATTTACATAATGTTATAATCTGAGGATCTGTACTTTTTAGCATATTTAATCATTTATTTTAATCAATTTAATCATTTAATCATTAAATTAAATTAAATTTATGTAATTTAATTTAATCATTTAAACATTTAATCAATAAATTAATTTATCAATAATATTCTCATTAAATAAACAGATGGCAAAATAAGTTGAGTCCTGAATCAGAATCTAAAAGGATCTTCTCAGGCTATAGCATTGAGATAAATGCAATATGATGAATCTGAACCAGCTACACCCAGTGCTGGGACCCAGGGTCCCTTTTCATAACTTTCTGACTAGTTTTCAGAATCCTTACTTTTAAGGCAGATGGTTCCTGCTGGTAATATACTCTGGGTCATCTCATACCCTGCTGTTACAGATCTCTCCTGCTGCCTTCTAAATTTTCTTAATCTGAAAATATATCTCACTGACTTTTTGTTGTTACTGTCACTCCAAAATTTGATTTGAACAATTATTTTAAAGCTGTTTGGAGACGAAAATTGAGAGAGTTTAGATGGGTGGCTGTCTCTAAATTGCGACTTTGTCTACCCCCCCCCCCACAGAATTCTTGAGTTAAAGCCTTCCTAAAATGGAAAGAACTGCTTCAAGAGACAGTGTGAGCTCCCATTCTAGAGCTCTTCCTATAGAGTTTACAGGATTCACTTACTAGATATATTTTAATGGGGATTCTTTTTTCTTTTCTTTTTTTTTTGGAAGGGGGGGAGTTGAACTAGTTAGCTAAGGAAATCCCTTAAACTTCTCAAATTTTGTTAATTCTGTTATTCATATAGGAGGCAAGTAGGCAAGTAGTAAACACTGACATTCCAAATTCTTTGATTCAGTGTAGAGTCTTCTTTCCCTTTCACCATATTCTTACCTAATTACAGAACAACCTAGTTATATTGATCTCATGTTTACCCATGATGCCAGTGAGGCACAAGCAAAGAAATGACAAAGATTTTGATATGAAAGATTAGCCTACAATTTAGTGGTTAATTATCAGAGTGAACAGGAGTTACTCATATGTTATCATATAAATATGGGAACTTTTTTATTTTTTTCCCCCTTTCAGTATTAGTTTTAAGAAATGCTTAGCTAGTTTTAAACCATCATTTGCTTGGATCACACATATTTTGTAGCATTATAATGCTCTAAAAAACATGATCTGGGGCAGCTAGGTGACACAGTGAATAAAGCACCGGCCCTGGAGCCAGGAGTACCTGGGTTCAAATCCGGTCTCTGACACTTAATAATTACCTAGCTGTGTGGCCTTGGGCAAGCCACTTAATCCCATTTGCCTTGAAAAAGCCTAAAAATAAAAACAAAAACAAAACATGATCTGAAGAATAACCTCCCCCCCAAATCATAATAGCAATCTTTGAAAATATTCATATTTAAATTTGTAATAGAAAGATATTTTTTGTATCCTATTTTAAAATATCCTTAATATATACAAACACACTGGGACCTCTGAGACAGAGTCAAGATGGTAACATAAGTTAACATGTTCCCAAAAGCTTTTCCCAGAACAACTTTTCTTTCTTAGGGTTTTTTTGCAAGGCAAATTGGGTTAAATGGCTTGCCCAAGGCCACACAGCTAGGTAATTATTAAGTGTCTGAAACCGGATTTGAACCCAGTTACTCCTGACTCCGGGGCCGTGCTTTATCCACTGTGCCACCTAGCCACCTCTCCCAGAACAAGTTTAAATGATACCTCTACACAGACATTAAAAGTATAGATCCGAGTGAAATGAGTTCTCAGCTCAAGATATTGAAGAGGATCTTCAATAAAGGTCTTTTTGAGGGTAAAGGAGAAGCCACTGGGAGCTTCTTAGCCACATTGTAGCACTGCTCAGCAAGATAACTTGATAGCAGGTCAGGAGGAAGGGTCCAAACCCCAGATGCAGTCTCAGCCCTGGGAAAGCTGGAGCCAAAGGTTTGGACGGAGTTGGGAACAAACCACTGTATGAGCAAAGACTGGGCATGAAGGAAAATAACAAACCTCTGAATAAGCAGCAACACCAAGGAAAGTGATAAATTAGTGACCAGATTCCCACCGCAGAACAAATAACTTGGGACTATATTCCCTTCACCCCAGGAGCAGAGCTCAGCTATCAAAATTAGCAAAATAACAAAAAGAGCATTAACGATTGAAAGCTCCTATTCAGATAAGGATGATGAAAATGCCATCTAAGAAGAAGAAAGCAGTAAAAAAAATGGCTATATGTGAAGACTCAAAGGAGTTCATGAATTTGTTTCAAATGTAAAATCTCAAGGAAGAGCTTAGAAAAGAATTTTAAAAACCAAAGAAGACAGGAAGATGAAAAATGGAAAAAAAGAAATAAGAACAAAGCAGGAGAATTATGAAAAATTGACTAAGGAAATCAATTCCTTTAAAAGTTAAAAAAACAAAAGTTCTATGCCTCCTTTTCCCCTCCATTATAATTTTTATATTACTGCTATGAAGAACAAGGTCTAGTCTTTGGTTATCTGTGACCCAGTACCATTGTCATTGTTTGATTCTGCTGAAATACCTCTATGTCTAAAGGTACAGCCTTATCAATTGAAACGTTAATGCTTTATAAGAAATGAAAAGAACACAGAAATGTTTCCTAGCAACTACTGTGAATTCTAAAGTAAGTCAGTTTAAACTCTATAGGATGTGCAATGGGTGTAAATGAGGCTAAGCTGATCCACAGATTTATAGAAGCCCACTACAAAGCATAATAAAACTTGTAATGGAAGGTGAATTACTTGAGAAGAAAATCACACCAGCATCTTGACAGCTTTATCATTATTTAAATGATCCAACTTAAATTCTACTATGCTGTTAGAGAAACTGAATTTTAGAACTCAAGGAATGTTGTACAAAAGTACTGTTAATAGTGATACTTATTGTCACTACTCTGGTCTTGGTCTTCATAGAATTTTATCATAATCCAACAAAGCATAATTAGCCAACATTAGGGGAAAAGTTAGAAGAGAGAAATATGAATGCTACTGTCTTATTAATCCATTTTTTTTTGTTTGGATAGTGGACAGGCTGCCCAAAGCCATTAATATTTACTTAAGAGACATTTTCATTAATTAAACTGTATAGACTAACCTGTAGATGGTTTTCAATTGTTTTTGCTTGCTTTTTAATCTCTATAAAACTTCATTTTCCAAGTCTCATATATATATATATGTATATATATATACATATATATATATATGGAAAACACTCCCACATATTTATATTCTTTGAATGTCATGTCTTCTTGGTTTATTGGATATTTTTATATTTTTTATATTGAAGGAAGTGCTGTAGGAATAAATACAATATGGCTTACCATGTTGAACATTGAATAAGTAGAGCTAGATTCAAATATGATCTTTGATACTAGCTATATAATTTGGAACCATTCACTAATTCTTCCATATGTCCAAGACATATCTCTAGATTCTATGCACTACATTAATAGGAGGTATATCCCATGGTCATGATAACAAAGGTTCTTCAATTAAGTAATATTAAATTGTGAAATAAAGTGTTTCCTTTTAGAATGCTATTAATTTCTCTGACAAGCAAATGGAATTCAGTTCCCTGAACATTAACAGAAAATTAAGACTTCAAGCATTTCCTTTTCTGAGAGTATTGCTATCTTTTGAAATATTTTCCAACATTCTGGAAATAACTGCTGGAAGATGGTTTAGATTGGAATCAAATTACGTTTTTCCTTTTCATTTTGAAACACTATTGTTTGTTTCAAGGATTCAATATTAAAGTCGTAGAAAGGTTTGACTTCTGTAAAAAGTGAAGTCACCTTCCTGGAATAAGCAATGAGCTCTCTGAACAAAATAAAATTAAATAAAAATAAACTTTTAGAAAGATTTCCTCTCTGTGCCCTCCAGCCATGTTGTACATCTCTATAATTATAACTAACGTTAAGGGCAAGTAATTTAGGAATAAAAATGGGAAGGGGAAGAAGGGGAATACAAATAGAAAGCACATTGCCTGTACCATCCTTAATATGTGATCAGTTTTTTCTTTTTTTCCCTGATTTTTTTTAATCTCAAGCTAAGAATTTTAAGATCTAAGCAACTTTTCTTAAAAGTTAATTTATGAATTTTGTTTTTATATCACTGTCATTCATGGATATTTTCCCCCAAACCCTTATTCAATGAGTTTTCCCTTATAACAAAGAAAAATTATTATACAAAGTCAATTAACAGTTACAATATTTGCCAGTGCACACAGAAATCTGTACCCACTTGCAACAAAAATATATATTTTTCTTTACCTCTTATCCAGGACAAAGATTAAATAGTTCAAGGATATGAAGCTTAGCTTGTAATATTCATTTCACTAAATGATATTTAAAAACATAAATTTTGTAGCTCAGGATGCAATTGAATTTCAGATGAATGTCAAATCCCTTCCAATGTACTTTATACAAATTAGAGGTGCATTAATATTTCTTCATCATCCTCTATTTAACTTTGTGACATGAAATGGATGATCTGTGTTTTGATTGTCTTAAATTATTCTTTGTTTTCAGTTTTATAGTATTCTATATGTCCCCAAAATTCTTGACACGTGGTCCTTAGAAAATCATATTTTGAACTTTGTTCAAACTTCACAATTCTTTCTCTGGATACAGATGGTATTTTACATTGCAGATAGCCCAAAATTGTCCCTGATTGTTGCACTAATGGTGTGAGAAAGTTCATCAAAGTTGATCATCACCCCCATGTTGCTATTGGGTTTTAAAATGTTTTTTCTGGTTCTGCTCATTTCACTCAGCATCAGTTGGTGCAAATGCTTCCATGCTTCCTTGAAATTCCATCCCTCCTGGTTTCTAATATAATAATAATGTTCTATGACCTATCTGTCTATCATCTATCTATCTATCTATCTAGATATACATATATATATGTATATGTATATATATATATTTATACACACCAGGTAGAAGTCTTTAAATCAGTTGCTACATAAATTCGTCTAAAAGATCCCATTTAAACATTTAAAGAACTCTCTAAGGGAAGTGAGATGGCAGTCCATAATTTTAAATATAGCCCTGAGTTTTAAATATAAAATCATTTTGTAAAATTTTATAGCAATGGATTATGAGTGATTGATTATGAAGATTGTCACCCAGGGCGGAGCCAAGATGGTGACAGGAGGAGCCTCTCCTAGTTGCTCTATCCAAATATTTCAAAAATATGATTCTAACCAAATTTTTTGGAGACAGAATCCATAGAAAGATCCAGTGAGGCAACCTGGAAAATAGTGGAAAAATGCTTTTCCATGGAGTTAAAGGGGTGGCACACCAGAGTGAAGAAACTTCAACTGCCTGGGAACAGCCCCAGAGCACCTGGGAATCACAGCTCTCAGCAGCAGAAATAGTTTCCTAACCTGCACCGTGGGCAACACTGGGCACAACTTGGAGGATCAGCAGGGAGGCCTCCACCAGAGCGAATTCAAAGCACAGGCCCTCAGGGTACTCAGCACTGTGGCAGCCCAGATTCAGGAAACAGAAGCAGGAGTGGAGCCAGCAAGCAGGATCCTGCAGGAAGCTTAGCCCTGAGTGCTCAGTCCACTGAAGGCAGGGGAATGAGTAGAGACTTCAGAGGTTTGTCCTTTGTCACTGGAACAGGACTCTAGTGCTCTGACCACATTCAGATCCTGGTTACAGTCTAGCCCCCCACCCCATAGAACAGGAAGCACCCACCTCAGTTCCATGGCAGTGGGGTGCACTTCTGGTCATTCACAGACAAGGAGAGCAGTCAGAGCCTCACACACTGAGGTCCTTGTATGTGTAGGGGTGTCCAAATAATACTCAAAAGTTCAGGAAGTACCTCAAAACCAGGCACAACCTGGGGAAATGAGTAAACAGAGAAAAAAGAAGAACCAAACATTGTCAAAATATTCTGTCTATAATCCCAAGGAGGATCAAAATACCCAATCTGAAGATGAGGAAGTACAAGCTTCTGCATCTAAAGACTCCAAGAAAAATGGAAGTTGGGCTCAGGTTATGACAGAGCTCAAAAAAGATTTTGAAAATCAAGTAAGGGTGATAGAAGAAAAATTGGGAGAAGACATGAAAGGGATGCAGGAAAAGCATGAAAACAAAGTAATTGGCTTAGTCAAGGAGATCCAAAAAATGCTGAAGAAAATAACATGTTACAAACCAGCATAGGTCAAATTGATAAAAGAGTTACAAATGTTGTTAAGAAGAAGGATTTAAAAAGCATAATTTGTCAGATGGAAAAGGAGATAAGAAAGCTCCCTGAGGAAAACAAATCCTTCAGATATAGAATGGATCCAAATGAAATTGATGAATTTATGAGAAATCAAGACACAATATTTCAACACCAAAAGAATGAAAAATTAGAAGAAAATGTGAAACATCTCAATGAAAAAACAGCTTATCTGGAAAAAAAGATTCTGAAAAGATAACTTAAAAATTATTGGGATACATGAAAGTTATGGTCAGGAAAAGAGCCTTGAACTCATTTTTAGGGAATTCTTACGGGAAAATTGCCCTGGTATCCTAGAGGGCAAAGTAGAAATTGTAGAGGCAAAAGAGAAATTGAGAGAATCTACTGATTTCCCCCAGAAAGAGATCCAAAAAAATAAACCAACCCCCAGGAATATTATAGCCAAGATCTAGAGCTCCCAGGTCAAAGAGAAAATATTACAAGCAGCTAGAAGGACACAATTCAAATCTCATGGAGCTGCAGTCAGTATCACATAGGACTTAGCAGCAACTGCATTAAGGGCTCTTAGGGCTTGGGATATAATATTACAGAAGACAAAAGAGCTTGAGATGCAACCAAGAATCGACTACCCACCCAAACTGAATATCTTTTTCCAGGGGAAAAGATGGACTTTCAATGAAATAGGGCAACTTCAAATATTCCTGTTGAAATGACCAATAACTGAGCAGAAAGTTTGACCTTCAAGTACAAGACTCAGGTGAAGCATAGAGAGTGGAGAATGGTAGATTATAAGAGACCTAATGATCATGAAAAGCATGTATTCCTTCACAGAAAATGATGCTGATAATAGTCATATGAGCCTCCTCATTTGGTAGAGCAGATAGAAGGAGCTTTTATAAATGAATCACAAGAGAGAGCTGAATTTGAAGATATATAATATATTGTAAAAATGGAGTCAATGGCTAAAAGGAGAATGTACTGGGAGTAAGAGAAAGAAGAGATGGAATAGGCTAAGAAGCTTTATATAAAAGATATTTTTTTCAATGAGCTTTTGCAATGATATGGAAGGGGGGAAGGCAAGGGGGAATAAGGGACCCTTCACTCTTATCAGAAAAGGCTCAGAGAGGAAACAGCATACATAATCAATAGTGTATAGGCATCTGCAGTAAGGAGAAGAGAAGGGGTCAGGGAAGAGGGGGGGGGATGTGGGTGATGGAGGAAAGGGCAGTTCATGGGAGAGAATAGTCTGATATAAAGCATTACCTTTTTAAATTTTTTTAGGTATTTTTGTTAGGCAGATGGGGTTAAGTGGCTTGCCCAAGGCCACTAGCTAGGTAATTATTAAGTGTCTGAGGCCAGATTTGTACTCAGGTATCCTACCTCCAGGGTTGGTCCCCTATCTACTGCTCTACCTAACCTCCCCTCTTTGCTACTTTTTGCAAGGCACTGGGATTGGGTGGCCTGTCTGGGACCATGCTTGATGTGTCTCTAGGATGGAATATAGAGTTGGGAGCAGGGTTAAGGAAGAGAGAGAAAATAATATATGGTAGTGGGGAGGAATGGATGGAGGAAGTCACAGTCATCAGTGGCAACTGTGGAAAAATATGGCAGTGGCTTCTGTAATGGACTTATTTTTTTTAGGTTTTTGCAAGGCAAATGGGGTTAAGTGGCTTGCCCAAGGCCAAACAGCTAGGTAATTATTAAGTGTCTGAGACCGGATTTGAACCCAGGTACTTCTGAATCCAGGGCCGGTGTTTTATCCACTGCGCCACCTAGCTGCCCCCTAAAAAATATGGAAGGCTTCACGAATTTGGGTGTCATCCTTGTACAGGGGCCATGCTGATCTTCTCTGTATCATTCCTATTTTAGTATATGTCCTGCCAAAGCGAGCACTGTAATGGACTTATGATAAAGAATGCGATCCACCTGAGACAGAGCTGATAATAGAACACAGACAGAAACACATATTTTCTCTTTCTTTTAATTTATTTTTATTGAGGTTCTATATTTTTGTGGGGGAGGGGTTATGTTTTCTCTTAAACAAGAATATTTTAGTAATGTATGAAATATTGTGGAGTTTGAACAAAGAACAAAGACTATTACCTTTAGGATATGATTTCTCTCTCACCACATTCAACTTAGATCAATGTACATCATGGAAACAATGTAAAGACTAAGACTGCCTTCTAATGGGGGTGGGGGGAGGGAAGCTAGATTAGGGGAAATTGCAAAATTCAAAATAAATATACTCAAATGAGAAAAAAAGAAAATTATCACTCAGTAAAATAGAAAGAAGCAATAAAAGGTAAAGCCAGTTTACAGAAATTTGGTGAGAGATCCAACTAAGCAGACCTAAGAACATTTAAAAATAAAATGAATACATCAAAGAATTATTCTCAAATTATTACAGAAATCTATAGATTTATTTTAATCATCAAGGAAAGTATAGGAATACCAGCATACTTGGCCTTTAGCACCATAGTTTCAAATTCTATTTACAAAAGACATAAAATGTGACTAAAGTAGACAAAGAAAAAGGAAGCAGCTGAATTAGACAAATTAAATGTATTGAAAACTTTATTAATATGCCAAAAAGGGGTTGGGAGAACAATTGCTGACTCATATGCCTGGTTTACTATCTAGATTACATTTTTATGGGAATCATCAAACTTATACTTCAAGGATATTCTTGAGGATATTATTAGGAAATAGGATTTTGAAAATAATATTCCATCACAAACTATATCATTACCATGATACAAATATCCTAAAATATTAAAAAATACAAAATTCCTCTATACTTATATCATTATGATTATAAAGAAAAAACAAATATTAAAGATATGACCTTAAAGGTTCTCCTACAATAATGTGACTCCCAGTCATACATCAAAATTATTCAACATTTCTTGAAAGATATAACAATAATATACAATGATAAGCTTGGGTGTATATTAGAAATGAAAACTTCGTTCAGCATGATAGTATTTATAATTATTTTTAATTGACTATGTCAATAAATACTGAAAAAGGATTTTGACTCAATTCAACAACTTTAGAAATAAGAAAAGAAAGAGAAATAAAGAGATTAAATATCAGTAAAGAAAATATAAAATTATTTTTGTAGATGACATAAGTTACTTAGGAAAAATCTAAAGTACACATCAAATTGATTAAAATAATAAATTCAGCATTGTAGCAGAATTTAAAATAAATTCACACAAATCATCAATATCCATATTAAGAAACATCCCTTTATCAATGTAGAGCAACAGAATCATTAATAAGGCTCAATTTTATCCTAATAAGGAATATAATAATGTTCCAGATGTTATTCTAAGAGCTGGGTATATGAAGAAACTTAAAAATATTGAAATGAGAGTGGAGTTATCTCATGGAGATATGGTGCAAGGAGAGTTTTCAGCTTACTGAAATGGGTAACACTTGAGAAAGGAGTGGGTTGCAAAGGCAATGTGGGAGCCCAGATCAAATATAATATTAAATGATTAATTTATTTTTTTGGTATTTACTATAAAAAAATAAGAACCACTATAGTGTTTTCAGTAAGAGGGAATAATATGCCTCTTCAAAATCCTCCAAAGGGAATGGAGATGATCTGGAGAATTAAAAAATACTATGACAGAAGAGCATAAATTCTAGGAGATTTTATGTCTTTGGAGAGAGTTTGAGTTTGACTGTAATAGCCTATCAGGCTTGTGTCATCTGAGACCCAGAAAAGGCAAGAATTGGGGGACCATTTGTGAGCTTAACCTTTGTTATAGTTGTTGCTTTGTTTGCTTTTTAGTCTTAGAAAATCACAAGGATGATCTACTAGTCTGTGAGGGGTTTACTATCTAATACTGATATGGAGAAAGTTAATATTGATGAGACTGTGATGTTTTCAGATAGTGAAATAAATGAAAAAAAACAATGGAGTGTTTTACTAAGATGGATATGGCAGAAGAAGAAGGGTGCTACAATAGAAATTTAGAATCAAAAGGAACTTCAGGTGTTATCAAATACAACTATATAATTTTACAGATAAGGGAAGTGAGGAGAACAAGTGACTTAATCAAGGAAACACAGGTAGTCTGCAGAAAAGGCAGAATTTGATTACAATTTCCCCAACTTCAAGGCAAATAATCTAACTTATACTTCTAGCCCAGACCTGAAGTTAAACTCCTGAAATAAGTTGGTGACAATAAGAATGAACATATAGGATATTTAGGAGAGAACACTCCACTTAAAAATGCCAAGAACATCAACATGTAGTGATTTAATTTCGTAAAAGTCCCATAATATTGCATCCTTTTCTGGCATCAATAAGTCACAATGTTCTTTTGAACTTTCATGGAGTTGTTCTGAAATGTTTAGGATAGAATGAAGACACCTTTTATGAACCTACATACAAAGATGCATTCAATACTCTAAAAATCTCACTACTTACCCTCTTTCATAGTTTAAAGTAGAATATTGCCTGGATTATAACCTTTAACTTTGATTCTTCATAGAACAGAATCTGGTAAAAGATGAGTCCATCTTCTACCCCATCTAAAATTTTGGTTAATGATATGCTAAAAATATTCTTTCTCTTTGTTGGTTTCTTTCTCTGGACCTCTATATAATCATATATATATATATATATATATATATATATATATATATATATATATATATATATATAATAGTCTATATAAATATTTAAAATATATTTTATAATTGGAAAACTTTAGACCTATTTTGAACATGAGTCATTAAGAAGGGTAACAATTATAAGATAATATAGTTAGAAAAATACTCCTCTTGATAATCACTTCTTCAATATGCAAACATAAGAAATATCCGAATTTGTTTGTTATTAGTGTTGCCAGCCTAATAGTAAGAAATTGGTGTGAACTATAAATAAAAGTTGTTTAAATTCCTTGAGCTTAATTCAATTAGTTGTGTATAATCTACTGCCTTTAACAAAGGTTTCATTTTAGAGAAGTAATTTTTGAAAGTCCAATAATTCCTTCCTTAGTTTCCTTCTTTGCTTCCTTTTTTCTTTCACCCTACCTTATTATAATTTAGCTAGAAAGGTAATAAGAATAAAGACAATCATCAAATGGCAGGTTATAGTTCTTTTTTAGTTTTATTTTTTAATCTTTTGGATTCTATGATTTATTAAAGAACATCTATTGCTCACCCATATCCAGAAAAAAAATAGCTAAGGAGTCTGAATGCAAAGCAAAACATACTATTTTAACCTTTTTTATAAATTTATTTTGATTTTTCCCTTTCACAGTTTTTCTCCATTTGTTCTGATTTTTCTTTGAGAACATGCCTAAGAATGAAATATGTTTAACATGAACATACAAGTATAAGGTACATCAGTTTACTAGCTGTCATGGGGAGGAAGGAGGGAAGGAAGAGAGGGAGAAAAATGTGGAATTTAAACTCTTACAAAAAATGAATGTTGAAAACTATAATCATATGTAATTGGAAAGCTAAATTAAATTAAATTAATAAAAATGTATTTCTTCTACTTTCCTCACTTTCCCTTGTATATGCTCATTATTGCACATATATCTTTAAATAGAAAGTGAGCTTCTTCATCACTGGGATTCTGTGTTTCCATATTATCAGTAGAATAGTAGCTTTTAAATAATAGATGCTTAATACATACTTGCTTAATAAAATTAAAATTAAATAAATTTATTTAAAAAACTGTTTATCAAATTCAACTCCCTTTTTCTTTCATTAATTTAGTGCTTATCACTAATATAAAACTTGAATATATTTTTTCATATTTTATATTTTTTAATTTTTAACCTCAGTATCTATGTTACCCCAACCCAGATATAGACCCCAACCTCTGAAAGGGCAAGGGTATTTTGGACCAATGTATTTTTCTTTAAGTCTTATTCATTTATGTGGTAGAGTTAAAACAATTGAATTGGGAGTAAAATCTAAGCAAGTAACCACATAATAACTAATTTCCACTATTATACATTGCACATTGTTTTAGTTTTTATAAAAAGAGTAAAATCAACATACACAGTTAAGCATGGTTTTCTGTTCTTGCTTAAGGAGGGACTTCATTATGTAAGTCTCAAATGACTAGAGGAGGAGGAATATATTCTGCAAGGTAGAAATGTAGAGGAGAATTAAAGGCTCTAGAATTACTTGTGATTATGTCCTTCTACATTAGCCACACTTTTTAGACAAATTAAGAATAAGTGTGGTCTCCTAGAAGAGAGAGGGGAAATGTCCAGGAAATTGTTCACTTTCCATCCATAGAAAGCTTTGTGCTTTACAGTACACCTTCTAGTTTAGGGCAGCATTCACAATCACCAGAATGAGCTTGGGACTGCTCATAAAAAATTTGGTCAGTAAGCTAAGGCTATCTTCAATACTTTAAGAATATGTAACCTAACACATGTGGAAACTCACATCCCTTCCAGTTATGAACTTGATACTAGTATCTATTCCCTAATGCATATCACAAATCTTTACTACTTAAGCAGATGAAATAATAAGTTGGCATGGCCTCAAACCTTCAATATCTGATAATCATCATTCTGAAGATAAGCCTTTCCTGAATTAGAATGACTGATCTTCAAGTGACTGAAACATCCTGTCAATAGATCAGTGCTCCAATGTTTTTTTTTTTTATCTTGCTATTTAATAAATTTTGTGCTCTACTCACTGCATTGGAATTCTGAGAATCAACTTCACTGTATTAGAAATGCTCAAAAAACCCTTTAATTTTATAAATTCAGCAGGTATAGAAACAGAGAAAGCCAAAGAAGAAATTATTTGTTTGACTTGGAACCACTGCTGGATTCTACATTAGTCATCTCACACAGGAAAAAGAAAAGAAAAATGAATCTATTGTGGGCAGCTAGATGAAAAATTACTATTTAATAAGGCAAAACACATAACAAACTTAAAATCATATACTGAATTAACATGAAAAGGGCAATATTATATTGCATCTATCTAAGTTGGTGGAATTCACATTTAATAATGTATTTTATTTTGGCTACCACGTGTAAAATGTTGAAGCATAAAATAGAAAAAATTAAAAGAAAATTTGGAGGAAAAACTACTTTAATTATGACTAGCAATAATAGTCAATAACTATTCCGAGTTAAGTCAGATCTGATTTCATTGAGGGGTGGAATTATATTATAGAAAGCTCTTGTGACTGAAGCATAATCAATAACCATAATCTCTGACTCCATCACAGGTGATTGGTACTAAAGGTTGCTGAAATTAGGTCATTCTATATTACAATATTTATCTTTGTTTACTGCAGTGTACAGTAACCCTAAAAATCTATGAGCCAACGGAGAGAAGGGTCAGACTAGTATCTGAACAGAGTTCCCCTTTTGGGAACAGTTTCACGTGAAACTTAATTCAATGAAGTCAATAGGGGGAAATAACAGGTGAAGCATGTGGCAGGTTTCCTTATCTCTCTCTTTGGTGGATGAGTAGAATTAGATGATTAGTTTTTAGGTCATTATAGTTGAAAGTGCACTGGATTTACAGTCAGATTACTTGAGTTTATATCCAAGTTCTGCTTTTTATCACATTCCCACAGAATGAGACCTTTGGCAAATCATTTCTTTTATTTGAGTCTCAACTTAATACTGTATAAAGTGAAAGGGTTCGACTCTGATTTGTAAGTTCTCTTCAGTACTTTCAGTGAAAAGTTTAGGTTCTTTTCCTTGAAAACAAGAACCTAAAACAAGTATGACATGACAAATGCATGTTTTACAATCCATTATTCTAATATACTCTTACTAATGTAACCTTAATTTTTTGCTCTATCAGTTACTATGTATTGTATATAGCATTCAGTCCTGGATACATAATGCACATTTTTGACCCCTGCTTACATTCTATTATCCCTTCAGTTTCAGTGTGTGTGAGTGTGTGTGTGTGTGTGTGTGTGTTTATAAGAGAATACTCTATTTATAAATATATGTTTGTGTCTGTGTATATATGTATAGATGTATGTATACATATATACACAGACACAATCATGTTTGTGTATATTTGTATATATGAGAGAGATAATGAGAGAGACAGACAGAATAGGAAGAAGCAACAATTTAAGTATATGAGATTAAGTAATGAAGAATAAATAGTTGAGAGAAGATTAAACAAATGTTCTTAATTATTTTGCCCAATAATCCTTATAAGGGGTCACCAAACTATGTCGAGGCAATTAATTGGGGACAGAAAAACTAAAATATTTCATTGCAGTAAAAACTGGAGTTAATTGTGAACTTTTCTGAAATTTATTTTCTAGTGTTCTTTAAGAGGGCTTTGCTTTCCTAGGTTGTATTAAGCTTTAGGTTTGCAATTATTGTTTATTTTTACCTTCTCTTATTTTACCTCTTTCTGAACTGCCACTGTGTTTGCTTGACTATGAAGTATGCTCTCTAGTGGGCCCCAAATGACAACGAGTTTTCGTACCAATAGTGTGGCAATTTCTGCTTTTGGTTCATTGCTTGCTGTTTGACAGTCAGGTTTTAATTTTACAGTCAGTCAGGTAATACTGCTGAGGTGAGTAATGGGAAAGCAGCATAGAGTATCAGCCTTTGGAGGAACAGGCTCTATTAAACATGCAGGAGAAAAACACTCTTCAAACAGATCAAGAGGAAAAGCAAAACAAAAGAACAAAGGAATTCTGAGTTAGGAAAGCTAAGAGCTACATAAAAAAATAATTGCTTCATTTTTCTGCTTAGAGCTGTACTGTAACATTTTATTAGGCAATTACTTTGTCATTTGAAGACTTCATATGTTCCAACAAAATAGGATTTTACCTGAATCACATAATGAAATATTTTCTTCTTCCCTTTCCCCTTGCTATAAGAGACATTACTGGCCATGTATTTCCTTCACTTTCTTACAATACCAGGTAAATCAGATTGCCACCTTTGTTGACCATCTGTAGGCACTCTGGGAAGGGTGCCTAAATTCTTTAACATCAAATAAAGAATTTCTTCTGGTAGAATAAAAGAACTTGTACATATAACTGAGTAAAGTCTGCCTGCCTAGCCTTAACAGACTCTACTGTGATTTTGAATATAAGAGTCATTGGGTAATTTGGTGGAAGCTAGGGGGGTGAGTCAAAATCATAGGACACTGAAAGTCCAGTTGAACTGTGTAATCTACCATTCATACCTTTAGTTCCTCAGTTGTAACACTCTCTCCATAGGTTTATCCCAATTCTTCCCTTTTTCATCTTTACAACCTGGCCTTCAAGTCAAGAATTTACTACATATCCACCATTTGGATGGTATTGTGCACTCTGCAGTGACAGAGACAGGGGAAAACTGCTCCCACACTCAAGGAATTCATAGTTGAATGCAAGGAACCTAAATGCAAACATGAACAAAAAAGATATCATCACTCTGTTATCAATTACCACTAAAAATTTAAGTGCTAAATTCTAAACCTCTTGAGGAGAATGGAATAAAAGTAATGTTTGTCCATGGGCAAGTAAGTTAAAGTTTCAGTTTCTTCCTCTGTAAAATAAAGATAATTATAAAGCCTTAAAATGGGATTAAAAATAGAAGATCCAGAGATGAGGCTAATCTATATTGGTTGAAAGCATTTTCTCATCTTGGAATTCCGTAGGCCAATATATTACAATGTTAATACCTATGACTTTCCTAATCATATAAAAAGTGATGATTTGCAAATAAAGCCTAAACAATTATTTCAATCTCCCGAGCACTGATTATGGAAATCTAAAGGTCTGAAAATTTATGTTACTCCAAAGGCTACTTTCTGCATTTTTCCCCTATTTTTGACTTTCTTTTCTTCAAATTTCTTCATGTTCCTATGCATTCAAAGTTTTTTAAAGGCTATTTGTTATGGATCTATATTAGATTGTCTTCTGTCACAGGGAAGAGAGAGCGAAAGGAGGAAGGGAGAAAAAGATAAAATCAAAATCTTATTAAAAATGACTAGTAAAAACTACTGTTTGCATGTTGTTGGGAAAACAAATAAATAAATAAATATACTTCTCAAAGAAAATAAAAAGGATAACACTCCCAGCAGTGCCGCTCAAATTTATATATTAATACAGTCTTGTGAGACTTAAAAAATGATTCTGTATACCAAATATGCTTTATTTTAGAATAATAGCAAATTGATACCAACAAAAGATAACTAACTGTCTAGATTTTATTATTTCCCCCTTACTCACTGAGGAAACATACTTAAGTAACAATTTTTAAAAATAGCTAAATGGCAAATTAAAATTCTCCATGAGATCTTCAATTCTTCTGAAAATTATATTGAAAAATATCTTTAACATTGGAATCATTTAGGGTCTTACTAACCACCTGCCTTTGTAGTAAACACTGTGTCATATAAAATAAAAAGAAAAAAATAAATAGAAAAACACCCTTTTTTTGAGAACCATATCTGCAATGGTTCATAACCATAGTCATTTACCTCTTCAGGAAAAGGAATGTCTCTTGTTTAGCCCAGATTTGTCCATAAGCTTTTGGGAAAATCTATGTACATTTTTGTTGTGTTTTGTGATTGATTTTTGCTTTTCCATTCTCTTTGCTTAAGTAATATTTTCATAATTTGCCTAGATTCCCTTGAGAGTATTCATATTCTAATGAGGATGTTTTCCAAATGCAGAACTTATTGCTTTCCTGCCTCAGGGAGATGAAATGAATTGACTGATTTCTTAGAATATACCAAGGGAATGATAATATTTATGAAAAGTACCAATTATAAATGGATAACTTTCAACATTCTGAGATAAAAATTTAACAGCATTATTAAGAAACCAGGCATTATGCTAATATCACAGAAACTCAAGTTGTTAAGTAAGTTGAAATCCTTTGTTGATTAAATTGGTAAAAATAAAGAGAAATACTAGTTTTTTTTGTTTTGTTTCTCAGAGTAGTTCATCTATAATTGAAAATGTCTTGCCAATCATGTTTTTAAAAATTTCCTTGAGTTTTTGCATTAATCTTGAATTAATTAAAAGTAAACCTTCCTCAGATAGGTGCTTCAACATATATTTCTGCCAATTCAATATGCAGATTCATTGAAATTTTCTGTCAACTAAATAATAAAAGAAACCATAAAAATAATTCAATAAAAGTTTCAGGAACTGCACACTTTACATATTGAAATTACTGAGCAGGTTTAGTTTGCTTGTAGTTGAACATGATATCATTTTTTTTTCTTTCCTAGAGAGCAGTAGATGCCTTCTGTCAATGTAAAGGAATTTACATTCATTTTTTTCACCTCTTCTAACCCCAAATTACAGAATGTCAGATACAGGTGAGTTATCTGAAGTTCTTTACCCTGAGAAATAGTCATCTATTCTGTGCTTGAAAACTTCCAAAGGAGGGAGAAGATGCTCTCTCAGGTAGTCCAACAAACTTTGGGATATCTCTAATATTTAAAAATTTCTCTTTGGTATGAAGTCTATACTTATTCAGAATTTAGCCTCTCTTCAGTGACAGAGAACTTCAAATGTTTGAAGACATCTATTAAGTTCTCCCTCAGATTTCTTTCCAGAATAAATAGTCCTACATTATCTGTTTTTCCTCATAGGATCTGAATTTGAGACCTTTCACTCTTCTGATTGCCTTCCTATATGGACTCTGACTTAATAATATCAGATTAAATTGTCAACTGAAATCTATATTTATAAAAATAGTACTTGGAAGTACTTGAAAGTGTACCAATCAAGGAGATGTAATCTAGGAATAGCAATATCAATTAAGAGGAAGCTTAGAGTATAGTATTCATTCATTCATTCACTAACAAATATATTAAACATCTGTTATATGGAAAACATCTTTCTATCAAGCAGGGAGAGATGAAAAGTTATTAAGACTTACATTGTTGAGAAACTATAAAAATGTAAATATGCAATATATATATATATATATATATATATTATATGGTACTTAGATCTGTTTTTTTTAAGTTAACTTCTTTTAGAAGGAGAGAAGGGGGACAGGGGGAAGGGGGGATGTGAGTGATGGAGGAGATGGTGGACTGTGAGGGACAGTGGTCAGATATAACACATTTTCTTTTTAACTTCTTGCAAGGGGCTGGGATTGGATGTCCTGTCTGGGACCACAGGGCAGAGTAGTTGCTAGGCCTTAGGGATGGTATTTGGGCTAGTGGCCTCTTGGCCCCAGGGCCAATGATCAATCTGCTGTGCCACTCGGCTACCCTACGGCACATTTAAGAAGAGGGACGAAGTGAAAGGAGAGAGAAAATATAGTGTATGGTAGTGGGGAAGTACAAATGGAGGGAGTTGCAATCAGCAATGGCAACAGTGGAAAACTATGGAAGTAACTTTTTATCCTAAAGAATGTGATCCACCCAAGATCCACCCAAGATATAGTTGGTAGGGAACACAGACTGAAAAGCACGTTTATTATTATTATTGTTATTATTATTTTTTTATTTTGATTTTTGCAGGGCAATGGGGTTAGGGTGATTTGTCCAGGGTCACAGAGCTGGGTGATTGTTGGGTGTCTGGGACAGGATTTGGGCTGGGATGCTTCCAACTCTAGGGCAGGTGCTCTGTCCACTGTGCCACCTAGCTGCCCCTATTATTATTTTTTAATTTTACTTTAATTTTTTTTCTCTTTCCTTTATCCTCAAACTTTCCCTGGTTCTTATAACTAAGAGAAAAACAAACAAACAAACCAAAATAGAATAGCATAGCTTATTACTAATCAAGTGTTAGGAAAACTTGGGTTGTATGATCATGGCCAAGTAAATTTTTTAGAGCAGTAGCTTTCTCATCTTTGAAAGAGTCATTAAGTTTTTGAGAGAATGAAGGATTTCATAAACCTTAAAGAGATGAATAAACATTGTTAGAAGTGAAAGTTTCCTCTTTTACTGTCTTCTGCCACTCCATACTTATCCCCTTAATACTATTCTGACCTGAAGACAGGGATTCTTTATTTTTGCCTTTCTTTATACTTTACATCCTCAGTATCTAGTAAAATCCTTTGCATGTACAGTCCAATTAATAAATATTTTAATACATTTTAAAATAAATACAAACAACATCAAATACTAAGGTTGGACAATTAAGTCATGTAAAATATTGTTAGATGCATATTATCTAGTACTTGCAAAAATATCCTAAATAAAGGAAGAATAGGAAATATCCTAATAAGAGATATCAATAGGAAAAATTACTTGGATGAGCTAAAATTCATAAATATTTTGGGGGGTTCACTTGAATCTAGATGTTGATTATAAGTGGTATAGTTCTTCAAAAAAAAGGACAAAAGTTAGGTTGTGAATACCCATAATGAAATTAATTGGAAAACTCAATTTTCACATTTTATAAAGTACTTAAAAACACTAAGTAGTTATTTTTCTTTTTTTAATATCATTTGTTTAAATTTTCTTTTCTTTTCTTTTCTTTTTTTCCTGTTGCATGGAAAAACAAGTTTTGAAATTCACTTTTAAAATCTTGAGTTCTGAATTTTCTCCTTTCTTCCTACCCAACTCCTCCATTGAGAAAGTAAGTTATCTGATACAGGTTAAAAATGTGTAAACATGAAAAACATTACCACAATAATCATATTGTAAAAGCAAATTTAGCTTCCTTCCCCTCAAAAAAGAGAAATCTTAAGAAAAGTAAAGTTTAAAAAGAATGCTTCAATCTGCATTCAGATACCATCACCTCTGTCTTTGGGATGGATAGTATTCCTTATCATAAGTCCTTCAGAGTTCTCTTAGGTTAATAAACAGTATTGCTGATAAAAAGTAAGTCTTTCTCAGCTGATCAATCTACAACATTGCTGTTATTTTGTATATAGTACTTTCCCCATTGCATATGCTAATTTAAGGGGGGGGTTGTTTTTTCTTAGTGTATCTTATTCATCATTTCCTATAATAGCATTTCATCTTAATCATATACCATAATTTTTTCAGTCATTCCCTATCATTTTGGTATCCCCTCAATTTCCAGTTCCTTGCCCCAAGAATATAACTGCTATAATATCCTTAAGAATATAGGTCTTTTTCCTCACTATTTTTTCAATTCTTCTGCAATAAAGATCTGCTCATGGCATTGCTAGGTCAGAGGGTAGGCATGGTTTTATAACCCTTTGGACATACTTCCAAACTACTTTATGGAATTGTTGAATCTTTTCACAACTCCTCCCACAGTGCATTGTTGTTTCATTTTTCATATGTCCCCTCTAACATTTTTCATTTTCTCTTTCTGTACTATCAGAATTAATCAGAATTATTCCAACCTGCATTTCTCCTGTTAATTGTGTGCTAGAACATTTTTTAAATGATTTAAATAGATAACATTGGTAACATCAATTGAAAACTGTTCCTATCCCTTGATCATTTATCAGTTGGGGAATGGCTCTTATTTTTTTATAAATTTGATTTCATTCTTTATGTTTGAGAAATAAGTTTTTGATCAGAGAAACTGGCTTTAATATTTTCCCCACAGCTATTATTGCTAACCATATTACCCTCTATCCTATTTCCCCCATCCCCATTTATTCTATTCCTTCTCTCCTTTCACCCATTCCCTCCACAAAAGTTTTCCATCTGATTATCCCCTCCCCAAATTTTCCCATCTCTTTCCTCTTCTGCTTTTCTCTAAGGAAAGATATATTTCTGAACCAAATTCAGTGTGCTTCTCATTCCTTCTCTGAACTAATTCTAATGAAAGTTAGGCTCACTCACTCCCCTTCACCTCCTCCCTCTTCCACTCCACTGCAAAAGCTTTTTCTTGCCTATTTTATGGGCAGTAACTTGCCCTATTCTAACTCTCCCTTTCCCTTGTCTCCCAGTACATGTTCTTTCATCCATTAACTCCAGTTTTTCAATGTATCATTAAATCATAGGCTGGGAAAATGAGAAAGCAACAGTAGGCAAAAATATCTGACTATAGATAATTATGATCATATGAAAGATCAAACTACATACTCAGAAGATAAGAAAAGCAAAGATTCTACATTTAAAACCTCCAAGAAAAAAATAGGAATTGGGCATAGGCTATGGAAGAGATCAAAAAGGTTTATCATTTTCACAGGCAGGAATATAAGCTGTTCAACCTCATTAAGTCCCTTATGATTTGTTTCTCCTATTTATCTTTTTATGCTTCATTTGAATCTTATATTTGAAGAGCAAATGTTTCTGTTCATCTATGGTTGCTTCATTAGGAAAGTTTGAAAGTCCCTTATTTCATTGAATGTCCATCTTTCCCCTTGGAAAAAATATATTTTGCTGGATAGTTGATTCTTGTTAGTAATATAAACGCTTTTGAATTTTTCCACATCATATTTCAAGCCCTATGATCCTTTAAAGTAGATGCTGCTAAATCTTGTGTTTTCCTGACTGTGGTTCCTTGATATTTGAATTGTTTCTTGGTTACTTGTAGTATTTTCTCTATGACTTCAGAGTTCTGAAATTTTGCTTTACATTCCTGGCAGTTTTCATTTTGGGATTTCATTTAGCAGTATTGATGATCCCTACAATTTTTATTTTGACCTCTGATTTTAGAATATTAAAAGAGATTTTCCTTGATAATTTTTTGCAAAATGATGTATATGCTTTTTTTTTATCATGGCTTTTAGGTAGTTCAATAATTTTTAAATTATTTCTCCTGGATGTGTTTTCAGGTCAGTTGTTTTCCAGTGTGATATTTCACATTTTCTTCTACTTTTTCATTCTTTTGGTTTTGTTTTATTATTTCTTGATTTCTCACAAAATCATCAGCTTCCCTTTGCTTTAATCTATATTTTAAGGAATTATTTTCTTCAATGAAATTTTGTATTTCCTCTTCCATTTGGTAAATTCTTATTTTTAATACATTCTTCTCATCTTTGATTTTTTTTTGCAAGGTAATAGGGTTAAGTGACTTTCCCAAGGCCACATAGCTAGGTAATTATTAAGTGTTTGAGGCCAGTTTTGAACTCAGCTACTCCTGACTCCAGGGCCGGTGCTCTATCCACTCTGCCACTTAGCCACCCCCATCATTGATTGTTTTAGACCTCTCTGTACATTTGACCCAGGTTGGTTTGAAAGAAGTTACTTTCTTCAGTATTTTTTTTTTGTATTTCCTTCACCAAGTTTGCTAACTCAGTTTTTGTGTTTTGCTGTATCACTCTCATTTCACTCCCAATTTTTTCAAATACTTCCCTTACTTAATTTTCAAAATCCTTTTTAATCTCTTCCATGATCTATATCCAATACATATTTTTCCCTTGGAATCTTTGGATGTAGAATCTTTGACTTTGCTGTATTCTTCTGAGAGTGGATTTTGATCTTTCATATGACACTAGAAACTGTCTAATGATGAATTTCTTTTTTTTTCTCTTGTTGCTTACTCATTTCCCCAGCCTGTGACTTGATTTGATCACTTGAGACTCTTCTTCTATGGTGGAGGATTTATTTTCCCAAGGTTTTGAGGGGTTTTTAACTGTTTTCAGAGATTCTTCTAGGATCCTGCCAGTTTTCAGTTTTCCCAGGGTCTTATGACAAGTTATGACTCCTCTCCTTTCCTGTGTTCTGTTATCTGTGGGACCACTAGCATGCTTTTCTGTCCTGGAACTGTGAGGAGGATCCTTACTCTGCTGCTGCAGTAAACTCTGTTGAGTTTCTGTCCTATTCCTGAGACTGGGCCCCCAGACTGTGACCCAGGCTGTGACTGTGAGCCTAGGCAGATCAACAGATTCCTACTTAGTGATAGCAAAGAGACTCCATTCTTCTGACCCCGATACCATCCATGGTCTGACAGCTCTGGAAACAGCTACTGCTAATGATTCAGTGACCTCCAAGACCTGCTTCTGGTTGGTTGGGTTGGGTCTACACTGCTGAGGTCTGTGCTGGACTGCGCTCTAATCTCACCTGGGCACAGCAGTTTTCCTGTTAAACTTCTCACTTGTTTATGGCAATTCCTGGGCTGAGAGGTCTGCAAATCACAAATGCTGTCAATTACCAAATAGTTTGTCTCCCTGTCCCTGAATACAGGGGCACTGTACAAGTTATTCTGTGCTCCTGTACCATCCTGGGACAGCAGCCCCTTCCCACCAATCTTCCAGCTTGTTGTGGGCAGGAAAGTTGTTTCACTCAATCTTTTTGTGAGTTCTGCCACTCTAGAATTTAACTAATATCATTGTTCAAAGATATTTGGCAAAATTTGGGGATATTTACTCCACCATCTTGGTTCTGTCTTCAGTCAGTAGTCATTTTTTTAAGGTGAGTTTGTGGCTCACATCTTCACTAGAATTAGGAGTCAGAATAACTGATTCTCAGAGTTGGAAGACAGCTAAGTGATCAAGAAATCCAGTGGTAATCTGAACAAAATATCTGACTCTGAAATGTTTATTTCGCATCTGAACTGAGTTTGCTGAAGGAATCTTTTGTTAAGATTTCCTAAATAAAGATAATCCTGAGAAGGATAGAAATCAGTGAATATCATTAAAGTAATTAAAAGTTAAGTAGTAATCATGTCAAATTATTTTAATCCAATCTTTTTAGTAAAAACATAAGCAACTGCTGCTGATAAAGTGAGGATAAATTGTTTGAATAATTGAGACAATGTTAACCAAAATATATATATATACTTAAATATATATATATGTATATTTATATATATATACATTCATACATCCATATATGTGTGTGTGTGTGTGTGTGTGTGTGTGTGTGTGTGTGTGTGTAAATGATAAAAGTAATGTGATTATAACTTTAACTATATAGAGTTATATAGCTAAATACTGAGTGGCCAGCCACTGGAAAGGATGAAAGGTCTTCTGCATAATGAATTACTTAAAGCCTCATAGATTGAATTTAGAACAAGGAGGGGATGACAAGACAAGATTTTTCAGAGGGGAATAGGGAAATCATTACTGGGAATAAACTGTTTATTCTCTTAGATATACAATGAATTAGTAGAAAATACCCTGTTGTAAATGTAAACCAAAAACTATACTATATTAAGTTAAATAAAGGATAAAAATCCATACATGGAAACCTCATCATATGAGTAGACTATTTTCTAAGATTCATTAGAAAGTCAATTTCTAATTCACAGGCACAATGTTAGATATGAATCTTGGTCTCTTTTTCCTCTTTTTCTCAATTGTCAAAAAACCAGGTGAGGTTCTTACCAAGAAACTATAGCGTGAACTTCATTGTCATCAAAGATCTATCAACTACATTATTTTTTTTATTTGGACTACCATATATGAGAAAAATAAATTGAGGATCATAGATAAAGAGATAGAAGGGGATACTGTGGACATCTAGTGCAATCCTTTCATCTAACAAGTGAGGAAAATGGAGGAGGCCTAGGGACTTGGTCAAAATCACATAGGAAATTTCAGAGATTGGATATGAAAACTGGTCCTTTGACTCCAGAACCATGATGCCTTATGTCTTCCTTTGCAGTTACCATGCAGTCAAACATTTGCTCCTACTGTAGGTATTCTGCAAAGATCTGTCCTGGACCTCCTCTCTTTACTTTCTATACTTTCTCAACATGACTTCATCATATCTGTTTTAACTATATATATATATATATATATGTGTGTGTGTATATGTGTGTGTGTGTGTGTGTGTGTGTGTGTGTGTATATATATATATATATGACTCACTTGTTTATATATCTAGCAAAGAACTTATCTGTGAGATTATATAGTCTTTAAAACAAAATATAAACTTCAGTTAGTTAACCAAACCCTTGTTTTCATGGGGCCTAATGATTTTCCAGTTTCTTTATTCATTATCCCTGTCCCTCATTCAAAGGAATAGAGACAAACTGATCTCTCATATGATATTATAATCTCTTGTTTCTATATTTTTATATTGAGCTTGTCTCATCTCTGGACACTATTTTATCCTTTTCTCAGCCTCAAAGTACCTTTTTCTTCTTTAAGATATAGTTCTAACAGTATCATAAATGAAGTCTTTTCCTCTCTTATCTATTGGTGTCATTCCCACTATTTTGCATTTAACATTGTTGCTGTGGAATCATTTAGTCAGTCATGTCTGATTTCATGATCCTGTGGTCTGTACTGTCTGTGAGATTGTTTTTGTTTTCTCAAAGAACCTGCAGTGGTTTGCCATTTTCTTCATATGAATTATTAAAAGAGTGTTAGTGAGTTGTGTAGGACCATAAAACTTACATATGTCTGAAGTCATATTTGAACTAATATCTTCCCAACTCCTAGGCTCAGCACTCCATCCACTGAGCCATCCCTTGCATTTATTTAAATTAATTATCATTATTATTAGGTATATATATATATATATATATATATATATATATGTATATACATATATATATGTGTGTGTGTGTGTGTCCATATATACACATATACATCCATAAACATACATACTATATATATTATTGTCTGGTATATGTTTGCATATGTACACATGTATATAAACATACACAAATACACTTATTTTCCCTATGCAATTATAAAGTCCTTGACTTTAGGGATTATGGCATTCTTTGAATATGAACAAGTACATTGTCTAGTAAATGAGCATTTATTGACTGTAGATTAATTTATAGATGGTCAATATAGTATGTAACAGCTTCATATATGTTCATCTGCACAATTCTTTTCCATATCATGTCATTAATCATCTATAAGAATGTTTTTAAAACATTTTTATTGTGAGTAAAAAATATTTGCTCTTTCATTCCCATTATATATTCATTCTATCATTTATTGTTATTTCTGAGAACAAATTTCTCCAAATCTGAAACAATTTAGAAAGAAATTTATCATTTCATTTAGTAGTGGAGAAGGAGACAAAAAGTTGTGACTCTCTCTCTTCCAGGTTCTGGAAGGTTTACATTAGACATTGCATTATATTATTTTCATTATAAGGGTGTCCAAACAAGAACTTAGGTACTCAGTTAAACAATTTTGCAAATAGGATAATTTGAAAGTAAGGAATATTAAGATAGTTATGAGTAACTACAAATATTCAAGAAAATTTGGCTGAAGCCAAAACACAAGGGTAGCAAAATCACAAAATTAGGTAGACCCATCACCAATCCAGAGTTTACTAACAAGAATGATTTGGATGGATCAAGGACCTGATTTAAGTACAAATACCTTGTAGCCATCTGTAGCTTTCCTCAAGAGTCACTAGGATCAGGTGATATATTAAGTATGAACAACCTTAAATCATCAAATTTGGATTTAAATAATATTATTAAATTTTGCTGAACAATATAATAGTTTTCCCATATTACAAATAGTATGCATGTCTAATATTACCGATGCTAGATTGATGGTCAAAATGTTTATAAAGCAACTAAAATATGCCAGGCACTGGAATATTTTATACTGAAAAATACATAATGAAACATACACAAAATTAAAAATTTTAAAGGGTGTGATAAAGATCAAATAAACAATATTTTAAAACAATAATTTAAGAATGCTATGAAACTTGTTATTCATGAATCTAAGAATATATTATCATAATTATTGACACATAAATTATGATAATAAAATAGTATTAACATTTTAGTGAGAGTATTTGAGAATTATTCTCCAATAAAATTTTTAACACTGTCATAAAAGATTTGAAGGCAGATTTTTAGACTGTTTATATTAAAAGTGATAGTAATAGGGATTAGACTTGCGATTTCACTGGAATTTCACTGAAATTCCTAGGTTAGGGAACTCTAGAAGTGTAACTCAGCACTCATTTGCAACTTAGAAATCTGTCTACAGTAATTAGAGTTTAGGTGAACTCCACAGGATGACAAAGTCATTACATTTCAGAGACTGAAGTTGAAACCCAGGTATTTATACCTCCAAATCCAGATAAGCCTTCTATGCAATCCTTGGTTTTAATGACTGTCTTAACTATTAGAAAACAAATAGACTGTGTACACTGGTAAACATGTTCAAGTGGATAGTTACATTTTTATTATTTCTCTTTTTGTATATGGACTAAATTTTCTGATAATTTTTTCTTTTTGTTTGGAAGAAGTTTCATGTTTAAGATTTAGTAGTGTCCTAGTGACTGAATTGCATAAATGAGAACAGTAGCAAGTAGTGGGTAGGTTTCTCCCCACACTAGAGTTATTCATGGAACTCAAGTGTGAGTAGTATGGTTGCCCCTTGATGAATTACTTTAAGCTATCTGCATAAGTGTATTAATGATGGAAATAGAGGGCAGAGGACTCTAGAAATCATATAATTGTTAAACAATCTCTGAATTTTAAATTAAATATGCACTCTAATAATGACTTCTATCAATTTGATCAGTGAGTGAATATGCCACCAAGAAAACATAAAAACATGTATAGTGCTACTTCTGATCTAAGTAAAGGCAATATGGTATGACAGAAAGAATATTTCATTTCGAATTAGAATATCTGGATTGATATTTTTGTTTTGCTAGCTACAGCCTATATGACTTTAGGCAAGTCGATTAAACATTCTAAGACTAATTTTTCCTACTATACAAATGAGGGTAGTTGAATTAGTTGACTCCACAGTTCTCTTCCTTGCTTTAATTCTGTGATCTTATGGACTTGGAAATTTGAAAGATAGTCAAAGATAATATTTTGCATATTGTTCTTGGAAAGGTGAGTAAAATTAATTTTATCTTGTGCCCAAGGATCATATGCTTTCTAGGAATAGTTGACTTTTTTAACCTTTTTTTTAATGGGAACAAATAAAATTACCTTGAAGACAATTTGCGTTTGAACTGTAAAGCCTAATAATTTAAGATTAAAATAAAATGATAGAAATATTAGATATGAAATTTGTTCTCTAAGATTTACAACAAATCCTCTATTAAAGATGACACACAAAACCTATTACTGGGTTATGGCCATATCCAAGATGACTGCCCCAAATAGAGGAAGACAGGATATTTATAGATAAACAAATAATAATGAAATCATTAAGCCTTCTTAGAGGTCAGGCTATCAGGTGGCGCAATATTAGATTGTACAATTGCCCTTCAAAGAATATCATCCTTACACAATGCCATCTGATTCAAAAGAGGATCCATAGTTATCTCTCTTTCCTGTAGTAAAGTATAAGGAGGTTTGCAATCATTTGTCTTTCTGAATTTGTAATTAATATATGGAGAAATAACTTTCCACTCCTTTTTGGGGGGAGCAGCAAGGCAATGGAATTAAGTGATTTACCCAAGGTCACACAGCCAGGAAATTATGAACTGTCTGAAATTGGAATTGAGCTCAGGTCCCTTGACTCCAGGATTGGTGCTCTATCCACTGTGCACCCTAGCTGTCCCATATTCTATTTCTTACAATAAAAAAGAAATCAGATTTCTTACCAGACATATAAATTTGATGTACTTTTAAAAACCAAGAGAACAATGTACACACTAACAATGACATTGTGAGATGATTAATCTTGATGGAAACAGCTCCTTTCAGCAACTAGAGAGCTGGGCTACCTATAAGACTGGCTATGGACAATGTTATCTCCATTCAGAGGAACAAAAACAAAACAAAAACAAACAAAAAAAGCCCTTTAGAATCTGATGAGCAGCTTATAAAAATTATCCCTTATGTATCTCTTTCCCTTAAGCCTAATTCCTCATACCCAGTATGACTAATCAGTAAATATGTATATTAAAAATATATATGTACAATGCTGCCTGTTTGTGGCTGAGGGAATTGGGGTTGGAAGGGAGGGTGGAAGGAAATTTGTGGATGACAAAAATAAATTTTAAAAAATGAAATACATATTAAACTTTCTCAGAATTATAACTATATACAGCATAAAGAATTAAATAATTCTATAAAAAATCTTTTTTTCTTGTTAATGTTGTTTAATTATATTTTTTCTGAAGTTCACTAGTTATAATTTCTTATAGAACAATAGTGTTCCATCACATTCATATTCCATAGTTTGTTCAGGCATTTCTCAGATGATGAGGATCTCATCATTTTCATATTATTTGCCACTAGAATTATTATAATTATTTTTTTACCTGTTGGTCTTTTTTTGAAAAGATTTTATTAATTTTGTGTTTTACAATTTTCCCCCATTTTTACTTCCCTCCCTCCACCTCCCACAGAAGGCATTCTGTTACTCTATTCATTGTTTCTGTGAAATACATTGATCTCAGTAGAATGTGATTAGAGAGAAATGATATCCTTAAGGAAGAAGAAAGCATAAGAGATAACAAAATTACATAATAAGATAACAGGCTTTTTTTTTCTAAATTGAAGCTAATAGTCTTTGGTATTTCTTCAAATTCCACAATTCTTTCTCTTTGTTCAAATTCTTCAATTCTTTCTCTGGATACAGATGGTATTCTCCATGGCAGATCTTGTTGCATTGATAGTATGAGCAAGTCCATCAAGTTTGATCATCAACCCCATGTTGCTGTAATATACAATGTTTACAGTGTTTTACAATTTTTTTCTTGTTCTGCTCATCCCACTCAGCATCAGTTCATGCAAACCCCTCCAGGCTTCCCTGAATTCCCATTCCTTCTAGTTTTTAATAGAACAATAGCTTTCAGACATACACATGCCAAAGTTTGTTTCCCCAAATGAAGGACATTCACTTAATTTCCAATTCTTTGCCAAAGTTTGTTTCCCCAAATGAAGGACATTCACTTAATTTCCAATTCTTTGCCACCGGAAACAGGCGTGCTATAATAATTTTGTACAAGTGATGTTTTAACCCTTTTTCAAAATTTCTTCAGGGTATAGACCCAGTAGTGATATTTCTCGATCAATGGGTATGTAAATTTTTTTGCCCTTTGGGCATAATTACAAATTACTCTCCAGAAAGGTTGGATGAGTTCACAGCTTCACAACAATGGATGGATTAGTGTCCCAGATTTCATGTATCCCTTCCAACATTGATCACTGTCTTTCTGATAATATTGGCCAGTCTGAGAGGTGTAAGGTGGTATCTCAGAGATGCTTTAATTTACATTTTTCTAATAAGTAATGATTAGGAGCAATTTTTCACATGACTATGGATTGCTTTGATTTCCTCAACTATAAATTTTCTTTGAATATCCTTTGACCATTTGTCAAATGGTGAATGGCTTGTTTTTTTTTGAAAATATGACTCAGTTCTCTGTATATTTTAGAAATGAGCCCTTTGTCAGAAATACTACTTGCAAAAATTGTTTGCCAATTTACTACATTTCTTTTGATCTTGGTTACAGTGGTTTTGTCTGTGCAAAAGCTTTTTAATTTAATGTAATCAAAATTATTTAGTTTGCTTTTAATTATGTTATCTATTTCTTCCTTGGTAATAAAATGCTTCCCTTTCCATAGATCTGACAGGTAAACTACTCCTTGATCTTCTAATTTGCTTATAATATTTTTTTTTTATGTCTAAATCCTGTATTCATTTGGATCCCATCTTGGTAAAGGGTGTGAGGTGTTGGTCTAATCTAAGTTTCTTTCATACTAACTTCCACCTTTCCCAACAGTTTTTATCAAAGAGAGAGTTTTTATCCCAATAGCCGGACTCTTTTCAGTTTATCAAACAGCAGATTGCTATAATCATTTTCTGCTATTCCACCTAGTCTATTCCACTGATCCACGACTCTGTTTCTTAGCCAATACCAGACAGTTTTGAGGACTGATGGTTTATAAAATAATTTTAGATCTGGTAAGACTAAGCCACCTTCTTTTGCACTTTTTTTCATTGAATCCTTGAAATTTCTTGACTTTTTATTTCTCCATATAAATTTACTTGCAACTTTTCTGACTCAAAGTAATTTTTTTGTGGAATTTTGATTGATAGGGAACTAAACAAGTAGTTTACTTTTGGTAGAATTGTCATTTTTATTATCTTGACCCATGGATGGACAGTTGATGTTTGCCCAGTTATTTAAATCTGATTTTATTTGTGTGAGAAGTGCATTGCAAATGTTTTCTAAAAGCTTTTGAGCTGCCTTGGAAGGTAGACTCCCAGGTATTTTTTATTGTCTGAGGTTAATATAAATGGCATTTCTCCTTCTAGCTCTTTCTGCTATATCTTGCTCATCACATATAGAAATGTTGAAGGTTTATGAAGATTTATTTCATATGCTGCTACTTTGCTAAAGTTGCTAATTATTTCTAGCAGTTTTTTAGATAATTTTTTGGATTTCTTTTAGTATAATATCATATCATCTGAAAAGAGTGAGAGTTTTGTCTCTTCCTTTCCAAATCTAATTCCTTCAATTCCTTTTTCTTCTCTTATTGCTAATGCTAACATTTGTAACCTAATCTAATTTCTAAGCATTTTTAATCTACTCTGCTATTCACTTATGTTTTAAGAGAGAATTCATTCCATTCACATTCAAAGTTATAATTATTAGGTCTTTATTGCCATTCACACTATATTCCTTCTGTTTTGATTTCCCCCTTTTTTCCCTTTTTTATTTTCCTAGTGTTTTGTTTCTGAATACCACTACCTTCAGGGTCTTTGACCTCCTATATAAATCCCCCTCCCTTATTTAATAATAGTGGTGATAATCTGCATCCGTTTTTTCACCCCTGATTTTATTTGGAATACCTCTAGCCTATCTCTGTTGCAAATTATGCTTGTTGATGTTTTCAGATAGTGCTTATTATTTGGAGGAACAATCTATTCATTCCTATACTCTCTTGTGTTTTTAGTAGGAATGGGTGCTGAATTTTATCGGACTTTTTCAGCATCTATTGATATGATAATATGAATTCTAATGGGTTTGTTATTGATATACTTTATTATACTAACAGTTTTTCTAACCTGCATTCCAACCCTGCATTCCTTTTATTCTTTAGTTTTTTGCAAGGAAATGGGGTTAAGTGGCTTGCCCAAGGTCACATAGCTAGGTAATTATTAAGTGTCTGAGGTCAGATTTGAAATCAAGTACTCCTGACTCTAGAGCTGGTACTCTATCCACTGCCCCACCTAGCTGTCTCCAACCTTGCATTCCTAAGGATAAATCTGATCATAATATGTTATCCTAATAATAACTTGTTGTAATTATTTCGCAAAGATTTTATTTTAAAATTTTTGCATCTATGTTCATCAGGGAGATAAGTCTATAATTTTCTTTCGGTTTTAATTCTTCCTGCTGTAGGTATCAGCACCATATTGGTGACACAGAAAGAGTTAGGCACCTATTTTTCCAAAAGAGTTTATATTGAATTGGAATCAACTGTTCCTAAATTTTTGATAGAATTGACTTGTGAATGCATTTGGCACTGGAGATTTTTTCTTAGGGAGTACAATGATGGCTTGTTGAATTTCTTTTTCTGAGATAGGGTTGTTTAGGTATTTAATCTCCTCTTCATTTAACCTGGGCAACTTATATTTTTGTAAATATTCATTCATTTCACTTAGATTGTCAAATTTATTGGAAGAGTTGTGCAAAATAATTTCCATATTATTACTTTAATTTCCTCCTCATTGGTGGTGAGTTCTCCTTTTTTAATTATGATACTAGCAATTTGGTTTTCTTCTTTCTTTTTTTATCTCAAATTGATTAGAGGTTTATTAATTTTATTTTTTTCCTAAAACCATCTCTAGAATTTATTAGTTCAATAGTTTTCATACTTTCAATTTCATCAATATCTCCTTTAATTTTTAGATTTTCTAATTTGATATTTAATTGGGGATTTTTAATTTGTTCTTTCTCTAATTTTTAATTGCATATTTAGTTCATTGATTTCCTCTTTCTCTAATTTATTCATGTAAGCATTTAAAGATATATAATATATATCCTAACAACAACTTTGAGTGAATCCCATAGGTTTTGGTATGCTGTTTAATTACTGTCATTATCTAGGATGAAATAATTCTTTGTATAATTTGTTGCTTGATCCACTTATTGTTTAAAATGGATTATTTAACTTCCAATTAGTTCTGGGTCTATATCTCCCTGGCCTAATATTGCATATGATTTTTTGCATTATGGTGTGAAAAAGATGCATTCACTAATTTTGCCTTTCTGTAATTGATCATTAGGTTTTTATGCCCTAGTAAATTGAAAATTTTTGTTTTAGCCCCATGTGCTGCACAATATATATATATATATATATATATATATATATATATATATATATATATATATATATATATATATATAAAATATACCTTTTCTATATTTGTCCAATTGTATTTTCCAAGCATTTGTTTTCCTATTGCAAGATGTTACTTTTCTCTTGAGTTTCTTTTCCTAATTTTTCCAACTGATTTTTGAAATTTAATCAATTTCCTCTATAGGTCTATCATATCTAGGTTTTCTAACAATCTATTTACCACCTTAACTTCCTTCTTGAATCTTTTATGATTAGATTTATATAAATCTGAGAGTAGTAGTTTGAGGCCTTCTAGTAGTATATTTTTGCTGTCTATGTCCTTCTGTAGTTCTTTCAACTTCTCCTATAAGAATTTATATGCTATATCATTGAGTGCATACATATTTAGTATTGAATTTACTTTATGTTCTATAGTACCTTTTAGGAGGATATAGTTTCCTTTCTTATCTCTTTTAAAGCTATCAATTTTTGTAGCTGCTTTGTCTAAGATAAGGATTCCTACCCCTGCTTTTTTCACTTTAGCTGTAGCAAAATACATTTTGCTCCAACCTTTTACCTTTACTCTATATGTATCTCTCTGCTTTACATGAGTTCCTTGTAGGCAATATATTGTAGGTTTCTGGTTTTTAATCTACTCTGCTATTTGCTTATGTTTTAACAGAGAGTTCATTCCATTCACATACAAAGTTAAAATTATTAAGTCTTTATTGCCCTTCATGCTATCTTCCTTCTGTTTTTATTTTCCCCCCTTTTTCCCTTTATCCATTTTCCCCAGGTTTTTTTTGTTTCTGAAAGCCACCACCTTCAGTGTGTTTGCCCTCCTATATCAAACCCCTCCCCTTTTCTTCCCCTTTCCCTTTTCTCCTTTTGCCTTCCTTCAATTGTTTCCCCTTTTTCTCACTTTCGCTATCCCCCCTCCCCTTTTCCTCTTATACTCTTTCAGTGCTTGAAAGGTAAGATAAGTTTCATAACTTAACTGATTGTGTCTAAGTTAACTTTTGTCCAAGTCTGATGAGATGAAGATTCAGGTTGTTCTCACCTCCTCCCTTCTTCCCTTCTATTACAAAAGGTCTTTTGTATCTCTTGATGTAATGAGATATACTCCATTCTGTCTCCTTCATCCTCCCATCTCCTTACTGACTCACCATTTTTAAGGAGATATTGTTTTTAAATCATTCTATCTGAGTCACAGAAAAGTTATGTGTTCATTATTCTGGCTAAGTATATTCCCTCTAATAGACTTACAATTTTCAAGAGTTATGAGACTTTTTCTCCCAAGTGGGTATAACCAGACACATCTTGTTGGATAACAGTTTTTTTATTTACCTTTTTTGAACCTTTTCCTGTGTCTCTTGAACCTCCTGTTTGATGTCCAAATTTTCTACTTAGCTCTTGTCTTTTCATCAGGAAATATTGGAAGTCCCCAATTTCATTAAATGTCCATCTTTTCCCCTGGAAGAGAGGCTTTGCTTTGCAGGATAGTGGATTAAAGGCTGCATTCTAAGCTCCATTGCTCTTCAGAATATCTCATTCCAGGCTCTTTGATCCCTTGATTTTGATGCTGCTTGATCCTCTGTAATACTTATTGCGGTTCTTTGGTATTTAAATTGTTTTTTTTTTTTTTCTGGCTTCTTGCAGGATTCTCTTTTAACTGATAGTTGTGGAATTTGAAACAACATTCCTCAGTGTTTTCATTTTAGGATATCTTTCTGAAGGGGATCAATGTATTCTCTCAATAACTATTTTTGCCCTCTGTATGAAATCAGGGCAATTTTCATTCACTAAATCCTGTAATATTAAGTCCGCACTTTTTTTCTCTTCAGTTTTTCATGAAGCCCTATATTCAACAACATATATATGTTGTCCATTCTTGATCCATTCTCAAAGTCAATGGTTTTGTTGATGAGATATTTTGCATTTTCTTCTACTTTTTTCATCTTTTGGTTTTGTTTAACAGAATCTTGCTGTCTCATGAAGTTATTAGTTTCCATCAATTCCATTCTTTTTTAGAGAAGAATTTTTTTCATTTAGCTTTTGCAACTCCTTTTCCAATTGGTCCATTCTATTTTTGAAGGAGTTTTCCATTTGCTCAATGTAGTTTTTGTTTTTGTTTAGTTTTTTTAGGATTTTGCAAGGCAAATGGAGTTAAGTGGCTTGCCCAAGGCCACAAAGCTAGGTGATTATTAACTGTCTGAGGTCATATTTGAACTCAGGTAATCCTGACTTCAGAGCCTGTGCTCTATCCACTGAGCCACCTAGCCATGCCTCCAATGTAGTTTTGAGAGAATCATTGTCTTTTTACATTTGCCCAAGTGAGGATTTGAGAGAATTATTCTCATTTTGTATTTGTCCAATTGTATTTTCCAAGCATTTGTTTTCCTGTTACAAGGTGTTAATTTTCCCTTGAATTTCCTTTCCCAATTTTTCCAATTGATTTTTAAATTCCTTCATGATTTCTTCAAGGAAGTCTTTTTGTGCTGGAGACCAATTCATATTCTCCTCAGAAGTGCTAGACCTTTCTTGGTTAGAATCTGTTCCTTCTAAACATGTCCCTGTGGGTCCCCCTTTGCAGTAGCTTTCCTTCATATTTCTAGGATCTTAAGTTGGGGAAAGGGCTGGGGCTGGCTCTCAGAGGTTTGCTGTTTGGGGGCCTCAGCATCAGGGTCTCAATTGACCTTGAACAATGTGCTGAGCCCTGGAGGAAGGAGCTAATCTCTTTCTATTGAGTGAACTCTGCTGCCCTGAGGGGGGTGGGGGAGTTGTTTATTGCTTGTTCTGGGAAAAGGGCTGCCCTGAATGTTTGAAGCTCAGGTCCTGGGCCCAGCTGGTTGTTTTTCAGGTGTCCTCTGAAACTCTCTGTGCTGGAACTCACTCTCCAGTAACTCCTCTGCCCCCAGCCAAAGGTTCCACAGCTAAAGTTGGATCTTGCACCCTCCACTCACCAAAGTCTCTACTGCTGAGGTTGACCTTTTGGCTTCCCCCAGCTGCTGTGCCCATGCTGAATCTCTACTCTCATCTCCTGGTTCACCCATGGTCCACTGAGACAGACCTTCTTGGTGGGTTTTGTGGGTCGAATTTCTGTTAAGATGTTTCTTTCATGTTGTTTTTGAGGGGAAAGATGAGCACTTAACACAATGCCTGTCTTCTCTCAGCCATCTTTGAAGGAAGTCTCTGTAAGAAATCTTAAAAAAAAATAAAAAATATGTCAACATATGATACTGGATGAAAAATATGAAAGTTATCATGGAGTAGAAGTTAAACCATATTCAAATATGATTTGCTATGAAGAGAGAAAGAGGTGAAAGGCTTGTAGACTACTCAATAGTAGTCATAAGTAAAATCCATTAATATTATCTTCATGAATATCAGCTATTTAAAATGATTTTATCTTAATAGGAAATGGTTAATTGACATAAAATGCATTTTGCCTTTCTGTGTGCTGTCAGATTGCATGCTGGTTGCAACAAAGGTCAGAAGCAAGTCCAAGTAAGAAGATAAAGGCAGATTAGACACTGTGTGATTAAAATTCCTTCAATTTGACCTGTTTCAATAAAGTATTGATTCTTGAAAAAAAATGTGAAATATTAAAAAATCTATCACCTACATGTAATAGTCAATACAGGAGATGAATTAGCCTAAAAATCACCATCCTTGGCAAATACTTTAGACCTTTTTATTTCTCACATGATTTTTTTCCTTTAATCTTATCTATCATATCCTCAGGCATCATATCCCAGTATCATATTAAATCAGGGCACAGACAAATGGCCATCTTGGACTTGAAGGTCACATCCTTTGGGAAAGACAAGTATGCAGAATGCCACCTGTGCACAATGAGCATTGTCTTAACCACTCCTTGTGGGATCTAGTCCTATGGTGGGAGAATACATGGAGAATACCTGGAGCCAGGTGCTAAACCATTTGCCAAGAAGGAACACTCCTCTCTCTCTCTCTCTCTCTCTCTCTCTCTCTCTCTCTCTTTCTCTCTCTCTCTTTCTAAGCTAGAACAAAGTTCTCTCAGCCTGTTCTGTTAGAGAAATATTGTCTCAGCTCCATGTAGCCAGACTCACTGGAGTCTAAGCCCAGCCAGCTCTTATGGCTGTTTTTCTTTTTTCTCTTTCCTTTAGTCACTCTCACCTTGATGATTCTACCTATCCTCAAGGCATTTATTGTCTCTCCAGGAAAAAAAAAAGGTTTAATCTGTGAACTTTGTAGGCTTTCAAAATAAAAATTCTGAGCTTTTATACTAGCTTCAGAGCTAGTAGTGATTTTTTTCACTTCCAAAGAACTCTATTTCATGATGATACCACCAATTTTTCTATCATTATTATGTTGACATATTTTTTATCTTTTAAGATTTCTTATAGAATTATCTAATTTTCTTGTTATATTATAGATTAGTTTCTGTGAAAGTTTAATAATTTGAAAATATAAATTGACTGATTAGTTGACTTTCTCAAGATAGAAATTTACCATCCACAGAAAAAGAGATGGAAAGGGAAGATAAAGGGAAAGTAGGAAGAATATGAGCAGTTTCATCTTATAAATAATTTTAAAGTACTTGAGAAGAAAATGAAATTTTATAGGAAATCTACTTAGCTAAGTCAAATCATTTAGAGAAAATCTGTAGATGAAAACTGGAGAGCAACAAATGTCTATGAAATAGAATATTTTTGCTTAGGACATCTAGGTAGTGTAGTTTTAGGCCTAGTGTCTAGAAGACAAGCTCAAATTCAGTCTCAGGTTCTTACTAACTGTATGATCTTGGACAAGTCATTTATCCCTGTTTGACTGAATTTACTCATCTATAAAAGCATATGCTGAATGTGAAAATAGATTTTCTTGGAAACATTCCAAATTATTGAAATGATCATGGTTACTACTTTTGTCAAAAGGGAGATCTAAAAGTCAACAGCATTTATTGAGCCTTAGTTTTTTATTAATAATTTTTTTAAATTAGTATAATCTTTCACCATCATATGAAAACACATGAAGGGAACAAGTTATATTTCATAGAAAACTGAAAATAGTGGTGTCAAATTCAGGTAGAAATGTAAGGCCAGTATGCCTTACATAAGAAGTTTTTGGCAGCATATTGAATTAGAAAAATACAAACTAGCATTATATATGTTATAATGTATTTTTTATATTTCACAATTACCTTTTAATCTATTTCTGCAACTGGTATCTCCATTATAAAGGAATATTTTAACAATGGGAAAATTGAGAGTTGTTAGGAACAACAGATCTCTCTTTTAAAGATTGGTCATTGATTTGAAAAAAAAGTTCTCTGTGTGAAAAAATTTCAGGTGTTCAAACTTTCTTTTCTTAGGTTTCTTCAAGGTAATTTGATTAAAATTTCTAGCAAAACTGAAAAGCCAGAAAGGCTCAGTAGGAGGCTGAAAAGTAGTTTTGTCAGAGTTATTAGAAGAAACCAAGAGCAGTGGCAGTCAGTTGACAAGAAACCTTCATTGGCTACTTTGTGAATGGCAGAATAAAGATTAATCTCAGAAAACAGCTTCAGTTCCTGCAATTTTCCCCTCAGGGCAACCAGAACTTGAGAGGTGAAATTTCTGAAAAGAAACAGTTATTTATTGATTGATTGATTTATTGATTGTTGCTTTCTGATTTGTGAAGAGAAAGCAGCTATTGCAAATTGAAAAAATACTGTAATGTAATTGGATAATGCTGAATGCTAGTGAGATGATGGAATGATAAGCTTAAAATGTTTGTTTTGAATAGATAGGCAATTTGAGTAGTTTCCTTTAAACTTTGCTTCTTGATTTTTTTGATGTTGTTGGCTTTTGCTTGAATAGACAAGAGAGAGTTAGATGGATAAGTTTTGAAGGTTTCCCTCTTAAAGAGATTGCCTAGGCAGTCTACTAGAGTTCAACTTCCAATACCTTCTTGATGTTATTTTAAGTTGAAAGAGACATCAGTTTGAGAATAGAATGGAAGAGCCTTTGCCCTGCTAAATGGTGGTGAATGGAGATAAGCAATTCCTTGTGGTGTTGTGATTCCTGAATGATGTTGTGTGTCCTTCATTCTTGACTTTCTTGAAGAAGAACGTTACATCAGGGAGGTGATGGCATAACAAGCACATGAATTCAATTTGAGTGAGGGGATTTTGTACTGTCACCAGCCCCACTATCTTCTCTGGAGGTCCATTGAAACATAATGGCTTACTGAATGAACCAAGGATTTGAAAGCCTGAAATTCAGAATGGTGACTTACATTACTAAATGTATTTTATTTTGTTTTGTTTTCCCCTTTTGTTCTCCTGCCATATTCCTGTTACAAATGTGCCAGTTCTCCCTCACAGAAGGTGAAAATTTGTTTGGGAAATATGACCAAGTTTTACCTATGAGTTATGATGTATTTTATAACTCCTGTATTTTCTTTAATATTTTTGTTTGTTTTATTATTATTTCCTTTTCCTTATTGATAAGTAAAGGATTGTGTTTTAAATCTATATTGCTATTGTTTGTCTTTTTTGTTTAAATGGAGTTATGTCAGTGGGATAACAAACATTAAAGTGATAAGAAGTAAATGCATATCTCCCTTCATATGCCCCTAGGACTATGCCTAGGACCCTAAAAAAATTTGAAAAATAACCAAGTGGTGATACTTTTCTTGTAATTTGAGGGCAGATTTTAGTGAGCCAATCAGGAAGATGTATGTGCAGTCCTATTTTAGGCTTTGGGTATCATTGTATAGGTAACCATCCTCTTTGTTTGTAATACTATCACCACAAGATGAGTTGCAATCTGGAGACTTTTATAACACACTTCAGCAATGCGAACCAGAAGAAACAGGGATGACAAGGAGATGAGTAGAGCTGGGAAGATTTAGGAAGAACATTTATTTTCAAATAGATATCTACCCCTACTATTTTAATCACCATATCTTATGACCACATTTTACATTTTCAGTACTAAATTTAATGTGAATCAATTATAGATAAAAATTGGGGTCATTAAAATACGTGGATACTGAAGGAATCAACTTTACAAACTTCATATTGGGAAAAGATTTTTTTTTGCCTATAAACTTTTTCATTACAAAATAAGGATTAATTATGTAAATGGAATGAGTGAACTTATTTAAGAACTCCTACGTAATAATCAATATAAAACTCTGAGCTATATCATAAAGGTAATATTACATAAGACAGAAGATATGGAAACTAGAATAAAATTGCTTACTTCTACTTTATTGGAGACAATGCTTTTTTACTTTTGTCTTTATTTTATTTTACTTTATTTTAAAATATAATTGTATTTATTTTATTAAATATTTCCAATTAAAAGTAAAAAATAGCATTTAAAAATTAATTTCTAAATTTTCTCTCTCCCCCCGACACTCTTACCTCACTGAAAATCCAGGGAATTATTTTTTATTTATCTGTCTATATAGATAGGTATATATAGTTTAAAAAAACCCAAATTAAAGTTTTAAAATGTGCTTCAATTTTCATTCTCTTTCTAGAGCTGGATAATATTTTTTATCCACTGGATAGTATTTTCATAGGGCTTTCAAAAATTGACTTGGGTTATTGTCTTGATCAGAACAGTCTTTGATAGTTGATCATTCTTAATGCATTGCTGTTACTGTATACAATACTTTTTTTTTATTCTGCTCACTTGCCTTTTTATGATTTCATGAGTCTTCCCAGATTTTTCTGAAACCATCTTGCTTTTCATTTCCTATAAGACAATATATTTCCTTCACAATCATAAGCAGTAACTTGTTCATCCATTTCCCCATTCCTAGATCTCCCCTCAATTTCTAATTCTTTGCATTCACAGAAAATAAAAATTGCTATAAGAATAATTATACAAATAGATCCTTCTTCCCAACTTTTTAAAATCTCTTTTGGATAAATGACTAGTGGTGATTTTGTCAGTTCAAAGGATATAAGAATTTTATAGCCCTTTATCTATAATTCTGAATGCCTTAAAACTTACAATTAAAATAAAATAAAAGAAATATGTAAAATTTATTCTCTCAGATTTACCATAGATCTATAGATGAATACCATCTATTCAAGATGACCACTCCAAACAGAGGGAAAAAGAAAGCATTTATACATTAAAATGAGCAAGGAGATCATTAAAACTTCTGACAGCTAGTAAATTAGATTACATTTTACTCACAAATGTGTTACCCCTACATTTCATTGAGAAGATGGTTATCTATTTTTAACCTGATATAATATTTAACAAGTACTAGAAATCTATGTGTTTCTCACAAAGAAAAGTCAGGATTTCCAATTTCCAATTATCTGATTTCCTGTGATTATTAGAAAAAGTAACAATAAAAGTTAGAAATTCCAAACCCTTATCTTTAGTTATAGATTGAGAATGTGAACTTTGGCGCGTAGCGTAGGCTCTAAAAATTATTAACTTTGATAATTCCAAATTGTTCCCTAGAATGGTTGAACTAATTTACAACTCCTTCAATACTGGGTTAGTGTCCCCAATTTTTCCACATTTACTCTAGCATTTGTCCATTTTTTAATATCATGTTAGCCAGTGTGGGAGGGATGAGGTGGTGTCTCAGATTTGTTTTAATTTCCTTTTTTCTAATTAGAGTTGATTTAAAACATTTTTTAATGACTTTGAAATTTGCTTCTGAAAACTGTTCATACCATTTGAACATTTAACAACAAGAAAATGGATCTTTAGTTTATAAATTTGTCTCAGTTTTTCATTGTTTGAGAAATGAGGGTTTTATCAGAGAAAACCCCTAATTCCACCCCAATTCTACCCCTCCCCAAGTATCCTGGTTTCTGTCTGACAGCATTAGGTTTCCTTGTGTAAAAGTTTATTTTAGTTTCAAAATGGACTATTTTAATTTCCATCATCCTTTATGTGACTTGTTTAGTCAAATTCTCTTCCCCTATCCATATATCAGAGAAATATATTTTCCATGCTCTCCTAATGAAATTATGCTACCAAACTTTATGTCTAAATCATTTATCCATTTTGAACTTATCTTGGTCTATGGTATCAGACTTTGGTCCATGCTTACTTTCTCCAAACTACTTTCCAGTTTATCAGCAATTTTGTTCAAACAGTGAATTTTTTGTACCCAAAGCTTAGAACTTTGAGTTTACTAAAGCCTTGATTACTATTTCTTTTACTACTATGTAAATAATCTATTTTGGTGACCCCATGTTCTATTTTATAGCCAGTACTAGATTGCTTTGAGAATTATCACTTTCTAATATAATTTTAGATCTGGAACTGCAAAGTCACCCTTCTTCACCCAGGCATTCTTGACCTTTTGTTTGTTTGTTATGAATTTCATAAACTATTTTATAATTATATTAAAAATTATTTTAAAATTTTGAATTCCAAATTTTCTCTTTTCCTTTACCATCCTAGAGAAGTATTCTTAATTTACTTTTTTAACAAGTTCTCTTCAGTGGATTTTTGTTGGCATTGTGTTCAATTAACATTTTTCTTTGAAGTTTTGCATTTAACTCTTTCATATAATTACCTTTTTTTTTTTTAAATTTTGACTTGATCTTCCTTGTCATCATAGTAACTTGATATAGTCAGGCTTTTGTTTGTTTGCTTGTTTCATTTTACATCTTATTTATTGGGTTTTTTAATTTATGTTTAAGTTGCACTGTGCTCTTAGGGTGGAACAGGAACCAAAATGAGTTTCAGGTTTTCTGTGTTGCTATTTGTAGAGATAATTCTGGATGTCTATAAGCTTTCAGGCCTACCAAAATGGAATGATCTAAGGAGAATTGTGATCAAAGCTCTTCTGGTCTATGTTCTAGTCTTTAACCAATTTCTCTGTATTCCTGTAGAGCAGTAAAATATTAGAAAAATCTCATTTTTAAATTCCAGTTCATTGACATGGTGCCAGAATGAAAAGAATTAAAACTAATTTATTGATATTATGGAAAATCTTTCTATAATTTCCTACTAACATTTCTCAGAAGATGAAATCTTGTTGTATAAGGGATTAAAGAGAAATAATAACAAAGCAGAAAGACATGTGATCATTATTCTTGTTAATCATTGACTAATAAATACCATTTTGTAGTTTATTAACATAGTCTGACATTTTCCTCCAAACTTTTATCTGAACAAACTGGTATGAGTTGCTAGAATTAGAAGCTCTAACTCCTGTTTTATTTATTATCCACAATTACTTGTAAAAAATTAATATTCATTTTTTAAAAATTTTGAATTCTGCTTTCTTTCCCCTTATTCCTTGTCCTCTTGCAATCATTGAAAAGACAAGCAATTTGTTATAGGTTATACATGTGCTGTCATATAAAAGATATTTACATATTGTGAAAGAAAATACAATAAAAAAAGGAAAAGAAAGATAAAGAAGACTTCAATCTGCATTTAGAATCCAGTAGTTCTTTCTCTGGAGTAGAAGAACATTTTTACCATGTCTTTCAGAACTGTCTTGGATTATTGTACTTCTGAGAATAGTTAACTTATTCATAGTTGATCATTTATATTGCTGTTTTACACACAGTGTTCTCTTGGTTCTGCTTATTTCAATTTGCATTAGATAATTAAAATCCTTTCCAGATTTTTCTAAAACCATCTTGCTCGGCATTTCTTCTCCAACAATACTATTCTATCAAATTCTAAACAATACCTTTTTCAGTTATTCCCCAATTGAAGGACATCTACTAGATTTCAGATTCCCTCTCACTACTAACAGGGATGATATAAATATTTTTGTACATATAGGTCCTTTCTCTTTTTTTTTAAATTCTCTTTTGGATTCAGACTTACTAGTGATATAACTGTCAATGGGTGTGCATAGTTTTATAGTCCTTTAGGTATAATTGCAAATTGTCTTACAAACAGTGCATCAGTGTCTCAATTTTCCAACATTTCCTCCAACATTTATCATACTGTTTTTCTATCAAATCTAATAGATTTATGAGATCTTTTCTCAGTTGTTTTAATTTACATTTCACTAACCAGAAGTGATTTAAAGCATATGACTATATATAGCTTTGATATATGGCTATATATTTTGATATCTATGTTTTTCATTATCTATATATTTGAGAAATTACTTCTTTATCATAGAAAATTGCTATAATTTTTTACAGTAATGAATATTGCATTTCCATTCATTCTAGTTTCACCCTGTTTATACTCCTCTCTCTCTATTTCTCTCTCTCTCTACCTCTCTCTCTCTCTCTTTCTACACACTGTCCATTTTCAGAAGTGTTTTTTAATTCTGATTTTTTCTCCCCTAGTCTTCTGTCCCTTCTATCAGCCCCACAATCTTCTTATCTCTCCTTCCTCTCCTGTTTTACCTGACACTAAGGGTAAAATAGATGTCCATATTCAATTCCAATACAAATTAAATTCATGCACTTACCCACAACTCCCCCATGTTCACCTCCATGATAAAAAAAATATTTTTTTTCAGATAATTTATATGGAGTTACAAATATCAGTTTCCCATAAAGGAATGTAAATAGTTAAAAACTTATTGATTTGTCTTTCTTAGTTCCCTTTTTTATATGGGCCTTTTTATGTCAAATTTTTAGACAGTCCTGGTCTTTTCATCAAGAAGCTTTGAGGATGTCTGACCAAGATGGTGGAGAGAATTCAGGCACTGTGCTATTCAATCGAAAAAACCCAGAAAAAGAAGCTAGGAGAAGAACAAGGTCTGTCTTAGGGGAACGTGGGTGACCCACGAGTAGAAGGCAGAGAACAAGCACAGGGGCAGCAGCAGGGTGAAGCCAGATCAGTCTTAGCCATGGAGGCTTTTGTGACTGGCTGGTTTGAGGACCTACATTAGCCATGGAGTGTTTGGCTGGTGGTGTGGAGGTCTGAGGAATCCCAACTGGGCTGGAGGGTGAGTTGCAGCCCAGATAGCTGCAGTGCACAGCTAGACATTGACCTGCTGGCTTGGGGTCCTGAGCTCCATACTTTTAGTGCAGCCCTCTTCCCAGAACAATCAGTAACTGCCCCTCCACTCCCTCAGGCTCAGGTGTGAGTGACAGAAGTCCCTGAACTGAAAGAGAGAGTAACTAGCTACCCAAGGGCCCAGTCCACATTGGTCAAGGAGAATTAAGACCCTGCTGCCACCCCAAAACCCTTCCAGGTCTACGGAGAGGTTCTCAAACACTCCACAGAAAGCAACCAGTGTCAGCTACTGGCCAGTTCACTTGGAATTATGAAGCCTAGTGAACAAAGCCTCTAGGGGTTTCAAACCAAACCTCTGAGAGTCAGCCCTTGCTCCAAGAAAAGATCTTAGAAAAAATGAAGAAAGGCCATTGAAAAGTGGGGGGGGGGGGCATTGAGAAATACATAGAACAAACAGATCCACCTGAGAGAGAGAGAGATCTATAACGTCCAAGGAGAATATAAATTGGTCTCCACTGGAAAAAACTTGGAAAAGAAACTAATGAAAAAATTAACATCTCATAACAAGAAAACAAATCCTTGGAAAATGCAATTGAACAAATACAAAATGTGAATAATTCACTCAGGTCCTCAATTAGGCAAATGCAAAAAAAGAAAATGATTCTTTCAAAACTACACTTGGGCAAATAGAAAACTCCTTCAAAAATAGAATCAACCAATTAGAAAAGCATTTGCAAAAGGTAACTGAAGAAAATTTTTCTCTGAAAAACAGAATGGAATATGTGGAAACTAATGACTTCATGAGAATACAAGATTCTGTTAAACAAAACAAAAAGACCAAAAAATAGAAGAAAATGTAAAATACCTCATCAGCAAAATCACTGTTCTCATGAATAGATTGAAGAGAGACAACCTAAGAATTACTGGTCTTCCTAAAAATATTAAAGAGTAAAAAAAAAAAAAAAACATGGACCAAATATTACAGGACTTAGTGATGGAAAACTGCCCTGATATCATGGAACCAGAGAGAAAAATAGTTATTGAAAAATACAATGATCCCTTTGAGAAAGTGATACTAAAATAAAAACAACAAGGAATAGTTTGGTCAAATTTCAGAACTTTCAAATAAAAGAGAAAATCCTACAAGCAGCCTGAAAGAAACAATTTAAATACCAAGGAGCCACAGTAAGGATTACAAAGGACCTGGTTGCCTCAGCATTAAAGGACTGAAGGTCATGGAATGAGGTATTACATATAGTAAGGGAGCTTGGAATGCAGCCAAGAATGCACTATCCAGCAAAGCTGAGCCTTCTCTTCCAGGGGAAAAGATGGACATTTAATGGAATAGGAGACTTGCAACATTTACTGATGAAAAGAACAGAGATAAATAGAAAAGTTGGACATCAGACAGTAGACTCAAAAGACACATGAAAAGGATAAAAAAAGGGTAAAGAAAAAACTTCTACCCAATAAGATGAAACTGGTTATATCCTCACCTGGGAAAAAGATTCTCATAAGTCTTTAGAGATGCAACTCTATTAGAGGGAATATACTTAGTCAGAAGTGATGGGCATTCATGAATTTTCTGTGACTCAGAATAATTAAATAAAACATATCCTAATAAAGGGACCAATATGGAGACAAGAGGACGGAGGAAGTTGAATGAAGTGAATCTCATCACAGTAAGAGGTACAAAGCAACTATTACAATAGAAGGGAATAAGGGAGTTGGTGAGAAATGCCCGAATCTTCATCTCCTCAGATTTGGTTTGAAGTTAACATGCATGAATACACTCAGTTAATGTAAGAAACTTATATTACCTTTCAAGTATTAAAAGGCAGAAAAGGGGAGGGGGAGGAAAATGGGAAATAACAGAAGCAAGGGAAGGAAGAAGGGACAAGGGGAAAGGGGAAAGAAAGGGTAGGGGGGCTAGATAGAGGAGGGCAAACAGTGAAGATGGTGGGTTCAAAAGCAAAATATCGGGGAATATAAATGAAGTAAAAAAAAGGAGAAAAATACAGAGTGAAGATAGCATGGAAGACAATAAAGACTTAGTAATTATATCTTTGAATGTGAATGGTATGAACTATCCCTTAAGACATAAGTGAATAGCAAAGTGGATTAAAAGCCAGAATCCTACAATATACTACATACAAGAAACTCATTTGAAGCAGAGAGATACATATACAGTAAAGGCCAAAGTAAAGGTCAAATATATTTTGCTTCAGATGAAGTGGAAAAAAGTAAGGGCTGCAATCCTTATATCATACAAAGCAGCTGCAAAGATTTATAGTGTTAAAAGAAATAAGGAAGAAAAATATTCTCCTAAGGGGTACCATAGACAATAAAGTAATTTCAAAACCAAATATGTATGCATCCATTGGTATAGCATCCAAATTCTTAGAGGAGAAGACATAGAGAGCAATAGTCTACAAGTGGGAGTCCTCAACCTCCTGATCTCAGATTTGGATAAATCTAATCATAAAATAAGCAGGAAGGAAGTTTAAGAGATAGATGGTTAGAAAGCCTAGACATAATCACTTATCAAGGAAACTGAATGGTGATAGAAAGGAATATTCTTTATTGTTTTGCAGTATATGGCACTTACCCCAAAATTGACCATGTACTAGGACATAAAATCCTAATAATCAATTGCAGAAAGGCAGAAATATTGAAGACATCTTTCTCAGATCATAATTCAATAAAAATCATATGCAATATTGGGCCAGGGTGATATAGACCCAAAACTAATTGGAAATTAAATAACCTCATTTTAAAGAATGAGTGGATCAAACAACAAATTAGAGAAAGAAGTAATTATTTCATTTTAGTTAATGATAATAATTAAATAACATGCCAAAACCAATGGTATACACTCAACATGGCTGTCAGTGGATATATTATATCTCTAAATGCTTACATTAATAAATTAATAATAATAAAAAATAATAATAATAATAAAATTTAAAAGAATTAATTTAAAATTAATTAAAATAATGAACTAAACTTGCAACTGAAAAAAGTTATAGAAAGAACAAATTAAAAACTCTCAATAAAATACAAAATTAGAAATTCTGAAAATTTAAGGAGAAAATAATAAACTAGAAAGCAAGAAAACTATTGAACTAATGTATAAAAATAAAAGTTGGTTTGATGAAAAAAAAGTTAAATTGATAAATATCCAGTCAATTTGATTAAAAAAGAAAAAAACCAAATTGCTCATATCATAAATGAAAAAGGTAAACTTATCTCCAATGAGGAGGATATTAAATGAATAATTTGCAATTATTTTGCCAAACTATGCCAATAAATTTGGTAATATAAAAGAAATGGATAAATATTTACAAAAACTTTAAATTGCCCATGTTTAAAGGAAGAGGAAATTAAATACCTAAATAAACCTATCTCAGAAAAAGAAATTCAACAAGCCATTATTGAACTCCATAAGAACAATTCTCCAGGGCCAGATGGATTCACAAGTGAATTCTATCAAATATTCAAGGAACAAGTGGATCCAATTTTATATAAATTTTTGGAAAAATAGGTGAAGACAGAACTCTGCCTAGCTTTTTCTATGACACCAATATCGTGCTGATACCTAAACCAAGAACAATTAAAACAGAAAAAAATTATTGTCCTATTTCCCTGATGGATATACATGCAAAAATCTTAAATAGAATCTTAGCAAAATGATTGCAAGTTCTCACTAGGATAATACATTATGACCAAGAAGGATTTATCCCAAGAATATAGGGTTGGTTCAATATTAAGTTAACTGTTAGCATAATTAATTAAACCGATTTTCAATCCTGTCAGAAGTCATATGATGATGATATCAATAGATGCTGAAAATGCTATTGACAAAATACAGAAACCATTCTTACTAAAAACACTAAAGAGTGAAGAAATCAATGGATTGTTCCTTAGCATAATAAACAGTATCTATAATCATCAACAAGTCTTATATGCAAGGGGAATAGGCTAGAGGCATTCCCACAAAGATCGGGGTGAAACAAGGATGCCCATTATCACCACTACTAATCAATATTGTATTAGAAATGTTAGCTTCAGCAATAAGAGAAGAAAAAGGAATGGAAGGAATTAAAATTGGGAAGGAAGAGACAAAACTCTGACTCTTTGCAGATGACATGATGGTATACCTAGAGAATCCCCCCCCCAAATTCCAAAAAAACTACTAGAAAAATTTAGCAACTTCAGCAAAGAAACAGGATATAAAATAAATCCTTAAAAATTCTCAACATTTCTACACATGACTAGCAAGATACATCAGAAAGAGCTAGAAAGAGAAATCCCATTCAAAGTAACATCAGACATTATCAAGTATCTGGGAGTCTACCTCCCAAGGTAGACTTAGGAATTTTTTTAAGGGTTTTTTTTTTGCAAAGCAAATGGGGTTAAGTGGCTTGCCCAAGGCCACACAGCTAGGTAATTATTAAGTATCTGAGACTGATTTGAACGCAGGTACTCCTGACTCCAGGGTCAGTGTTTTATCCACTGTGCCACCTAGCCACCCTTCAGAAACTTTTTGAAAACAATTACAAAACACTTCTCACACAAATAAAATCAGGTTTAAATAACTGGGCAAACATCAACTGTTCATTGATAGCTTGAGCTAATATAATGAAAATGACAGTTCTACCAAAATTAAACTACTTGTTTAGTACCCTTCCAATCAAAATTCCAAAAAAGATTAATGAGGTAAAAGAAATTATAAGTAAATTTATGGAGAAATAAAAAGTCAAGAATTTCCAAGGATTTAATGAGAAAACATGCAAGAGAAGGTGGCTTAGCCCTACCAGATGAAAAAATTATATTACAAAGCATCAGTCATCAAAATTATCTGGTATTGGCTAGGAAACACAGTATAAGATCAGTGGAATAGACTAGGTGCAATAACAGGAAATGATTAAAATAATCTGCTGTTTGATAAAGCGAAAGATTCCATCTATTAGGATAGAGCCATTTTCTTCACTAAAAACTTTTGGGAAAAGTGGAAGTTAGTATGGCAGAAACTTGGATTAGACCAACACATCACTCCTTATGCCAAGACAAGTTCAAAATGGATAGAGGATTTAGACATAAAAAAACCCTTATTATTAGCAATCTCAGAGTTCATGGAATAGTTTACCTGTCAGATGTATGGAAAGGGAAAGAGTTTATGAACAAAGAAGAGGTGGAGGAAAATCACTAAAAACAAACTAGTTGATTTTGATTACATCAAATTAAAAAGCTTTTGCACAGACAAACCCACTGTAACTGAGATCAAAAGAAATGTAGTAATTTGGGAAACAATCTTTACCACAAATGTTTCTACAAAGGGCTCATTTCTTAAATATACAGAGAACTGAGTCAAATATTTTTAAAAAATCGAGCCACTCCCTGACAAATGGTCAAAAATATATCAAAGTTGCATATGAAGAAATCAAAGCAATCCATAGTCATGTCAAAAATTGCTCTAAATCATTTTTATTATAAGAGAAATGAAAATTAAAGCATCTCTGAGGTACTACCTCACACCTCTCAGACTGGCCAATATGACCAGAAATGATAATGATCAATGTTGGAAGGGATGTGGGAAATCTGGAACACTGATACATTGTTAGTGGAGCTGTGAACTTATCCCAGCTTTTGGGAGAGGAATTTGGAATTATGCCCAAGGGCAATAAAAATGTGCATACCTTTTGATCCAGCAATATCACTATTGGATCTATTCCCTGAAGAGATGATGAAAAAGGGTAAAAACATCACTTATGCCAAAATATTCATAGCATCCCTGTTCTTGGTGGCAAAGACATGGAAATTAAGACAATGTCCTTGTTAGTTTTCTTAATTATTTCATTCTGTATTTTTGTGGATTATGGTACTTTAGAATTTATTTTGAGCCATTATTTAAAGTCATTCACAGGAGTTATATCAATTTCCAGACAGTCTCTGTCTTTGTCCCTTAATGTTATCTTTATCCCCTTTCCCTCTTTTTCTGTTAATAAATAAAAAAAATCATTTCCATAAGTGTTCACATAGCATCAATAGTGTTAAAAGGGTCATTATTTTGTCCTTAGATTATTTAAGCTTTATAATAGCAAAGTGCAATATAGTCCAAAGATTGCTGACTGTTGCTTTAATACACAAACTATAGAATGACATGCTAAGACACATGCATACTATTTTTTAAAACTAATTAATACATAAATATGCTTCTTCATTAATCACATTTTAAAATATAGAAATCTTGTTTATCTCTAATTCTGATTTCTAAATATTGACAATTTCTAGAAGGAAATACTCTGAATTCAGTGGAAGCATATTTAATACTATCCCTTTTGAGGGTAAATATCAAATATGTTTAAATATTTTTAAATAATAGCAGCAACAATCCAATCAAGAATTTATGAAACATTGAATTTTCACAGGTATAAAGGGATATAGGCTTGAAAAGGGAATCAGAAGAACCTAGGTTACAATGTTCTTATGATATTTCCTAGATACATAATCCTGAGCAAATCTTTGAACTAAGCAAATTAATGGGGAAAAGGCATTATTAATTGTTTTTCTACATGTCAATATTACTGAAACATCTCTTAGGGACTAACTCATTAAATATCAACCAGACTGTTATCAGTAACCTTGAAAAGAATTTGTATATTAAGAGCCTTTCATACTGTGAAAATAATAAAAAAATTTCTCACATATGCATTTACATGTTCCAAACAGTAGGTTCCAGATTTAACAAGTTGTTTTCTTCAGTGAATTTTTATTCATCTCTTCCTATTTTTGTGTGCTTCCTTTAGCAACCTGTTGACTCTTCCCCCCCACCCCAATAATTCTGCTCTCACTTCTTTTCCCAATATTTCCTCTACATCTTTTATTTCATTTCTAAGATTTTTTGAACTCTTTCAAGAAAACCTTTTAAAAACAATTCATATTTCTCTATTGAGGTTTTGCATGTAGATATTTTGACACTATTGTATGCTTCTTTGTTTGTGTTATCTTCCCTGTCACTATAGTAGCATTCTGTGGTCGTTTTCTTTTTTTTTATTTTCATTTTTTTAATCAGTTTTTTGATCTTTAAAGTTGAGTTTTGCTCCTTGGGCACAGTACTGTCCCACTCTTCTTTTTCCAGGGGGAGGGGCTGAAAACTGTCTGCTGAGCACAGGGGATGAGTGGGAGGGGCTCAGGAAATAGAGTTTTACCTGTTGCACCAGGGCATCTTTATGATCAACCTGCTATATGGGGCTTGCATGGCTCAGTAACTCCTACTCTGCATCTCCCAGACTTGATCTCTGGGTTGCTGGTATGTTCAGCCATGACCATCAACCAGAGCTAAGAGCCTCCTGCTGGCTTTGCTGGACAGTGCCTTAACTCGGCTGAGCTCCCCTATAAAGTGAGACACACCTTTCCTATGTGTAACCTAAGGTATGTTGGACCAGAAAATTGTTTTACTTAATTCGTTTGTGGGTTCTGTCATTTCAGAATTTGTTTTGAGGCTTGTTTTAAAGTTATCTGAAGGACTTCCAGCCAAGATAGTGGAGAGAAGACAGGCATTCTGTTAAGCACTCCTGGTGTCCCCTCAAAAGTAACATGAAAGAAACCTCTTACAGAAATTCAATTGACAAAACCCAGAAAAAGCACCTAGGAGAAGAATGCCTACCAACAAGGTCGGTCTCAGGGGACTGCAGGTGAAAAGGGAGCAGAGAGATCAAAGAGTGGGTGAAGGGATGGCAGTGGGGGGTGGGGAGCCAGAATACTTGGAATTAGCAGCAAAGACTTTGGTGAGACCTGGATTGGAGAACTCAATGTTTGGGGAAGGGGAGGGTTGGTCAACATGCCTGGAAATTATCCAGCTCATTGCAGAACCTGAGCTCCATACTTTTAGTGGAGTATTCTTCAAGAAACAAATGGTAGCAGCCCCCACACACACCCCCACCCCTACCCGTCCCCTGCCTCAAGGCTCAAGTGTGGACTACAGAGCACAGAAAAGGAGATTGGCTTCCAGCCCATTGTTCAAGGTCAATTCAAATCCTGCTGCCCTTCTTCACTCCCTCCTCACCCCCCTCACTCCCTCCAGGATTGGGAGAGGGCTTCAATCACTCCAGAAAAAGCAACCAGCACTCCTTACTGGCCAGCCTTTGGAATTACTAAGCCAAGTGAAAAAAGCCTCTAGGGTTTTCAAAAGCAAACCTCTGAGAGCCAGCCCACCCCCCACACAAGATTCTAAAAAAATGAAGAAAAATCAGAGAAAAGGGGGACCCATGGAGAAATACATAGAAGAATCAGATTGTAACCCAGAGAGATCTAGCACTTCTGAGGAGAATATGATTTGGTCTCCAGCTCAGAAAGACTTCCTTGAAGGAATCAGGAAGGAGTTTAAAAATAAATTGGATGGTGGCTAGGTGGATAAAGCACTGGCCCTGGAGTCAGGAGTACCTGGATTCAAATCTGGTCTCAGACACTTAATAATTATCTAGCTGTGTGGCTTTGGGCAAGCCACTTAACCCCCATTTGCCTTGGAAAAAACCTAAAAAACAAAACAAAACAAAATAATCAATTGGAAAAATTGGGAAAAGAAACTCAAAAGAAAGTTAACACTTGGGAAGAGAAAATTAACATTTCAAAACAAGAAAAATCCTTGGAAAATACAAGTGGACAAATACAAAATAAGAATAATACTCTCGGATCCTTAATTGGGTAAATGCAAAAAGAAAATAATTCTCTCAAAAGTACACTTGGGCAAATGGAAAACTCCTTCAAAAATAGAATTGACCAGTTGGAAAAGGAGCTGCAAAAAAGTAAATGAAGAAAATTCTTGTCTAAAAAAAAGAATAGAATCTGTGGAAACTAATAACTTCAAGAAACAAAAAAGATTCTGTTAAACAAGACCAAAAGATCAAAAAAAAAATAAAATGTAAAGTACATCATTAGCAAAACCACTGACCTCAAGAACCAAATGCGCAGGGACCAACCTGAAAATTTTAGGACTTCCTGAAACATTGAAGAGAAAAATAAGCTTGGATTTAAGATTAAAGGATTTAGTGATGAAAAACTGCCCTGATATCATGGAACCAGAAGGCAAAATAGATATTGAAAGAATACATTTATCCCCTCTGGAAAGAGATCTTAAAATGAAAACACCAAGAAATCTTGTGGCCAAATTAGAGAACTATCAGATAAAAGAAAAAATCCTGCAAGGAGCCAGAAAGAACCAATTTAAATACCACGGAGACACAGTAAGAACTACACAAAACCTTGCCACATCACCATTAAGGGATCAAATGGCATGGAATGAGATATTTTGAAGAGTTAATGGAGCTTGGAAGGCAGTAAAGGATCCACTATCTGGCAAGCTGAGCCTTCTCTTCCAGGAGAAAAGATGGACATTAAATGGGATATTTTGAACAATTCCTTAGGAAAAGACCAAAGTTAAATAAAAAATCTGGATATCAAAAAGGCAGCTCAAGAGATAAATGGAAAGGTAACAAAAAGGGGGGGCGTGTGAAGAAAAAAAACTGCTATCCAATAAGAAGAAACTGGATATATTCCCACTTGGGAGTAAGATTCTCATAACTCTTGAGAAGTGTAAATCTATTAGAGAGAATATGCATAGCCTGAACTTATGGACACTCATGATTTCTCCATGAGACTGCGATGCAATAGGATGGAACTGGTTACATCCCTCCCTGGGGAGAAAGACTCTAATAATTATCTAGAATTGTAACTGTATTAGAGAGAATATATTTAGGCAGAAGTGATGGACACTCATGACTTTTCTGTGACTAAGATAGAATGATTTAAAAACAATACCTCCTTAAAAAGGGGGATAGTAATGAGATGGGAGGAGATTGAATGGGGTAAATCACATCACATTGAGGCACAAAAGACCTATTGCAAATGAGGAAAAGGAAGGAGTTGGTTAGAACCACTTGACTCTTCTTATCAGACTTGACTAAAAGTCAACTTACACACATTCAATTAAGTTAAGAAACTTAACTTACCTTTCTCAAGTATTAAAAAGGGGAAAGGGGAGGGGGAATGAGAAGTGGGAGAAAAAAGGTGAACTAACAGAAAGAAAGGAAGGAGGAAGAGAAAAAAGGAAAGGGGAAAGAAAGGGGAAGTGGATTGTTGATATAGGAGGGCAAAAAATCTGAAGGTGGAGGTATTCAGAAACAAAATACTGGGGAATATGTATAAGAGGAAAAAAGGGGAAAATACAAACAGAGGGAAGATAGCATGTAGGGAAAATAGAGCTGATAATTATAACTTTGAATGTGAATGGGGTGAACTTTTCTTTAAAATTTAAATGATCAGCAGTGTGGATTAAAAACTAGAATCCTACAATATGCAGCTTACAAGATACTCATCTGAAGCAAAGTGATACATACAGAGTAAAGGTAAAACAGTGGAGCAAAATATATTTTCTTCAGCTGAAGTGAAAAAAGCAGAGGTTCAATGCTTATCTTAGACAAAGCAGCTGCATAAATAGATATCATTAAAAGAGATAAGGAAGGAAATTATATCCTCCTAAAAGGTACCATAGACAATAAAGTAATTTCAGTAATAAGTATCTATGTACCCAATGGTATAGCACCCAGATTCTTAGAGGAGAAGTTGAAATAACTACAGGAAGACATAGACAGTAAAACTCTACTTGCAAGAGATCTCAAACTCCTGCTTCTAGATTATATCCAATCATAAAATATATAAAAAGGAAGTTAAAAAGGTAAATAGATTGTTAGAAAACTTAGTTGTGGGGTGATTAGGTGGCACAGTGGATAGAGCACCAACCCTGGAGTAAGGAGTACCTGAGTTCAAATTTGGACTTAGACACTTAAAAATTATCTAGGTGTGTAACCTTGTATGAGTCACTTAATCCCATTGACTTGGAAAAACCTAAAAAAAAGAAAAAGAAAAGAAAACTTAGTTGTAATACTTATAGAGGAAATTGAATAGGAATAGAAAGGAATATACTTTTTTTTCTTCAGCACATTGCGCTTGCACAAAATTGACCATGTACTAGGGCATACAAATCTAATGATCAAGTGCAAAAAGGAAGAAATAGTGAATACAGCTTTCTCAGATCATAATGCAATAAAAATATGCAATATTGGTCCAGGGAAATATAGACCCAAAACTAATTGGAAACTTAAAATCCTCATTTTAAACAACAATGATCAAACAACAAATTATTGAAAGGATTAATTATTTTATCCTAGATAATGACATTAATGAAACATTCCAAAACTTATGGAATACACTCAAGGTAGCTGTCAGGGGAACATATTATATCTTTAAATGATCATATGAATAAATTAGTGAAAGAGGAAATCAATGAACTAAATATACAAATGAAATTTAGAGAAAGAACAAATTAAAAACTGCCAATTAAGAACCAAATTAGAAATTCTAAAAATTAAAGGAGACTTTAATGAAATTGAAATCAAGAAAGCTACTGAACTCATATATAAAAGCAATAACTTGTTTTATGAAAAAAACAATAAAATTGAGAAACCTCTGATCAATTAGATTTTAAAAGAGAGAAAGAAGAAAATCAAATTGTTATTGTCATAAATGAAAATGTTGAACTCACCACCAATGAGGAGGAAATGAAAGTGATAATATGGGAATTATTTTGCCCAACTCTATGGCAATAAATTTGAGAATCTAAGTGAAATGTAGGAATATATACAAAAATATAAGTTGCCCAGATTAAATGAAGAGGAAATTAATTACCTGAATAAACCCATCTCAGAAAATGAAATTCAACAAGCCATTCATGAAGTCCCTAAGAAAAAGTTTCCAGGACCAGAGGGATTCACAAATGAATTCTATCAAACATTCAAGGAACAAGTGGTTCAAATTTTATATACATTTTTGGAAAAATAGCTGGAGATGGAACTCTGCCTCTTTCAATGACACCAATATTGTGCTGATACCTAATCCAAGAAGTGTTAAAACAGAGAAAGACAATTATTGACCTATCTCCTTGATGACTATAGATGCAAAAATCTTAATTAAAATCTTAGCAAAAGAATTACAACAAGTTTTCACTAGGATAATACACTTTGACCAAGTAGGGTTTATCCCAGAAATTCAGGGCTGGTTCAATATTAGGAAAAATTAGTATAATTAATTATATCAATAACAAACCTATCAGACATCCTATGATTTTATCAATATTAGCCGAAAAAGCTTTTGACAAAATACACTACGCATTCCTACTAAAAACACTAGAGAGTGTAGAAATTAATGGATATCTCCTTAGAGTAATAATCAGTATCTTTCTGCAACCGTCAAGGATTATATTCAATGGGGATAGGTTAGAGGTATTCCCAGTAAGAGCAGGGGTGAAACAAGGATGCCCATTATCATCACTACTATTCAATATTTTATTAGAAATGTTAGCATCAGCAATAAGAGAAGAAAAAGAAACTGAACGATTTATAATTTGGAAGGAAGAGACAAAACTCTCATTCTTTGTAGACAACATAATGAAATACCTAGAGAGTTTCAAAAATCATCTAAAAACTACTAGAAATAATTAGCAACTTTAGCAAGGTTGCAGGATATAAAATAAACCCTCATAAACACTCAATATTTCTATATATGCCTAGCAATATACAGCAGAAAAAGCTAGAGAGTGAAATCCCATTCAAAATAACCTTAGACAATATAAAATACCTGGGAGTCTCCATGCCAATGCAGACTCAGAAACTTTTTGAAACAATTACAACACAATACCCACACAAATAAAATCAGGTTTAAATAAATGTTCAAATATCAACTGCTCGTGGATTGGCTGAGCTAATATAAGAAAAATGACAATTCTACCAAAATTAAGCTACATGTTTAGTTCCCTACCAATGAAAATTCCAACAAATTACTTTAATGAGTTAGAAACAATTATAAGTAAATTAATATGGAGGATCATAAAGTCAAGAATTTCCAGGGATTCCATGAAAAAAGTGCAAAGGAAGGCAGTTTATCCTCATCAGATCTAAAATTATTTTGTAAATCATCAGTCATCAATGGTATTGGCTAGGAAATAGAGTGGAGGATCAGTGGAATAAACTAGATGCAATAGCAAAAAATGAATATAGTTTTCTGCTGTTTGATAAACCCAAAGAGTACAACTATTGGGATAAAAGCTCTCTGATAAAAACTGTTGGGAAAATTGGAAGTTAGTATGGCAGAAACTTGGAATAGACTAACACCTCACACCCTTTACTAAGATAAGATACAAATGGATACCGGATTTAGACATAAAAAACTATATTATAAGTAAACTAGAAGATCAAGAAGTAGTGTACCTGTCGCATCTATGGAAGGGGAAACAGAACATCATTCAAAACAATCTAGATGATTTTGATTACATTAAATTAAAAAGCTTTTGCACAGACAAAACAACTGCAACCAAGATCAAAAGAAATATAGTAAATTGGGAAACAATTTTTGTGACTAGTATTTCTGAAAAGGACTCGTTTCTAAAATCCACAGAGAACTGATTCAAATTTTCAAAAAAACTATCCATTCTCCAATTGACAAATGATTAAAGGATATGCAAAGCAATTTACAAATGAGGAATTCAAAGCTATCCATAATCATATGAAAAATTGTTCTAAAATACTACTTATTAGAGAAATGTAAGTTAAAGCATCTCTGAAGTACTACTTCACACCTTGCAGACTTGCTAATATTCCCTTAAAGCACATTGATCAATATTAGAAAGGATGTGTCAAATCTGGGATACTAATACATTGTTGGAGCTGTGAACTCATCCAACCTTTCTGTAGAGGAATTTTGAATTAAGCACAAAGGGCAACAAAAATCTGCATACCCTTTTATCTACCAGTACCACTACTGGAACTATAACCTGAAGAGATTATGATCAAGGGTAAAAACATCACTTGTACAAAAATATTCATAGCAGCCCTGTTTGTGGTGGCAAAGAATTGGAAATTAATTAAGGTTCCTTCAATTGGGGAATGGTTTAACAAACTGTGGTATATGTATGTCATGGAACACTATTGTTCTGTTAGAAACCAGGAGGGGTAGGAATTCAAGGAAACCTGGAAGTATTTGCATGAACTGATGCTGTGTGAGATGAGTAGAACCAGAAAAACATTGTACATCCCAACAGCAGCATAGGGGTGATGATCAAGTTTGATGGACTTGCTCATTCCATCAGTTCAACAATAAGGGACAATTTTGAGCTATCTGTGATGGAGAATACCATCTGCCTCCAGAGAAAGAAATATGGAATTTGAGCCAAGACCAAAGACTATTACCTTCAATTTTGGGAAAAAAAACAGCAAAATTTTGCTTTTTCTTATATTTTATTTTTCTTCCATAAGGATATGGTTTCTCTCTCTAATCACACTGAGGTTAGATCAGTATATACCATCCAAACAATGTAAAGACTAGACTAACAGACTACCCAGGCTACCTTCTGTGGCGGGCGGGGCGGGGGGGGGCGGGAAGGGAAGCAAGAATAGAGGAAAAACTGTAGAACAAAATTAAAAAAATTTCTTAAAAATAATAAAGTTGCCTGAAGGAAATTGGAGAGAGCTCACTTGATTTCCTACCTTTTCTCTATCACCTTGGCTCTTCCTCCACACCTGAAATCTGTTGTGGAAAAAAAAATTGGTCAGTTTAGGGGAAATAATCTTTTTTGACTTAAACTGAAACTCCTAGTGGGTAATTTCCTATTTGTGTCTTTTTTGAACATGTTATTTCATCTTTGCTTTATTTTCCTACTCTATCAAGTTAAACTAAATAGCTCTAAAACTTTAAATAATAATTTATACTTTTTCATATTTCATACTTTGATTCTGAAGAAAAAGGAAATTGTTGTATAATTTTTTGTATTAAAAAATGAACTTGATGGTTGAAGTACCACATACTTATATTCAGGTAAGGATATTGTATCATTTCATTTTAGGTAATCTAAATTGCTCTAGGGCTAAGGTCATCAGGAGACTTCATTAAGTGTGACACCAGTGTGGTAAGTTCGAGGAGGAAGTGGTCATCAGACTATGTAAGGAGGGATGACCAATTCCTGGTCAACACTCCTATAAATTTAGTAATAGCATTGGGCCAGTGAGTGCTACTGTACTTCAAGCCTGGGTGATGTAGGGAAAATCAATCTCAAAAAATTTCAAATAGAAGACTTTAAAGAAAAATTTAATATCTGTCTTTGATTCTTCCTTCAGATAATAATTTTATAGCATTGAATTTCTTGCGATATTTTTATTGTGTTGGACATAGATAAGATTCACTTGACATTTGCAATATGGATGGATTGTGATTTTTATTTTTGGAGGATGTATCTACAAAAAAATATTTTTGCTGCTGTAAAGTGAAATATACTTTTCTCATCTCTCCCAGTCCTGTGGCATTTTTAATTTTTGCTTCTCCTATACTTATGAGCAATCCATATCATTTTTTTCATTTTTTCCTGTCATAGTTTGATGGGGTCTAACTGTGATTTCAATGATGTGGTCGAAACATTTCTCTCTTTTCTTCTTTATCATAGTGTCTTAAAGAGTTGCATGAAGTATTCTGAATGTATGTAAATTACTCAAGATAAAGCTAAAATATGTTCTATGCATATTCTGATCCAGACTTTGAAGTTAGCTTTTTTTTTTCTCTATTTCACAAAGTCAATGTAAGGAAGCACCTAGGGAGCCAGAGTCATCTAGATTTTTCAATGGTTAGAACACTGGGCCTACAGTAGAAAAACTGAGTTCAATGCAGTTTCAGACACTAGCTGAGTGGTCCTGGGACAATCACTAAACTTTTGTTTTCCTTAATCTATTGGAGAAAGAAATAATAAACCACTCTATTATCTTTGCAATGAATCTTTGCCTCCATAGGCATTGTTGTTCACAGAGTCAGAAAAGATCAGATATGATTGAATGACTGCACCACAATAAGAGGTGAGGCAGAAACTCTTTAAATATTCTTATATGTATATAAATTATGTATGTAAATGTGTATGTATATACACATTTGTATATATGTATATAAATATGTAAATAAATAAATAAATAAATATAAATATATAAATAAACCTGGAAATATATATATGTATATGTATATGTATATAAAATATGTATATAAAATAAATATTCTTATATGTATATATATATAATTTATGTTTGTATGTGTATATATAAAACACACAAGTACATTTTGGAGGAGAAATTCCATTAGTTTTAGTTAAGGCATTTCTCTACCCTTTGAGCTATTCTTATGGTGTTGGCAGAAGTTGAACTGAGATACTATTTCGGGAAGTTGGTTTAGGTAGTGGATTAATTTGGTATATGAACTAGAGAAAACAAGGAATCTTATTGTTTACCTAGTTTAATTCATCCACGAAATATAAATATCTTATATAGAATTTATACCCGTTTTTTCTCTCTGATCTAATTTGTGGGAAATAGAGTTAGAATAGAAATAAAATTTAGATAATTAAATACAGAAGTGAGACTAGTCAGAGGTAGTCACTTTTGATGTTGGACCTGTGTTGAAATCTCAGCTTTTGTAATTACTGCCCAGATGATCTTGGTCAATTCATTTAATTCCCATGTGTCATAATTTCTAGTATTTAGAGAAAGGGGAATGTACTAGATGTTCTCTAGGTTCTCAACAAAATCTAAATCTATCATCTCAGGTCTATGAAATTAAAAATAATTGTTGAATAAGGAAGAACATTCATAAATGGTATTTTTCAAAGGTAGTATAGATCTAATGCCATTAGTCTTCCTACTAAAGTAGGGGTGGATAATACCTGACCTGCAAGCAGTATAAGGTCTGTTATCTGGCACTGCCACAACTGTAGGTAGGACTCAAAATACAATAAATCTTGGAGGCTTTTAGGGTGGATTAATTGGATGTTTGACCAAATTTGGCAGGTGAATGATGTTATAAATATTCAAGTAACTCAGCAGAAAAAAAGGTTCCCAATCCCTTTATTAAAGACTCTCTCCATGAGTATTGCAGATTGCCATTCTTTCTTTAGGATCATGTGAAAGGAACTGGGGGATATTCCTTAACTTATCAGCTTAATAAATAATGAATTTAAAGGGTCTTGAGTAAATATGAAAAAAAAATAATGCAAGTAAGAAGAAAAGAAGAAAATTATTTTGAGTAGCAGAAACTAACTGATGCTGGAATCAAGACTTTGAAGATCAGAAGAATGGGGCACATAGAACACAAGGAAAATGCAACATCACTGAAATGGGACAGTAGTATAGCAAGTATGAGATTTATTCCATAGAAAGTAAATGCAGAACTTTTCAGAAGAATCATCCTTTCATATCCAAGATAAAAGAAAGAGATTTCACAGGTTTTGCAGGTGTGAAGAAACATGTTATTTGACTCAAAAGAGAAATATAAATCTTGTTGCTGAAAGGTATGAAAGTGGTCATATGGAGATCTTACATGTCCATTTGGGAGTTATATTTCACTCTAGAGCTTCTACCTGAGCCTGCCAAGATTTATCACAGCTGCCAACCAAAATCCACTTATGTTGATATGTATATATTTGGAAATGAATGGTATTGCCAAAAGAAACCTGGAAAGTATCTATAGTAATTAAGAAGTCCTGGACAGAAAATGCAAGGACTTGGGGGCACAGGTGGTGTTTTCATCTCTTTTTCCAATTGAAGTTTTAGTTTTTGGAAGAGAAAAGAGAATATGGTAAGTGAACAGCTGGTTCTATAGATCATGGCAAAGAATAGAATGTGGTTTTATGGGCCATAGGTTAAGATGCCAGAATGATAAACTCTTGGCTAGAGATGAGATATATTTCAAGATTTAAGGTAAGAACATTCTTATCTAGAGACTTGTCAAATTGAATAAGGACATTAAAATTATTACAGAAGGGAAGGAAGAAAAGCATCTGGAAAAGATTAAAGCACTATACTATGGAAAATTGCAGATAAAACAAACACACCCACAAAGAAAAATGATGACTATGCCAAGTTATCCATTGGAAGCCATAACATGGATGTTATTGGTAAAAATATTAAGACCTTAGCTTCTATATATATATCAAAGAAAAGCAGTTAGCTAACAAATAGACAAATTTAAGATTGCATCTCATATATATATATATATATGTATATATACATATATATATGATGTTATAACTAGCAGTATGAATTTTAAAATTTCAGAAATGACATAAAAATACCTTGTTGTGAAGAAACAAATCTGAGAAAGAGGAAGGTACAACTCACCTGAAGATAGCATCATCCTCAAAGGAATTGAAGTGATGATTTTATCCTTTGCAAATTGAATCAATTAATTAATGAAACTGAAAGGAAAGGGAAAAAATGAAAAATCACTGAAGGAAGTATGCTAAAACATCTGGATTATTTTGATAACCACAATGGGTATGATTTATTCAAGAAATACTCTAGAAGAATATATAAATAAGGTTCATAGATATTTTTAAGAATTCAATTCAGCTAACAGACAAAAAAGACAAAGACAAATGAAAAATGACAAAAGACAAAGATAAAAAAGGACAAATTGCTTAAAAGTGTATTATGTCTCAACTCTTATATGAAATTGGATGGACAGCCTATGGGATTGGTCTATCAGTACAAGTATCTGAGATAGACAATGTATCTATATGATGAACTTGTGTATATAATTCAGCTGAAGAAGGAGAGAATGCTAAATTTCATTGGAGAACTTTTAATAACTCCAAACTTCTCTTTGAGGAAAAAAATAAACACCTTTTTCATGTAATATATTATGTTTAAATATGAAGAAATGCGTTGTCCTCTAAAGAATGTTACAGGTTGGAGCGGCTAGGTGGCGCAGTGGATAAAGCGCTGGCACTGGAGTCAGGAGTACCTGGGTTCAAATCTGGGCTCAGACACTTTATACTTACCTACCTGTGTGGCCTTGGGCAAGCAACTTAACTCCATTTGCCTTGCAAAATCAAAAAAAAAAAATGTTACAGGTCATCCAAGTGGGAAAAGGGAAAGGGTAAAATGAAGGGAGCAAAAACAAATTAAGTACCTATTATGTTCTGAATACTTTAAAATATTATTTCATTTGTTCTCACAACAAATTTTATTGTTGAGAAATAGAGAGAATTTAAGTGATTTACCTAGGTCACATGGCTACTAACTATATAAAGCTGAAATTTAATTCAATTCTTCCAGACTTTCACACCTCTGCAACTATTAATGGCTAAAGCACAATGTTGAAGTCCATGGTGGGTTCAAGACTGAAATACATGAATGTTGCAAATCCTTGCCTTTTGAAGAAAGAGTTACCAAAAGGAATACCTAATTTGTAAAGAAAACATACATATCTTGTACTGAATAAAGAAAAATTATTGAACAATCTCTTTATTCTACTGTTATTTGTGACATGACAAGAGAAAAAGAGCATGACTCCTAGAGAACTTTGTAGAGGTTCATGACATGAACAAAATTCCAATGGAATGGATAAGTATATAGATGAGTAACCAACTGAAGAAGTGAAGGGAGTACCCTCCTTAAGAATCAAGAGAGGCATTAAATTATACATTTATGCATTAAGAACTAGAAACTAATAGTAACTTTGCTCAATCATTTTACCTCAGATGTGTTTCTTTCATTTAGTTGAATTGGTTCTACTGTTCATTTTATTTGGTTTCATTTCATATAGTCCTTTCTAGATTCCACTGAAACCATTGATATTATAATATTTTTAATAATGGAAGTGTTCTTCATCATTTTCATATACCATTTGATCAGCCATTCTCCATTTATATGCATCCATTATGACCACAAAAAAGAACAACTATAAATATTTAGGAATTCATAATCATTTATTCCAAAAATATATTTTTAAAGGAATAAAAATATATTTGAACCCATGAAAAGTGTACTACCTAGACTATTCATTAAAGTGGTTTGTGCTTGATCACAATGGCACTGTGCTACCCAGATACCAATAGCTTCATTTTTGTTAAAATATTTAGTTAATAGTTTTTAAAGCAATTTTTTCATTAATTTATTTTTTTTGGAAAAATCATTTTTCACTTAGGATATAACATTATAAACTCATGAGAGAAAAGGTTAACTTTTGCATCTATCATTCATTTCTTTAAAAAGTTTATTTGACACATCCACCCAGTCAAAACCAACAGGCTCTTTCCCTTGAAATCCCATCAAGGTTTTGTCAGATGATGACCAGATTGCCATTTTGTCTTGTAATATCCTCAGACAGCTTTGTCAGTGATTACATGATAGGATTTAAAACACAGAGTCCATTCAAAGGGAAAAGAGAATGGGCAAAGGTACTTAATTTTCTTTTTATTTCTTTGTCCTTTATTGTCTTGTCCTCTTAGACCTTTTCAGAAACCATCTCAACCTCCAAAATTTCTTCAGTTTCTTTCACCAAAACCTCTTTGGCTGCTGACCATTGACTTTGGCCATTTTCTTGACTCCAGTGCCTCTTGGCTTTGTCCAGTCCAGACTTACTTTGCTTCCATCATTCTCCCCATCTTCTGTTTTCTGGGTTTTGCAGTTTTAGCCTCTTCTGAATTGAATTCTGCAAAACTTAACTATTTTAATGACCCTGTCTTCCTGTCTGTGACTATCCTAGTACTCAGAAATCCATGAAATGAATTTCTTAATGTTTCTTCTGCTATGTCTTTGGAAACTTCATTGATGAACAATATTTTGGAAAAACTGACTTCTTGGAGCTAACTGCATTAGCTTTTTTCCTGTCCCTTCAGTTGCAGCTAGATGACTTTGTCTTTAATTGCTATGTTACAAGAATTCAAAGGCTCTTTCACTTCTACTGAAAGAGCAAATTCAATGAATATGTATCCTTTAGGTCAGCCATAGTTCTTTATATGAAGAACATTGAAGAATAACATCCTTACATATCAATCTTTCTTAGTTTTTTTGCTTTATTCTACCTTCATTTCAGAATAAAGCATTTTGGAACTTCTGAAATCTAGGAGCTTTTCTACATCATCAGGGGATTTGAATTTTATATTGCTAGACTTCCTGAAGGCACCAAAGCAGATATCAACAGGGGTAAGGTCCTTTTTGAAAAGAAACCTGTAATGTCAGTGTTTAGCTCAGAAGAAGCTTTGTTGATGTTCTGGAAATAAACAGATATTGAAATTTTTAGGTGCTTCAGGTTCCATTTTCTTTATCTTGACTTCAGGGTATTTGTGCGTTTTTATTTGCTTGTTATTCTTTCATTTGCTTTTTATTTTTTTATTGTGCTTATTTGATGGGCTCTTACTTCTCTTCATCTTCCTCCTCTTTTTTCTCACATTCCACTTCCTTATTTTTATCTTCATCCTCCTCCTCCTCTCAATATTGTTTTTGACTTTTCCATGTTTCCCAGAGGCAACTTTCACAAATGCATTCTTCCCTTTTGTGAATGTGGTATACATAGATACCTCTTCAAAGTCATTTTCATCTTCTGTATTGTCAAAATCATCCTCTTCATCTTCTGTGACATTCTCATAATTTTTCATAATTATTTTTGGTTGGAGTTGTGCCCATTTTTGTGGTTTAGGGTTATTCAGTTTCTTCATCTTCCTGATCATTACTGTTCTTTTCTTCAGATTCACTGTTCTCTTTCTTTGTATTCTTTCCATTTTTTGGTCTTTTTTGTGGAGCAAGTGTGGCTGGAACTTTAGCTGCAGTGGCTTCTCTTTTGTCTGGTGTGATATTAGCTTTTTAATGGGGCAGCCATTTGGGGGGGGGGCGAGGGTGGCCAGGTCATGGCTGCCTTCTTACCAGCAATCATGACTATATTCTTGGAAGTTGTGGTGGCAACAACTACTTGTTTGTCTAGTAGCACCTTCTTTACTGGTGTAACCATAACCTTCTTGTCCCTTTTTTGGAAGGACTAAAAACTCTTTTCCACTGCTTTTTTCATCTCATGACATATCATAATCCTGACTGTCTTCTATCATTTTGGGGGAAGGAATACTCTTTTTTTGACTCACCTTGATTTTTAGCCTCTCTTTTGAGATTCACCATGGTTGTGACATATTACTAAGGGGTGAAGGGCAGATGTGTCAAAGATCCAGAAAACAAAAGTGACTGGGGAAAGAAAAGGATGTTTTCCATTAGCTAGCAGTCTTTGTTGGTAGAAAGACTAAGATGAAAACTCATAATAGCTTTCTTTTATTTACATAACTCTTTAGAAAGTGGTCATTTAGTATATTTTATTTCTTTGTTTTTTTTTTTTTAGGCTGGATTTGTAGTTTCAATATTGTGGGAAATTTTAAATATGGAAACTCCCCCACTAACACAGATCAATTTATTGTCCTAGAGAATGTTCTATGGCAAAGAGAGACTATGCTACTATCATGCGATCAAAACACTGTTATGTGATAGTGGTAATAATGATGATAACTTCAACAATAATAGTCATTTCTATAATTCTTTGCTTTATAAAATGCTCTAAATATATATTTTATCAACAGTTCTTCATATCTTTCCCATGAAGTAGGTCCTATTATTATCCTCATTTTACAAAAAGTAAAATAAAAGGTGAGCAATTTGTAATTAATTTGGTTCATCCAGTGTTACTCAGCCAGTAGTTCCTGAGGTAGGAAGTAAACTCTGATATTCCTAATGCTAAAGAAAATCTTCTAATCCATTATGATTGATTGTTGTATTATAATTAGGCAACATAATACTCCTGTACTCCTAGAAGCTGTGGTTACACACCTATCAAGTGTCCTTTGTGGAATTCACTCAAAAAGTCTCTTAATTCAAAATTGATTATTATTTCCACTCTATCACTTTCACTCTTTTTTTCTTTTGTTACAAATATGTATAGTCAAGAAAAAATGTCCATATATCCATAAAAGAAAGGAAAAGACAAAATATACACTTTTATCTTATAGTTGATAACGAGCCATATGGAATTTTAATTGATTATTGTTTTGATCAGAGTTTCTAAATCTATTAAAGTTGCTTATCTTTACAATATTGTTGATATAATTTTTTCTCCAGGTTCTGTTCCCTTCGCTTTGCACTTGCTAAGAAGTCATCCATTTTGTAATTATTTATATATAAACATTGTTCAGTCACTCTCATATACTATTACTTGTTTAGTCATTCTCTATTTTTTAAAATTTCTTTCAGTTTCCAAATCTTTACCACCAAAACAATGCATCTATAAATAATTTTACATGATTTCTTTTCATCTTCCTTTGGAATTCTTTGAGTATAGGCCTAATATGATTGTCACTCGATCAAATGATACTTTAATAGTATTTTGAGCAAAACTCCAAATTACTTTCAGGCATGACTGGGTCAGTTCATAGCTCCACAAATATAGAATTAAAGTTTCTGGGGTTTTTTGCACAAATCCTCCAGCATTTTTCAGTTTACATTTCTTTAAACTCACAATGTCTCTTGAAAGAATGGAATGAGATCAATGAGACCTAATGTTCAGAATGTGAGTGATCATCAATAATTCATTTTAAACCATTTTCTCAAATCATTCCAATTGGTAGTCCCTTTTAAGATGTCTTATAGACTTCTGGCCAAGATAGTGGAGGGAAGACAGGCATAATTCTAAAGTCTACTGATCTTTCCCCATCCGTGATAGGAAACAAACCTCTTAACAGAAATCTGATCAACAAAACCCAGAAAGAAAAGCCAGGAGAAAGAATATCTACTTCAGGATTTGTCTTCCTCAGTCCTGGGTGAGTCCGGTCTCAGAGGATGGATCAGCCATCGATCAGGTTGATTAGTAGCAGGGTTGGAGCTCAGGAGCCTGAAGGTCCATGGAGAAGGAACTGCTTGATCAGTGTGTGTGTGTGTGTGTGTGTGTGTGTGTGTATGTGGGCTAGACCATGGTGGCTTGGGTCAACTAAGGAGCAGAGGCATTGGTGTTGGTGCTGACCCTCTGGAATTTGCTGACAGGGCTGGGGGGAGAGTCCTGGTGCAGGAGAACTGTGAGTATCATTAATGGGTTCCTCTGGTCCCAAGGAATTCCTAGTCTATACCTCCATTACTGTTGAAGCTTCTTCCCAAAAAAAGCAGTTACAGACTACTTTTGCCCCAGGCACAGGTGTGTGAGCAAAAGAACCAGCCCAGCTGACAATAGAGTAAGGGATGACCTCACCCCAGGGTAGAACCCACCATTGATTGAAGACAAAAATATTTGACAGCTACAATCACTCCCTCCAGGCTAAGGGAGAAGGCCTCAATAAAGGTCACAGACACTCCAGATAAAGCAATCAGAACCTCCTACTGGTCAGTCAGAGAAATTACACTCAGTGAGCAAATCCTCTAGCACCCGCTTCTGGCCAGCTGGAGATTTTACACTCAGTGAATAGAACCTCTAGGGATGCCAACACCAAATGTCTGTGAACCAGCCCCTCCCCAACTCAAGGTCTTAGCAAAATGAAGAAATGTCAGTGGAAAGGTGGATCCATAGAAAAATTCTTGGAAGGAAAAGACCCTAACACAGAGAGACCTAGAACGTCTGAGGGGAATAAGATCTGTTCTCCAACACAGGAAGACTTCATTGAAGGAATAAGTAAAGAGTTTAAAAATCAATTGGAAAATTTGGGAGAGTCAATTAATACCTTGCAACAAGAAAACAAATCATTGGAAAATACAATTGGACAAATACAAAATGAGAATAATTCTCTTAGATCCTCAACTGGGAAAATGCAAAAAGAAAATAATTCTCTCAAAACCTCAACTGGTCAAATGGAAAGCTCTTTCAAAAGTAGAATTGACCAATTGTAAAAGGGGTTTCAAAAGGTAAATGAAGAAAACTAATCTCTAATAAAAAAAAAGAATGGAGTCTGCAGAAACTAATGGCTTCATGAGACAGCAAGAACCTGTTAAACAGAATCTAAAAATAGAAGAAAATATAAAATACCTCATCAGCAAAACCACTGATCTCGAGAAAAGATCAAGGAAGGGCAATCTGAGAATTATTGAACTTACTGAAAACTTTGAAGAGAAAAAAAGGCTGGATTTAATATTAAAGAATCTAATGATGGAAAATTGCCCTGATATAATGGGACCAGAGAGCAAAATAGTTATTGAAAGAATACATAAATCCCCTCTGGAAAGAGATCCTAAAATGAAAACACTAAGAAATGTTGGGACCAAATTCCAGAACTATTAGATAAAAGAGAAAATTCTGCAAGCAGTCAGAAAGAAACAATTTAAATACCAAGGAGCCACAGTAAGGATTATGCAGGACCAGGCTACATCAAAATTAAGCAATTGAAGTACTTGCACCAAGATATTCCGAAGAGCAAAGGAGCTTGGGATGCAACCATGAATCCAAAATCCTGCAAAGCTAAGCCTTCTTTTTCAGGGGAAAAGATGGACATTTATTAAATAGAAGAATTCCAAAAATTTGCTAATGAAAATATTAGAGATAAATAGAAAATTTGGACATCAAATAGGAGGTTCAAGAGAGAGATTAAAAGGTAAAAAAGAAGAAAATGGGGGTAAAGAAAAAAAACTGCTATTCAATAAGTTGAAACTGACTAAATCCCAGCATGGGAAAAAGATTTTCAGAACTCTTGAGAATTGTAACTCTAGGGTGGATAGGTTGTACACAGTGGATGAACACCAATCCTGGAGTCAGGAGTTCCTGAGTTCAAATCTGGCCTTATGCACTTAATAATTACCTAACTGTGTGGCCTTGGGCAAGCCACTTAACACTATTGCTTTGCAAAAAATCTAAAAAAGAGAGAGAACTGTAATTCTAATAGAGAGAATATACCTAGCCAGAAGTAATGAACACTCATGACTTATCCATGAAGCTATTATCCCATGGCATGAAACTGGCTATAAACCTACTTGGGAGAAAGACTCTAATAACTCTCAAGAAGTGTAACCCTATTAGATAGAATGTATTTATCTAGACGGGATGCATACTCAGAATTTTCTATGACTCAGATAGAATGATTTAATAATACCTCCTCCTTGAAAAAGGGGAAAGGATGGAGATTGGAGGAAGGAGGGGATTGAATGGGATAAATCTCATTACATTAAGAGGTACAAAATACCTATGGTAATAGAGGGGAAGAAGGGAGATGAGGAAACACCTGAAACTTCTCATCAGACTTGGCTTAAAGTTAACTTACACAAATACTAAGTTAACTTAAAAAAACATCTAACCTTTCAAGTATTAAAAGGGCAAAAGCAGAGTGGGGATGGAGAAAGGAAGGGGGAAGAAAAAGGGGAAACTGACAGAAGGAAGGGAAGGGAAAAGTGAAAAAGGGAAAGGGGGAAAAAGAGGGAGGGGTGGATATAGAAAGGCAAACACACTGAAGGGAGTGGTATTCAGAAACAAAATACTTGGGGAAAAGGTGGAAAATACAATCAGAGGGAAGATAGAATGGAGGGCAATAAAGAGTTAGTAATTGTAACTTTAATGAGAATGAGATGAACTCTCCCTGAAAACACAAAAGAATAGCAGAGTCTGTTTAAAAAAACAGATTGCTACAACAGGGTGCTTACAAGAAACTCATTTGAAGCAGAGAGATACATATAGAGTAAAGGTAAAAGGTTGGAGCAAAATATATTTTGCTTCAGCTAAAGTGAAAAAAGCTGGGGTAACAATCCTTATCTCAGACAAAACAGCTGCAAAAATAGATAACATTAAAAGAGTTAAGGAAGGAAACTATATCCTCCTAAAAGGTACCATAGACAATAAAGTGATTTCAGTACTAAGTAGGTATGCATCCAATGGGACAGCATCCAAATTCTTAGAGGAGAAACTGAAAGAGCCATAGGAAGACATATACAGCAAAACTCTACTAGAGGGAGACCTCAACCACCCACTCTAAGATCTTGATAATATAAAAAAGAAAGAAGTTAAGGAGAAAAATAAGTTGTTAGAAAACCTAGATATGATAGACTTATGAAGGAAATTGAATGGGGACAGAAAGCAATATGCCTTTTTCTGTGCAGTACATGGCACTTATACAAAAATTGACCATGTACTAAGGCATAAAAACCTAATGATCAACTGCAGAAAGGCAGAAATAGTGAATACATCTTTCTCAGATCACAATGAAATAAAAGTCATATACAATATTGGACCAGGGAGATACAGACCCAGAACTAATTGGAAATGGAATAACCTCATTTTAAAGAATGAGTGGATCAAACAACAAATTATAGAAAGAATTAATTATTTTATCCTAGATAATGACAATAATGAAACAACATATCAAAACCTATTAGATTCACTCAAAGTGCTTATCAGGGGATATTTCATATCTTTAAATGCTTACATGAATAAATTAGAGAAAAAGGAAATCAATGAACTAAATATGCAACTAAAAAATAGAGAAAACAAATTAAAAATCTCCAATTAAATACCAAATTAGAAAATCTAAAAATTAAAGGAAAAATGAATAAAATTGAAAGCAAAAAAACTATTGAATTAATAAATACAAACAAAAGTTGTTTTTTTTTGAAAAAGCAATAAAATAGATAAAACTTTGGACCATTTGATTAAAAAAAAAGGAAGAAAACCAAAATAGTAGTATTATAAATGAAAAAATATGAACTCACCACCAATGAGGAGCAAATTAAAGTAATAATTCAAATTTATTTTGCCCAACTCAATGCCAATAAATTTGACAATCTAAGTGAAATGGATGAATATTTACAAAAATATAAGTTGCCCACATTAAATGAAGAAGAGATTAAATATCTAAGAAAACTTATCTCAGAAAAAGAAATTCAATGAGCCATCATTGAAATCCCTAAGGAAAAATCTCATGGGCCTGATGGATTCATAAGTGAATTCTACCAAACATTTAAGGAACAATTGGGTCCATTTATATATAAACTCTTTGGAAAATAGGGGAAGATGGAATTCTGCCTAACTCTTCCTATGAAACCAATATGGTGCTGATACCTAAACCAGGAAGAGTTAAAACACAGAAAGAAAATTATACACCTATCTCCCTGATGAATATAAATGTAAAAATCTTAAATAAAAACTTAGCAAAATGATTACAAGAAGTTATGACTAGGATAATCCATTTTAACCAATTAGGATTCATCCCAGAAATGCAGAGTTGGTTCAATATTAGGAAAACTGTTAGTGTAATCAATTATATCAATAACAAACCTATCAAATTATATGATCATATGAGATGCTAAAAAAGCTTTTGACAAAATAAAGCACTCATTCCTACTAAAAACACTAGAGAGAGTGTAGGAATAAATGGATTGTTCCTTAGAATATTAAGTAATATCTCTGCAAAACAAACAAGAAGCATTATATTCATTGGGGAGAGGCTAAAGGCATTACCATTAAGAGCAGGGGTGAAAAAAAGGATGCCCTTTATCAGCACTACTATTCAATATCATATTAGAAATGTTAGCTTCAGTAATTAGAGAAGAAAAAGAAATTGAAGTAATTAGAATTCGGAAGGAAGAAACAAAACTCTCACTCTTTGCAGATGATATGATGGTATATCTAGATAATCCCAAGAAATCATCCAAAAAAAACTACTGGAAACAATTAACAATTTTTAGCAAAGTTGCAGGATATAAAATGAACCCTAATAAATCCTCAACTTTTCTACATATGAATAACAAGATAGAGAAATCCCATTCAAAGTAACCTCAGAAATATAAAATAACTGCTAGATTATTTGCCAAGAAATTTTTTGAAAACAATTACATAATAATTCTCACACAAATTGAATCAGATTTCAATAACTGGGGAAACTTCAATTGATCAAGGATAGGTAGAGCTAATATAATAAAAATGACAATTCTACCAACACTAAGCTACCTGTTTAGTGACCTACCAAACAAAATTCCAAAAAGTTACTTTAGTGGCTTAGAAAAAATTGTAAGTGAATTCATATGGAGAAATAAAAAGTCAAGAATTTCCAGAGATTTCATGGGAAAAAGCATAAAAGAAGGGGGTTTAGCCATACCTGATAGAAAATTATATTTTAAAGCATCAGTCATCAAAACTATCTGGTGTTGGCTAAGAAATAGAGTGGTGGATCACTGAAATAGACTAGGTGCAATAGCAGGAAACGATTATAGTAAACTGTTGTTTGATAAACCCAAAGAGTCCAGCTATTGTGATAAATACTCTCTGATAAAAACTGCTTGGAAAACTGGAAGTTAGTATGAAAGAAACTTAGATTAGACCAAGACCTCACACCCTATACCAAGATAAGGTACAAATGGATATAGGATTTAGACATAAAAACCAATAATATAAGCAAATTAGAAGATCAAGGACTAGTTATCCTGTCAGATTTATGGAAACAGAAGCTGTTTATGATTAAGGATGAGATGGAGAACCACTAAAAACAAACTAGATAATTTTGATTACATTAAATTAAAAAGCTTTTGCACTGACAAAACCACTGTAACCCTGATCAAAAGTAATGTAGTAAACTGGGAAACAATCTTTACAACAAATGTTTCTGACAAAGGACTCATTTCTAAAATATACAGAGAACTGAGTCATATTTTTTAAAAAAGCCATTCCCCAACTGACAAATGGTCAAAGGTCATGAAAAGGCAATTTACAGATAAGGAGATAAAAGCAATCCATACTCATATGAAAAATTGTTCTAAATCATTACTTATTAGATAAATGCATATTAAAGCTTCTCTGTGGTACCACCTCACACATCTCAGACTGGCCAATATGACCAGAAATGATAATGCTTATTGTTGGGTTTGTGGGAAATCTGAGACACTATTACATTGGTGGTGGAGCTGTGGACTCATCCAACCTTTTGGGAGAGAAATTTGGAAATGCTCCCAAAGGGCAACAAAATTCTGCATATCTTTTAATCCAGCAATACCACTACTGGGTCTATACCCTGAAGAGATGATGAAAAAGGGTAAAAACTTCACTAGGACAAATATATTTGTAGCAACCCTGTTTGTGGTGGCAAAGAATTGGAAATTAAGTAAATATCCTTCAATTGGGCAAATGGTTTAGCTGTTGTATATGTATGTCATGCAACACTATTGTTCTATTAGAAACCAGGAGGGATGGGAATTCAGGGAAGCCTGGAGGAATTTCCATGAACTGATGCTGAGTGAGGTGAGCAGAAACAGATAAACATTGTACACCTTAACAGCTACATAGGGGCAATGATCAACCTTGATGGACTCACTCATTCCATCAGTGCAACAGACAGGAACAATTTGCGGCTCTCTGCAATGGAGAATATCATGTGTATCCAGAGAAACAACTGTGGAGTTTGAACAAAGACCAAAGACTATTACTTTCAATTTAGGAAAAAAAAAACTGATATGTTATTGTCTGATCTTGCTATCTCTTATACTTTATGTTTCTTCCTTAAGGATTTGATTTCTTTCTCATCACACTCAATTTGGAAAAATGTATATCATGGAAGCAACATAAAGACTGACAAACTGCCTTCTGTGGGGGGTGGGGGGAGGGAAGTAAGATTGGGGAAAAATTGTAAAACTCAAAATAAACAAAATCTTTAAATAAAAGATGTCTTATAAATATAGTCTATCCCAGAGAAAACAATCATGGAAGCTCACAAGATACGAAATTAAAATATTTGAAAAAATTTAAGAAAATAATTAGGGGAGGCTAGGTGGCACAGTGGATACAGCACCAGCCCTGCAGTCAGGAGTACCTGAGGCCTCAGACACTTAATAATTATCTAGTTGTGTGGATTTGGGGAAGCCACTTAACTCCACTGATTGCAAAAACCTAAAAAAAAGGAAAATAATTAAAAATACAAAAGGATATTGTTATATTATTTTGGTTTTTATTCCTAAGTCAATAGGTCCCACAGCGATCTTTAGGTAGAATTTAGAGGCCCCTATTTCATTCCTTTTTTTTTTTTTTAGTTTTTGCAAGGCAATGGGGTTAAGTGATTTGCTCAAGATCAAAGAACTAGATAATCATTGTCTGAGATCACATTTGAACTCAGGTCTTCATTACTCTGGGACCAGTGCTCTATCCAACGCACCACCTAGCTGCCCCCATCCCTGCCTGTTTCTTTTTTTTTTATTATTATCCCACTCTCTGTAGGCAGCCCTTAATTACACATATTGTACATGAAATAGTTTTTTGTGTATTTCTTCTAAGTTATAGATTCACTTTTTCCTCATTAAGTAGTAGGTTTGTGTTCCCTAGAAAAAATTTGCAGGAGGAAATTGAATTCTAGAATCATTGTATGAAAGTAGTCACTGAATTACAGATATTCAGATCTAGAAAGAAATTAAGAAATTGACTAGTGTCCCCTACTCCCACCCATTCCTTCCCAATGCCCTACCTAACAAAGACTCTTTATACAAAGTTCCTGAAAGGAGGTCTGCTTGAAGATCTTTAATCAGGGCAAATCAAGCACTGAAGTATGCTACTTATGTCCTGATGAGGCAACAAAGATTTTTGAGAATGGTGACAAACTTAGAACCAGAAGTTCTTCAGACTAGGATCAATAATTTTCTGTGAGGCATATCAGATTGTGGATTCAATGAAGGGGAAAATGCAAAACTTTCCTTAATTTTCACTGTCCTAAAATTAATCATTGATTCAGTGGAGGAATCTAAATTGGAAAACAAATTTATTCATCTTCTTAACTTTGTGGATGAAGTAATTTTTGGCTTTGACTTGTAACAGAGTTAGGGAGGAGCCACAGATCCCATGGTTCCCAGATTATGAATTTATTACATATTGCAAAAGTGGTATTTTGTAGAACAAACTGCTATAGTAGTATAAAGGGGAAAGATCATTATCAAAGAAACTTCACAGAAGTGTTAAAACTTGACAGAAGTGTTATTTGTGTTGAGTATTAAATGATGGCTATGAATTCAGTATGTAAAGTTGAGAGGAAGTTAATTTCAGGAAGAGAATGGCTATCAAAATATGTAAACATGTAAACACTGCATGTTCAAGAGAGAGACAGAGAGAAAGAGAAAGATCTGAAATATTTAGCTAGAGACGAGAAATATAAAAAAAACTTACAAGGCAGGATTATGATAGAAAGTTTGGATGAAAGGGATAATGTATTCAACTTTTATACTATTCCTCAATGTGACAGTTCTTATTGTTCTTGAATGGGAATAATCTTAAGAAACAATTCAATTTCTTGGTCAACTATTTCTAGGAGGAATCGTATCATGTTAGTTACAACTACTAGTGCACTGTTTGGAAATGTTTTTTGGCATTTTTTGAAATGTTAGATTTTAATTCTCAGTCTTCAAACTAATTAGATAAACTGTGTAGTGGTATACTTTAGATATATAATTAGAAAGACAGAGATTCTGTGTTTATGTGTGTCTATGTATGTGTATGTGTGTGTGTGTGTGTGTGTGTGTGTGTGTGTGTGGATGTGTGTGGGTGTGTATGTGTGTGGGTAACTATCTGTCTGATTATAACTGTACAGATATATACAGTAACTTGTAAATGAACCCAAAGAATCTGTCATTTATTGTTGGTTTTTTTAGGGAATTCTGAATCCATTTTACTTTAAATATGGAAAAACAACGTCATCTCTTCCATGGTGTTTAATAACAATAAATAATATTTGACATTTTGTGCTTTAAACTTTTTTTTAGGTTTTTTTGCAAGGCAAATGGGGTTAAGTGGCTTGCTCAAGGCCACACAGCTAGGTAATTATTAAGTGTCTGAGGCCAAATTTGAACTAAGGTACTCCTGACTCCAGGACCACTGCAACACCGAGACGCCCCCTTGCTTTAAAGTTTTAAAAATTGTTTCTGTATATTTTCTCATTCGAAAGTAGATAATATAGATATATTTCATCTACATTTTAAAAATAAGAAAATTGAATTTAAGTGACTTTTGTACAGTTACTCAGCTAAGAAGTGTCAGAGTCATTATAGCAAGTCAAGTCTACGTATTTTCAAATTCAGAACTCTATTAGACTATACTTTCTTTTTAATTTGTTTTTGAAATCTCAGAGAGGGTTCTTCATTGATCACTGATTCATTAATTAGGAAAGCATAACAAAACAAAAAAGAATAAAGTTTGCTCTTTATATAGGCACCCCTGTTGGTCATGCCTATGAAAAGTGGGTTATTGGGTTCTGTCTGGGAAGAAATACAAATTTGTCTCTAAGCATTCATAATAAAATGTCAACTTTGTCTCCTTTACATCTCTCATGCTGAACCCATGGGCCTCAGTTTAATCAACAATATAAAATATCTGTACTATCAGCACTAGTATTTTTTTGTGAGTAGAATGAGAAATAGCACTTGTCGACATTTCATTCAATACATGTGATATTGGAGATTCATAGCTTAGTAGACATTCTAATGTCTACTTATTCTAATAGCCCCAGTTTTATCTCTATATTAATGTAGATGGTGAAAAAAGTAGAACTATTGATCCTTGCTTTCTCTGCCTGTCTCTGAAATATCTTCATTGTTAGTACATTCTATTTTTTTCCTTTGTCTTTCTCAAGAGCTGATACAAGAACCACAGAGAATTCATCAATAATTTATCTTCTGTAAAATTGACTGAAGATGCTCTCTAGGAGGTTACTCATCCTCTATGATAATTCATGCTTGAATTATTATTCTTGTGGAGAAAACAAACATTGTTTTAGATAGATTTACATATTTTTGGTCAAAAATATAGAAAATAATCAAATATATAAAACATTTATTTAAGTGTTATCATATTCTTGGCACTATGATAAGAGCAAGTTTTACAAAAACAGGATGATCCCTATCTTTTTTCCCCTGTCTGATACTATTGCAGTCAATTAAAGTACTGATCATTTATTGATTTGCATTACAACCATGACTTGATCCATTTCCAACCTGAGTTGGCTCGCTAATTTTGGGGGATCCCAGGAGCTCCTCCTCACCATAGTAATGCAAGACTGTGTAGATACCTAACTAGCTTTAGCCCTACAGTAACTCAGATCTCCCAAACTTAAGTGTTGGCAAATCCCAATCACTAACCTTAACTTCCTTGGTAACAAGAATCTAAGATATTTTAGTGGATTTGCTAGAGAAAGACAAAATATATATAGAGGGGAGGTGGCGAGTAGTGGTAATAATTGGAAGAGTGGAGAGGGTATATCTCTAAATATATGTATTTCTTTTTTCTTATTTTTTTTCCTGTTCTTTTTATTTATTTAGTTTTAGCAAGTCGATGGTCTTAAGTGACTTGCTCAAGGTCACACAGCTAACTAACTATTAAGTGTATAAGATTGGATTTGAGCTTAAATCCTCCTAGTCATAAGAGCAGTGCTCTATCCACTGTGCCACAAAGCTACCCCTAAATATATGTATGTGATGCAGCTGAGCAATTCATGTGGAGATAGAGCAGATTGTGGTGGTTGGAGAAGATCAACGAAAGAGCCAGTGGTAGAATAAAATTAAGAGAACTTCATGGTTGGTAAGGATCTTAGTGAACTTTGGAACATATATGAACCAATTAATGCATATATTAAGGAAATTATAATTTATAATACTTTGGCTTACCTGTAAGTAATCATTGAGTCAATGTTTGAAGACCTTTAATGAAAAGGGAATCCATCATGCTTAGTCAACACTGATTAGGAAGTAAGCATAAGCCAAATTTAGACAGTAAGCCTAAATTTTTTTCTAAACAACTTTAATTTTGTTCACTGTGGCCAAACAAAAAATCTAATACCTTATATGCATGAATACTAGTCAAAAAATTGAAGACAAATATCATGTCTCTTTATCTCCATCTCCTACTAAAATCTATTCCTCTTCAGGATGAACAGTTTCCATTACTTCACCTAATAAACATAGAGTATATAGTATAAAGTCTCAAGGGTCTTTATTTTCTTATTTGTTTTCTTTTTCTGAATTCTCTTGAGTTTGTCAAGGACCTTCCTGAATAGTTGACCAGAACTTGACACAATATGATATGAATCCAGAAGTTTTATGACCAGGGCTTAGTTCAAAGAGACTACCGTTTTCTTATTCTCAGAAGTGATCTTTTCTTTAATATCATCCAAAATTCTCTCTCTCTCTCTCACCCACTCTCTTCATATGTGTGCATATGTATATATGTATATGTATATGTATATATGTGTATATATGTGTGTGTGTTTGTTTATGGTGACACAATGGGTAGAGTACTGTCCTTGGAGTCAGGAGGACAAGAGTTTGAATTTAGATTCAGACACTTAACACTTATTAGCTATGTGACCTTGGACCAGTCACTTAATCCCAATTGCCTCACATCCAGGACTATCTCTGGTTTTCATGTTTCATATCTGGTCACTGAACCCAGATGACTCTGGAGGAGAAAGTGAGGCTGATGACAGCACAACACCCCCTCACTCAAATCCCATTCATGTGATTGTCATGGCTTCACTTCCCTGATGTTGTGGTCTTCTTCAAGAAGGAAGGACAAGTATAATCCTACCATAACATTGCAATTTATAAAGAAACATTAACTCTTTCTTGAAGAAGCCATGCCTTCTCTTTTCTCTTTACTGCTTGGAAAAATGGCAACCAATGGAACAATTTATTCAATTCAAAGATGTTCAAAAGCATTCCTTATTTTCCATTTAGAAATGTTTTGTGTAATACAAGATTAATTGGAGAAGTGAAATAAAGGAAAAAAATGTTGGGTCTGTGATATAGCAAGAGTAATAGACAATTTGTAACTTCTCTCCAGTACTTTTGGTCATTAAAGATTGTGAAAAGGTCTTGAGGAAAGCTCTATGCATGATGGATGTACCAAGAATGGGATTATTATGAAAAGTCATGGACAAAAGTCATGGAGGATAAGCAGACCTACAGCTGATCTTGGGTTTTGAACTATGCTTTTAAAGGAAACATCTCACACATTTAGGTCATGGATCCATTAAGTATTCATATTCCTTTGTATTTTTTAGTATACTTATCTGGAAACTGCATTCAGAAATTCTAGGGGAGAAAAATTAAATTCTGGTAATAAGATATGTGGAAATTCCAGTTTTGTAAATAAATGAAGTGATTAATAAGAATGCAATCAATGAAGCAGACTGAGAAGAATTATAACTATTTCCCACAAAATTGCTTTCCTGAACTTTATCAAACCTAATATGTTGATACCCTCTCCATCTCCTGTTCATATTCTTCTTATGTCTTGTCTTTATCTATTATTTTGTGAACTCTTGCAGAGCAAAGTTTGTCTTTGGGCTTCTTCAAATCTCCATTGTTTAGCATACTATAACTTTAATACTACAATATGGTTTAATGACTGAAGGGCACTATTCTAGGATCTGGGCATACAAAGAAAGGCAAAAATCTAATAGATAGTCTCAAAGGAGTTAAATTTTAATGGATGAGACAGTTTTGAAAACATTGATTATACAAATACATATAAACATATATGTGCATGTGTATATATATATATATATATGTATATGTGTGTGTGTTTGTAGTTGTTTTTTTTTTAATGGAAGGTAATCTCAGAGGGACAATACTGATATTAGTTGAAAATCATAGGTGGAAAGGACACCTATAATAGATACACTTTTAACTGTCTAGAAAATAGAAAATCAATTAGGAAATTAAGAACATTTGGGTCATTTGTCACAAATGCTCAAACAACAGTGTTTGGGTCATAGAATATTATATTTGGGAAACAGTAAGAAAGCCGGTGTCTCTGGATTGGTGAAGTATGTGATAAGGAATGAAATATTAGAAGACTGGGGGTGGCTAGGTGGCTTAGTGGATGAAGCACCAGCCTTGGAATCAGGAGTACCTGGATTCAAATCTGGTCTCAGACACTTAATAATTACCTAGCTGTGTGGCCTTGGGCAAGCCACTTAACCTCATGTGCCTTGCAAAAACCTAAAAAAAAAATATTAGAAGATTGTAAAAGTAGGGAAGGAGCCTGATGTGAAGAGCTTTAAATGTCAAACATAAGGTTTAATTTTTGATCCTAAAGGTAATATTGAACAACTGCAGTTTATTGAGTAGTGAGTTGATATGGTCAGACTTGAGCTTTAGGAAAATCGCTGGCTGAGCCAAGAATGGACTAGAATACCAGAGACTTGAGGCAGAGAAAACAATCCATAGTCTTAGAATCTTTCAAGCTTGAAGTGATGAAAGGCTGCATCAGGGTGGCAGAAGTGTAGGTAGTGAGAAAGGTACATATTCCCAATTATGATGGTTTTTTTAGTTTTTTAATTTCTTAATTGTAAATAAAGACATCCAATTCAATTGAATTTCACAAATATTCATGAGGTACTTATGAAACAGAATGGTACAATGAATAGAATGTGAACTTAGAGGCTTAAAGACCTAACCTCCAAGTCCCATTTCTGACACTAAGTTTATGACTTTGGAAGTTACTTGATTGGGGCAACTCCCTCACACTTATCTTAAAATCTCATTCCAGGAACTTTTTGTGTTGTGGAAATCAAAGCTCTTTGGAGTACTTCATTATTTAACACCTATATTATACAAAACTGTACTTGATCCTGCAGATACAAATACAATCAAATTGTAACCCTCTCTGCTTCAGTAGATTATTTAGTATTGACATCTTATTTTTCTTTCACTCATTCATCAATTCATGATTATCTTGAAAATGCTGTCTTTTCTAATGATTCTCCCACACTTACTCATAGAATATCATTATAAATTAATGCAGTTTAAGTGAAATGAATCGACAAATGTATGATATCTAAAAATGTTTTTCACTTCACTGATAGTCCCCTGTAATCACAACTGGAAAGGAATATAATGTAGGTAATACTAATTCTAAGTAAAGGTTCTAAAATATCTGTTTATAAGAATGCTATTTCATCAATGCATTTGCAGAGAATTTGGATTAAATATATATAATAAAAATAAAATAAAAATAAAAAAAATATATATAAAAAAATTGAAAAATGTAAGTGAGAGTAGGGCATCTAGGTGGTACAGTGGATAGAGCATCAGTCCTGGAGTCAGGAGGACCTGAGTTCAAATCCAATCTCTGATACATAATAATGGCCTAGCTGTGTGACCCTGGACAACACACAACCACACTGCCTTGTAAAAACTGAAAAAAAATGAGAACTTAAAAGCAATTTAACAATTGTATATAAAAAACACTTTAGATTTCTCCTTTTCCACACAGTTGACTTAGTCTAAATATCAGGTGAATCTCTAAAGTTCTAGGGGGTTGGGGACTGGATGTATGAGAACATGCCCCATTTGCCTAGAGATGAATTTTGTGGCTGAGATGATTTTAATCTCGGAAAAAAGTTTATGGTCGCTCCTGTGATTCAATATTACTTTACAAATTCCACATCTGGTTTTTAAGCCTTGCATGTTTGGGTGACATCCAATGTTGCACCTCCACAATGCTCCACTGTGAAGAAAGGTAATATAGCCAGAATCTTACTGCTTTCTGACAATAACAGCAAATTCTCAGCTGAGAAGGAATTGTTACATGACCTACAAAGTTTCAGAGAGAAAAAAGCATGTTCTTTCCTTTGGGATGAGCTTTATGTAATAGACTCACAAAAGATACAAATGAGAGAAATTATGAAATCAAGCCCCTTTGCATGTTGTCAAATCAAGTATGCTCTCTGTTCCTTGGAATTCTTTCATCCATGGACGGTTGTTATGACTTTCATAGATCACTTTTACAAGATAAATGAGGAGAGAATATTTTGCAATTGTCAACTGTGGTTGAAAAATCTAACTGAAGTGATGTTTAAGCATATGGACATTTTGAAAACAGGCTAATAGTTAAGGAAAACATGATTAGGAAAAAGAGCTGAAAATACTCTAGAACTATCCATGTTGTTTATGGTACTTTGGTAAATCTATGTTGTCATTTATGGAGGTATGCTTTATAATTTTATAGATAATTTTATAACCTGCCCATCCTATTGATATTTGCTCCACATTTTCCCATAACTGTTGTTTTCTCTTGATATCACATGGAAATGTTGGAGCAAGTAAACTCTCTGTTTATTATTCTTTTATTTTACTATATGTAATAGACCATATTTCGTTTTTTGTCCTGATTACATTGTTGATGACAATTCTTAAGTGCAATTACTTATTAGTATTGTGTTTCAGTCTGCTTACACACACCGTGGCACCACTCAATTTACCCTTTATTGCTCAAATATAATTTTCATTTAGAAGTCCATATTAATTAAATTTAGGAATATTCATGGAAAGGCAAAAAAGTTAGAATTGCATCATGAGTATTCTATACCAGTCATTACAGAAAAAATGAAAATAAATTCAGAACTAAAAAAACTAATGATGTGAAAAATACAAGGTAACATTAAAAGAACTCAAACTTAACCTTGAACAACAAGTTATTGATAATAAAAACTGGGAAATAGGTGAAAATAAAAAGTGTATTTTTATACATATATAATAATTGTGAACATGTTTTACTAATAAAATTAAATTGCTAAAACAAAGGACACTGAAAAATATAAATAAAATGTTTATCAAATACATATCTAGCAGGGAAATAAATTAACAAAAAACAATATTGATCTAGATGCTAAACTCATATTAAAAAAATATAGGGAAAAATACTGGAAGATTGTACAAGGAGTTGTCTTATAAAACTAATTTAAAGAAGGTTGCAAGGGGCAACTAGGTGGCACAGTGGATAGAACACTGACCTTGGAATCAGGAGGACCTGAATTCAAATCTGTACTCAGACACTTAATAATACCTAGCTATGTGACCTGGGGTAAGTCACTTGACTCCATTGCCTTAAAAAAAAAGAAGGTTGCCAAAAAGATCTAATAAGGAAAATCATGCCGAGGACATTTAAGTAAAAAAATGAAAAGAGGATAGCAAGCAGAATAAGGATTGATAAGGTTTGCAAAGATTCTTATAACAAACTTCAAGGAAAATGGACCACTATACTTGGATTCTAATATCATAAGCCAGTCTATGTTCATAAAGCTAGGAGGAATAACACTAGAGAACAAAGAGGAATTTCATTCTAGAAATGACAACATTTTGAGGGAATGGTAGAATCAGTCACAAGTTATTTGAAAATAGTCAAAACACCAAAACTCTGACGTCAAAAATATCTTAGACTTATTAATATGAAAAAATGAGACTGAGAGAAAGTTAACAAGTGCTTCCAATATTCACATTTTCATTTCTAAATGAATTTTTTGTGACCTGAGCTTATTGATACCTTGCATACATTTTAAATGAGGATATTTGTAGGGAAGTAGCAAAGTTTTCCTCTATACTTTACATCTTTACAATGTTAATTGACACATATGAGTTCAGAATCGAAAATTCCATGCTACTTATTGTTGAATATGAAAAGACATTTGATTCAGAAGTGCAAAACTGCAGCTTTGGGATTCACTTCCAACAATGAATCTTAAAAAACCACATCAGAATATGTAAGATTCCTGGAGTGATAGAACAAAAGAAACAACCTTGTTCAATAACTCTCTGTGGGAAAAAAACAAAATAAAACAAAAGAACTCAAAAGAAAAGCAGGTATATGTTTGCAAAAGGTGATCATCACTCTCATGTGAAAGAATAACCAAAAAGGCTAGAGAAAATTACTATTAGATTGTAAGGTTTTCCAGATATTCACTACTGCAGATGGTATCGTGCCAGGTACAGCAACCTTTATAATGCATACAGTTCTACATGAGATTCAAAATCCTTTAAATGGGTTTGGTTTAATCATCAAAACAAGGAAAAAAACCAAACAAGACAAACCCATTTAATGTATTCATCAAAAATATCTTATGGGAAGAAAAATCTTGAGGTGACATTTTGTTCTCCTGAATCAAATATCTTTTAATTGTCTACAAGCAATAATTGTGGTAGCATCTTGAACTCTCAACATATTTCAAACAGTTGAAAAGTAGTGAAGATGTCTTCTGTCATTTGGAAAATTATATTTTTTCCTATAAATAAGCTCACTGTTTGACCTCAACATTTGAATATATTAGGCTCATAAAACACTTTTGTTTAAAAAAGGCAAGTAGATATTTAAAAAGTAATTTTTAATATTTTTTGAACCCCAAGTTTTTCCTATTAATAGCTCTAATATATGCAAATATGTATACACACCTCTATGTGTTTGTGTGCATAGACATTCATGTCTCTACATATTTATATATATTCAAGCATCTATATTGGTTGCCATTTTTTCAGTTGTATTCAACTTTTCAAAGCCCAATTTGGGATTTTCTTGGCAGAGACTAAAGTGATTGCCAGTTCTTTTTCTGGTTTTATATCCGAGAACTGAGTGCTCTTAGAGAAGAGAAAAGAAAGGAAAACTGAGTAGAGGTGAGGGGAGGAGAGGAGTGGGAAGGGAAGGGGAAGGAAGTACCCTCAGTATCATTTTTTGAGGATACTAAGGCTGACAGGATTAAGTGACAGACCCAGGGTCACACAGATAGAAAATGTCTGAGACCATAATTGAATTCAGAAAGAGAAGTCCTTCTGAATGTAATAGCAATATTTTATCCACTGTATCACCTAGCTGCTCACATCCATAGATACACAAATAAAGATGCACATATATTTGAAAACATTCAAGTATACTGCATTTAAACCTTTCTTCACCTTGAGGAAATTAATATGTGTATCCCAGGAGTGAACTTTCAGGATCTTGTCCCCTAAGAGTTCCATTACGCAATGGCAATGTTTTTCTTAGGCTTTTTTACTTTTTGCAAGACAATGGAGTTGAGTGATTTGCTGATGTTCATGCAGCTAGGTAATTAATAGGTGTCTGAGGCTACATCAGATCTCAGGTCCCCCTGATTGCAGGGCTGGAGCTCTATCCATTGTGTCACCTATCTGCCTCACTATAACTTTTTTAAGAAAGATTTTATTTATTTTGAGTTTCAAATTTCCCCCCATTCTTGCTTCACTCCCCCACCCCCCACAGAAGGCATTCTCTTAGTCTTTACATTACTTCTATGTTATGCATTGATTTCAGTTGAATGTAATGACAGAGAAATCATATCCTTAAGGAAGAAAAATAAAGTATGTGATAGTAAAATTACATGATAATATAATGGCTTTTTTTTCTAATTTAATGGCAATAGTTGTTGGTCTTTGCTCAAAGTCCATAATTCTTTTTCTGCATACAGATGATATTCTCCATTGCAGATAGCCCAAAATTGTCCCTGGTTGCTGCACTGAGGGGATGAGCAAGTCAACCAAGTTTGACCATCACCCCGATCTTGTTTTTAGGGTGTACAATGTTTTTCTGGTTCTATACATTTCACTCAGCATCAGTTCATGCAAATCCCACCAGACTTCTCTGAATTCCCATCCCTTCTGGTTTCTAATAGAACAGTAGTGTTCCATGACATACTTATACCACAGTTTGTTAAGCCATTCCCCAGTTGAAGGACATTCACTTAATTTCCAATTTTTTGCCAACACAAACAGGGCTGCTATAAATATTTTTGTACAAGTGATGATTTTACCCTTTTTCAAAATCTCTTCAGAGTATAGATCCAGTAGTAGTATTTTTTTTTTTTTAGATTTTTGCAAGTCAAATGGGGTTAAGTGGCTTGCCCAAGGCCACACAGCTAGGTAATTATTAAATGTCTGAGACCAGATTTGAACACAGGTACTCCTGACTCCAGGGCTGGTGCTTTATCCACTGCACCACCTAGCCCCCCCCCCCCCCATCCAGCTGGGTCAAGGGGTATGTGCATTTTTGTTACCCTTTGGGCATAATCCCAAATTGCTCTCCGGAAAAGCTGGATAAATTCACAGCTCCAACAACAATGTACTAGTGTCTCAGATTTCCCACATCCCTTCCACCATTGATTATTGTCCTTTCTGGTCATATTGCCCAGTCTGAGAGATATTAGGTGGTATCTCAGAGATGCTTTAATTTGCATTTTTCTAATAAGTAATGATTTTGATGTCCTCAACTATAAATTGCCTTTGCATATCATTTGACCATTTCTCAAATGGGAAATGGCTTGGTTTTCGGGAAAATTTGACTCAGTTCTCTGTATATTTAGAAATGAGTCCTTTGTCAGAAATACTACTTGAAAAATTTGTTACCCAATTTAATACATTTCTTTTGATTTTGGTTATGGTGGTTTTGCTGTACAAAGTCTTTTTAATTTAGTGTAATCAAAATTATGTAGTTTGTTTTAAATGATGTTCTCCATCTCTTCCTTGATCATAAAGGGTTTCCCTTTCTATGGATCTGACAGCTAAACAACTCCTTGATCTTCTAGTATACTTATAACATTGGTTTTTATGTCTAAATCTTATATCCATTTGGATCTTATCTTAGTTTAGGGTGTGAGGTGTTGATGTAATCTAAGTTTCTTCCATACTAACTTCCAATTGTCCCAACAGTTTTTATTGAAGAGAGAGTTTTTTATCCCAATAGCTGGACTCTTTGGGTTTATCAAACAGCAGATTATTAAAATCATTTTGAGCTATTGCAACTAGTTTATTCAATACCAGACAGTTTTGAGGACTGATACTTTTAATATAATTTTTGATCTGGGAAGTCTAAGCCACCTTCTTTTGCACTCTTTTTCATTAAATCCCTGGAAATTCTTGACTTCTTATTTCTCCTCATAAATTCATTTATCAATTTTTCTAACTCATTAAATTAATTTTTTTTGAATTTTGTTTGATACAGCACTAAACAAGTAGTTTAGTTTTGGTAGAATTGTCATTTTTATTATATTCGCTCAACTTATCCATGAACAATTGATATTTGCCCATTTATTTAAATCTGATTTTATTTGTTTGAGAAGGGATTTTAATTGTTTCCAAAAAACTTTTTAAGTCTGCCTTGGCAGGTAGACTACAAGGTATATTTTTATTGTCTGAGGTTACTTCGAATGGGATTTCTCTTTCTAGCACTTTCTGCTGTATTTTGCTAATCATATATAAAAATCTTGAGGATTTATGAGGGGTTATTTTATATGCTGCTACTTTGCTAATTATTTCTAGTAGTTTTTTAGATGACTTTTTGGCATTCTAGAGATATACCATCATGTCATCTGCAGAGTAAGAGTTTTGTCTCCTCCTTCGCTATTCTAATTCCTTCAATTTCTTTTTCTTGTCTTATTGCTGAGGCTAACATTTCTAATATGATACTGAATAGTAGTGGTGATAATGGCCATCCTTGTTTCACCCCTGATTTTATTGGAAATGCCTCAAGTCTATCCTCATTGCATATAATGCTTGTTGATGGCTTCAGATAGATATTGCTTATTATCCTAAGGAACAAACCTTTTATTTCTACACTCTCCACTGTTTTTATTAGGAATAGTTGCTGTAATTTGTCAAAAGAACTTTCAGTATCGATTGATATGATCATATGATTTCTGATAGGTATATTATTGATATAAATAATTATACTAACAGTTTTCCTAAAGTTGAACCAAACCTGCATTCCTGGGATAAATCCTACTTAATCATAATGCATTATCCCAGTGATAATTTGCAATTGTTTTGACAAAATTTTATTTAAGATTTTTGCATCTATATTTATCAAGGAGATAGCTCTATAATTTTCTTTCTTTATTATAACTCTTTCTGGTATAAGTATCAGTACCATATTGGTATCATAGAATGAGTTGGGCAGAGTTCTGTCTTCACCTACTTTTCCAGAGTTTATATAGAATTGAAACCAATTGATCCTTAAATGTTTGATAGAATTCATTTGTGAATCCATCTGGCTCTGGAGATTTTTTTCTTAGGGAATTCAATAATGGCTTGTTGAATTTCTTTTTCTGAGATAGGGTTATTTAGGTTTTTAATTTCCTCTTCATTTAATCTAGTCAACTTATATTTTTGTAAATATTCATCCATTTCAATTAGATTGTCAAATTTAATGGCGTAGAGTTGGGCAAAAGAATTATGAATTATTACTTCAATTTTTTCCTCATGGGTGGTGAGTTCACCTTTTTTCATTTATCATACTAGTAATTTGGATTTCTTCTTTCTTTTTTTTTAATCATACTGACCAGGGGTTTACTAATTTTATTGTTTGTTTCATGAAATCAGCTCTTGGTTTTATTTATTAGTTAAATACTTTTTTGCATTCAATTTAATTAATTTATCCTTTAATTTTCAGAATTTCTAATTTGGTATTATTTGGGGCTTTCAATTTGTTATTTCTCTATTTTTTGTTGCATATTTAGTTCATTGATTTATTCTTTCACTAATTTATTCATGTAAGCATTTAAAGATATATTATAGCCACTGACAGTCATCTTGAATGTATCCCATAGGTTTTGGTATGTTGTATCATTATTGTCATTATCTAGGATGAAATTATTAAAACTTTCTTTAATTTGTTGCTTGATCCACTCATTCTTTTAAATGAGGTTATTTAGTTTCCAATTAGTTCTGGGTCTATATCTCCCTGGCCCAGTATGTCATATGATTTTTATTGTATTATGTTCTGAGAAACATGTATTCAATATTTCTGCCTTTCTGAAATTGATCATTAGGTTTTTATGCCCTAGTACATGACCAATTTTGTGTAAGTGCCATGTCCTGTAGAAAACAGGGCTGGTGTTCTATCCACTGCACCACCTAGCTGCCCCCCATATCTAGGTTTTCTAACAATATATTTACTTCCTTAAGTTCCTTCTTGTTTATTTTATGATTTGATTCATCCAAATGTGAGATTCAGAAGTTATGCTCTCCCACTTTTAGAATTTTGCTGTCTATGTCTTTCTGTAGCTCTTTCAGCTTCTCCTCTAAGAATTTGTATGCTATTGGGTGCATACATATTTAGTTTTGAAATTATAGTTTCCTTCCTGATTTCTTTAAATGCTATCTAATTTTGCTGCTGCTTTGTCTGACATAAGTATTCACTCCAAACTTTTACCTTTAACCTATATGTATTTCTTTGTTTCAAATGAATTTCTTGTAAGCAACATATTGTAGGATTCTGTTTTTTAATCCACTCTGCTATCCATTTACATTTTACAGAATAGTTCATCCCATTCACATTCAAAGTTATGATTACTAACTCTTTCTTGTCATCCATGCTATCTTCCTTCTGTTTGTCTTTTGCCTTTTATCCATATTCTCCAGTGTTTTGTTTCTGAATACCACCACCTTCAGTGTGTTTACCCTCTTAAATGTACCACCTCCCCTTTATTTCCCCTTTCTGTTTCCCCTTCTTCCCTTCTTTCTGTTAGTTCCCCTCTTTCTCCCCCTCCCCGCCCCCCCCTCCACCTTTCCCCTTTTAATGCTGGAAAGGTAAACTACGTTTCTTAACTTAATTATATCTGTCTAAGTTAACTTTAAGCCAAGTCTGATGTGATGAAGATTCATGGGGTTCTCACCTCCTCCCTCTTCCCCTCAATTATAATAGGTCTTTTGTACCTCTTGATTCAATGAAATTTACCCCATTCAGTCTCCCTCCAACCTCCCTTATCTTTACTGCCCCCCTCTTTAAGGAGATACTGTTTTTAAATCATTCTGAGTCACAGAAAACCTATGAGTATCCATCACTTCTGACTATGTATATTCTCTCTAACAGAGTTACAGTTCTCAAGAGTTATGAGAATCTTTCTCCCAAGTGGGTATATAGCCACTTAATGCCATGTACTGTATAACTGTTTGATGTCCAAATATTCTATTTAGCTCAGGTCTTTTCATCATGAAATCTTGGAAGTGTCCCATTTCATTAAATGTCCATCTTTTTCCCTGTAAGGGAAGACTCAGCTTTGTCAGTTAGTGGATTCTTGGCTTCATTCCAAGCTCCCTTGCTCTTCAGGATATCTCATTCCAGGCCCTTCGATCCTTTAATGTTACTGTGGCCAGGTATTTTGTGGTTCCTTGGTATTTAAATGTTTTCTTTCTGACTGCTTGTAGAATTTTTTATTTTATCTGATAGTCCTGGAATTTAGCCACAACATTCCTTGATGTTTTCATTTTAGGATTTCTTTCCAGAGGGGATTGATGCATTCTTTTATTAACTATTTTGCCCTCTGGTTCCATGACATCTGGGTAATTTCCTTCACTACATCCTGTAATAGTAAGTGCAGGCTTTTTTTCTCTCTTCAATGTTTTCAGGAAGGCCAATAATTCTCAGATTCTCCCTTCTTGATCTGTTCTCGAGGTCAGTGGTCTTGTTCATGAGCTATTTAATATTTTACTTTTGGTTTTGTTTAACACAATCTTGTTGTCTCAAGAAATCATTCATTTCTGCCAATTCAATTCTTTTTTTTTAAGAGAAGATTTTTCTTCATTTATCTTTTGAAATTCCTTTTCCAGTTTGTCCCTTCTATTTTTGAAGGCCTTTTCTATTTGCCCAAATGTCGTTTTAAGAGAATCATTTCCTTTTTGCATTTGCCCAATAGAGGATTTGAGAGAATAATTTTCTTTTTGCATTTGCCTAACTGAAGATCTCATTTAGTTATTCACATTTTGTATTTATCTGATTGTATTTTCCAAGGATTTGTTTGCTTGTTGCATGATGTTAATCTTCTCTTCCAACATGTTAATTTTCTCTTGAGTTTCTTTTCCCAATTTTTCCAATTGATATTTAAACTCCCTGATTTCTTCAAGGAAGTCTTTGTGCGATGGGGACCAATTCATATTTTCCTCATCACTGCTAGATCTCTCTGGGTTAGAATCTTTCTCTTCTAAGTATTTCTCCATGGACCCACATTTTCTCTGGCTTTTTCTCATCTTGTGTGTGTGTGTGGGGGGTGGGGAGCTGACTCTCAGAGGTTTGCTTTTGAATATCCTAGAGGCTTTGTTCACTTGGTTTGGTAATTTCAAGGATCTGCCAGTAGGTAGTGTTTGCTGCTTTCTCTGAAGTGGGGGGTCTCAGCAGCAAGGTCTGAGTTGATCTTGTACATTGGGCTGGGCCTTGGGGGAAGGGAATTAATCTCTTTCTGTTGAGTGAACTCTGTTGCCATGAGGGGGTGGGGGGTGGACAGTTGTTTATTGTTTGTTTTGGGCAAAAGGCTCTGCTGAAAGTATGGTGCTCAGGTCCCAGACCTAGCTCATTGTTCTCCAGGCATGCTCTGAGATTCTGTGCTGGAACTCACCCTCCCATAGCTACTGTCCCCCATGCCAAAGACTCCACAGCTAAAGTTGGATCTCACACCTGCCATTAACTGAAGTCTCTATGGCTAAGGATGGCCCTCTAGATTCCTCCAGCTTCAGTCCCTGAGCTGATCCTCTGCTCTCTTCTCCCCATTCACCCAAGGTCCCCTGAGACAGACCTTCTTGGTAGGTATTCTTCTTCTACCTTCTCTTTCTGGGTTTTGTTGACTGAATTTCTGTTAAGAGGTTTCTCTCATGTTATTTCTGAGGGGAAAGAGAGAGCACCTATCACAGTGCCTGACTTCTCTCTGCCATCTTGGCTGGATGTCACCATAACTTACTTTTAAAAGCTTCACAGTAAATAATGAACTACTTTAAGTTAATTTGTTTTATTTAACAGTGCTCCTAATTAACAAATAATATGACTGAGCAGGAAAAATATTTGTCACCTCTTTATTCTCATCTGGCCTACAGTTTTGATTTGTGTAGATTTAGCTTTGATAGCTTCTATTATATTCAATTAAATCTGGGAAACAATAAACCAACATATATATGAGCAAAAAAATTCATATATTTGTGTTATGTATATTTATATATGTACATATATGTATATATAATATCTGTATACAAATATTTATATAAATATGTCTATATTTAGAAATATTTCTGTGTTTAGATATGTCTTTATGTATATGAATATACATAGTTATAAATTTACAAATCTGTAGATATCTATTCATGTTTATGCATGTGTAAAGTGCATGCATACTTTCAATGACCTTAAACTTTTTTTTCTCAAGTGATAAACTTTTATTTGAGGGAGAAGTTTGAGCTTCTTGAAGAATTTTTATAACTTTGCCAAAACAATGTTGAATGATTGGCTGATGTTAGATGCTATTTAGATATCTACTGACTATTCAGTCATATAATTCATTCTTGTCTGTTCTCATCCTTATTCTACTTCTCTTTGATCATGTATCTACCATCCCCTTCTAGTTCACCAACCCTTTTCATCAATCCCTTACACTAAGAGTTTCTTTATTGGTTCATCTTCTTTCAACATCCCTTTATTAACCCATCCTCCATTTAACTACCGTGAAATTCTTCATGAAAAAATGATTCTGACCTTATCACTCACTTCAAAAACTGTAGGTAGCTTCCCTCTGTAGACAGGATTTCTTTATCTGAAGTCCATGAAAAGATTAAAAAAATAACTTTGATAACTATAAATATAATACATTTCCTTTGTAATCCTGTGAATTTTATTTTGTAATTTCTCCAGACTACCAAATAAACAGATGACTTAAGAATGTTATGAAACTTTGTTATAGGGTAATATGGAATCTGCAATTTGGCATCTAACACCTTGAAGATCCTACTATCCTAGAGTTAGTTCATATTGTTACTCTTCATACAATCTCTGTTCCAATTTTTCTTGTATATTTGTCTCCTAGATTCAACTTTTAATATCCAGTTGTTGTTTCTTTTGCCTTTGCACAGGTTACCCATACCTCTATCCCCCAAGCTTGGTATGTGCCCTCTCTGTTGCATAGAGTCCTTGACTTCCTTTAAGGATCATCTCATAGACCACCTCCTATGGTAAGTCTTCAATATTCCTCTTACCTTTTATCTTCCCCCCCAAAGTTTTCTTATTTTAAATATCTGGTTATTTATTCCATTCATCAACTATTCCCACCTCAAATAAAATAGGAATTTTCCAGGGAATGACCTAATTTTTCATCATTATCCTAATATTCTTTACATTGCCCTTGTGTCCTTTACCACATAGCATAAGACTTTACACACAGCAGGTGTTCTTAATAAGTACTTAATCAATTGAATTACATATGACTGACTTTATGCTCCAGGGTTTCCATTTAAAAGATACAGACTCAATCAAAGAAAAAAAGCAACTAGCCCAAATATGGTGTTGGAAACTTCTTAGAATGTGTACCTGCTTGATATTCTAACTTCTGGTTGTAGTTTTTTCCCTTTTTTCCCTTTGTACATTGAGTTTCTTATCCTGCTAAAGAGAAAATCCATCTGTGCATTATAAGAATTGTATTGAAATTGAGCTTCATAATGACATGAATTAATTATCAGTGTATGTATAATATGAAGTTATGAAAATGATATATTCATTTCAGAATTGAATTCTACAGAATGAGAATTTGGATGTGATCAACAAGGGAAAAACTGATGAATTTGAGTCTCACAAATGTAAACTTCTACTTTATACTCAAGTTTTAAGTAGCAAACATATGTATATGAAACACTCAACTGAATATGAAGAAATATAATTCTATACTTCTTTCTACTTCTTTAGATATCTTTTTTTCTTCCTTAGGTAAGTTAGAATCATGCATATTGTCCTTAATTTCACCCTCCATTAGGGTGAGAAGTAGACATATCATACTGGAGGAAGTGTTGGAAGAACTTAGTTTGGATTCTAATTATTTTTATGACCATGAGCAAGTCAAAATTTCTCTGAGTCTCACTTTTTTCATACATAAAATAAGGCATATGGATTAGATGACTTTAAAAAGCCCTTCTATCTCTAAATTTATGATTCCTTTGAGGATCCCAGAATATATCTCTATGATTTAACAAAATGCCTGTGCACAACAACAGGCACTATGTCATAGTAGATAGACAGCTGACCTTGAACCCTGAAGTTTTATCAATGAGATACACTGCTTATGTGATCCTTGGAATGTCACTTAATATCTCTGTTCTAGGCAACTCAAGAAAGTTTTAGTGAACTCAGATCAAAAGAAATTGGGATATACTAAACTATATGTAAACCTGCATGTAAAGATTCCATCAGGCAAACTATTAATTTAGTTTTAAAATATAATATTGTGTTTCATCCTATTTTTTAATTTATTTGGGAAAAAATATTTCCCAATCTAATATAACCTTAACTTGGTTTTAGCTACCACTGTGCAGTGCTGTCAGCTACATCTGGTCAGTGGGTCTCATATATGACATTCTGTAAGTTTCAAGTAAGCTGTTAACCATCATTGACAAAGGAAATTTTTCCCCATAATATTTTGTGAATCCACAGATCCAGTCCCTATCCCCTTTCTTTATTTCTGATATTGCTGAAGAAAATGGATAGTATATGAATCTGTTTTCACATTCAGTCAAGAATGAAATGCTAAGCAGACTGTTCATCTTTATAAATAGAGATAAAAATTTTAATGATGGTCTCAGTTCTTTCACCCTTTAGGACTGGGGAGAGAACAGAATAGGATGGATGGCTCTATGTACCACTGAACAAAAACAGAGCATAAAGAAAAAGATGTAACTCAGTGTTCAAGTTTTCCCATTTGTGTTTATTACTCATATGATTTTGGGTCAGCTATCTGATCTCCCTGAGATTCAATTTCTTCATATGCAAAAGAGAAAAAAATCTTGCCTGTGATATATATACATTTCAGAGTTATTAAGAAAAAATGTTTTAGAAATATTAAAATCTGGTTGAAGTGTTAGGTGGTAGTGGTGAAGGTGGTAGTAGTAATAGGTGCTGTCATCATCTTCCTTGAAGCATAAGTGTTCACCCTCAAAATTAAAGCCTTAGAGAATTTTAGAGTTAAGAAATGATAATAAAGACAATTTATTCTAATCTCTGTCTTTACATTAAATCCTTTAAAACATATTGAGGAAGTGCTTATCTAGTAATTGTTGGAGATCTCCTATGAGTGGAGATCTTCTATAGTTGGGCTGCTCTAGTTTTTAGAGAATTGTTCTCTATAGTAAGTTTACATTTTTTCTTTGTAATTTTTGCAAATTACTTTTTTAATTCTTATCAATTTATATTTATTTATTTGTTTGTTTATTTATTTATTTGTGTGTTTGTTTTTTTTTTTTCTTTGTATAGCTGTCTGGGACTAAATTGAACATGACTAATAGACTGGTTCATTTCAAAACAAAGTTTCAAAATGGGGTTTGCTCTCTACCTATAAATAACAAATTGGGTGTTCTTATTTTCCACACTTTTCTAGCTCCACAGATAAAAATAGCAATTCTTATTTCTTGGTATGACAAAAATGTAACATTTATCTGATTGACAAATGTGTGAATCAGATTTTTTTGCATCAATGGGGAAATAATGCTTGTAGTATAAAAGTTCCACTTTTATGGCTCAAAGCAAAATGCGATTCCCTGAACCTCACCTAAAACACAATACAGAGGTAGTGTAAGAAGGCTGTAGCATCCTACAGAAAAGGGGCTATAAAAACAAAATAGGAAATTCAACCATATTACTAAAGGAAGAGGAATTCACTAGTCCTGGGAAGGTAGGAATTTTTCTTTCTTTCTTGAAATCAGGTCATAGTAGATGAATAGAACTCACAGAAACTAGAGACTATATCATCACCCGCATCTGAAGATATGTAAGATTAAGTGTCATAGAGCAGATAGCAATCAGCAAAAAAATATTTTTAAAGGGAACAGTTATAAATAGATTGAAGAATAAGGAACTTTCTTGGAATGAATTCATGATTCTTGGGAGAAAGCATTATATCATACATTTCTTAAAAATGTTTCCTGCTTAGAAGATGTACCCTCATAAACTCTTGACACTTAACTTCACTTAACAGCTAGACTGAAAACATGCCCTTTTAGATTGAAACATAGGATAGGTTGAGGAGAGCAAATAGAATGATAATCTTCCAGTTGATGGTATAGGGCAAGTGAAGAGGAAGATGAAGCTGCCAAAGAGAAAGAAAGGTTGATCAATTTCATAGTTTTACTTGGCACAGACTTACTAAACTCAGGCCTTCTGCTTTTGCTCTGGGTCAATAAATTGGAGGAACTTCTTCAAAAAACCCAGTTAACAAAACACTTGGTAGATAAAGAGCATATGAATGAAAGATGAGAGACTCTTTAATACAACCACAGAAGCCTGAGGAACATATGCTTTTTCTTTAACTCTCCTATAGTTTTTGATTTTTAAATCATCATAGATTGACTTGAATTCAACATATTATTACTTTATTAGAGGTAAAAATGTGTATTCTTGTCTAGACTAAATATATGTTTGTGTGTAATTATTTATTTGTGTGCATCTACCAGAAAGGAACTCCTTCTGCCAATGCAGTTTGCTATCTGCTCTATCATATTTAATCATACATATTTTTAGATGCGGGTGATGATATAGTCTCAATTTTTAATGAATTCTATTTATCGACTATGATCTGATTTCAAATTTGACCTCAAATACTTACTGGTTTTGTGGCCCTAAGCAAGTCATTCAACCTACCATTTTTCCAACTGGAAATTGAGAATAATGATAACATTTATCTTGAGGAGTTGTTATCAGGATCAAATTAAAATATTTTTAAGAAAAATATCACTTATGACAATAGTGGATGGTTTATAAATGTTTTTTCTCTCCATTGATTCCCTCCCTTTAGATATAGGGCATTGGGTTCACCACCATGGGGAGTTTGTGGATTAGAAACTGCCTCCATCAATAGAGATTATTAATTCTTATTAACAGTTTTTCAGAGTACTGAAGGATTAAGGGACTTGTCATGGTTGCAGGACATGTAACCAGAGGTCCCTTATTTCAGTGTCAATCTGTCATCCATTTTTCCTCTCATCATAGTTACATTTAGACAGACAGTTATACCTACAGTGAAGTCATCCTCAACACAGATAGTCTACTGGTTCTAGCTTACAAATAAGGTATGAAGTCTCTTGATTTTAAAATCATATATCCTGTTCATTCCTGGGACATATCCTTCTTTACATAACTCTTTTTTATTCCTCAAATGATGTTTTATTTAATTTTGCAATTACATGATATGAAAGTTTTTTCAACATTTATTACATAACTCATTAGAGCAAAAGTTTTTGTCTTGCTCATTTCTGTTTTGCTTCCAACCCTCTACCATTCTCATCCTCACCATTTCCTACCACCCTTGTAAATAGAGTGAATGTGAATTTCCAAACCTGTGATATCTCACCTCCACCTCCTCCAGTCAGTCTCTTCAAACATCACCTTTCCTGTGAAGACTTTCTACATTCTCTCTATCCCCATCCAACAGGAAATAATGTTTCCATTTTAAAGAGCCTCTAAGCAACTAGTTTTGATTTTTCTTGTTAATTTACTATATTCTAATCTGCAAGGTAATCATTCTTATGAATAATATCTTAAACTTTTCTCATAAAGCACAAGATTTTTAAACAAAGGGGGTCTTATTAATTTATATATTGGTGTTCAGTAACTAGCAAAATGTCTTGCATATAAAGATACTTTAAAATGTCAGAAAATATTTGTATGGAAATTCTGAAGTTCTGTGACTTTTTCCCTTCTGTAGGAGAATTGATAGTCTTGTTTGCATAAAGAATCAAGCTTGTATACCATCCCATTTGGTTAGACATGAAGTTCCTCTCAAGTTTCTGTTTAATCTGCACTCAAATAATGCTACATTATGCTAAGACTTCCCATGCTTAATTGCACTTCTCAAGATTTTTTTTTTTCCTTGGTTATTCAGGGAAGAGTCATCATACTAATTCAACAGTTCCAAAGTCAGATATATAAGAGTTTGGATGATAGATGAAAATAATTTAGGACTTTGGTGGGGTTTTTGTCCCTCTCAAAGCATTCAATGCTATGTAGGTAAAATTTGAGCTCAGGAAGCAGTCTTAAAGGTTGTACAGTCTCTTAAGATATAAACTAAATTCTAGAAATAGTCATGCATAATGATATCATAATGGTTCTCTAAAAAGGATAGAGAACTAAGGAAGTAAAGGCATTCTCTACATTAAATAAATTTGATTTTCCTTGTTCTGAGGTGATTTTTCACCTTGAACTTCTGGAAATTAACAAATTAGCTTTCTTAAGGGTCAGTAATGAATAGCTTTCTTTAAATTATTTATAAGAGGGAAGAGTGTATATGACCCAGAAATCACACCAAAGAATTTCAGAACAAAAGTTTCTGAAAAAGTATTCATAGAATCACTGTCTCTGAATCCCACAAACTGAAAGCAAAGTGATAAAATGACATGAAAGACTAAAGGAAAATTATAGCACCAAGAGTAATAACAAATACAAAAAATTCAGAAAGCAATATGATTTCTATTAACTGATATAGAATAAAGTTTGTAGGTAAGAATAAATACAGTGCAGTATTCATGGCATAAATGAAAACAATACTGTAAATCAGAAAAACTCATTTATCATAAAGACCAATCTTGATGTAAGAGAAAAATGAGAAATAGCCCCTCCCTTCAAAAAAACAGAAGTAAAAACAAAAACAGAGTAACACAGGCAGAATGCTTCATATATTGTCAGATGTCATTATTTGATTTGTTTTTCTTTTATCTTTTTATATTTTTTGTGAAGGAGCCTTCTGTAGTGGCTTTATAAAAGCTATGAGTTGTCAACTCATAAAATAACTTGTCAAAAATGAACCTGAATTTTTAAAAAAAATTAAAAGACTAATGACCCTTATGAATCAAGTTTCAATATATGACTCAATGTTTATTCATTTCTTTCCAATTCTTCACAAATTATGTTAAATTATTTTTGTTGAGCTTAGAGGTGATTTTTATAGAACCATTAATGGAAAACCACTAAGAACTTTAAGGAAGCTTGTTTACTCACTCTAAATTTGTTTCAGTTGCAAATCTGGGTTTTTGAGACATCTCACTTTTCCCCCCCCTTTTGTATCCTGGGCATCTTTTATAAATGACAGGTTTCTCCTCTCACAGAAGAATTAAAGAATTTAATTATGTAGGACCAACTTTAATGACTCAATTGAGAGAACTAAATCAGGGAAAGATAGATACCTGAGATTGTGGCAATTACTGAACTTCCACTGACTTTAGGTTTTTAGAAAGTTATTATCAAGTTTTTTTAACCAGTCTCTATATTTGCCTTTCCATTTCCTTCAATGTTATACTCTGTCACCTTTTTAAGGCCTTATTATTATGTGCAGACTGCTACCTAAGCAATTTCTGGAGTGAAACAACCTTTTGTTACATCCTCCTTTTTTTCAACTTACATGACATGTCTTGATAATTGGTCTAAGATGCACACCTTTTTCCTCTCATTTTCACACTGTACTGCCATAGGCTGCTTTGATTCACTTTTCAAAATTGTAAGTTATTTCCTCAAGAAAGTAACTCATGATAAGTTCCAAAACAGAATAATTCAATTCATTCTTATCAGGATGGAATGATGGAACCATAGAATGCCAAAGCTAAAGGGATCTTTTACTTAGAGATCATCTTTTCTATTTGACAGGGAAAGCAATCTCAGAGAAGTTCTGTGACTTTTCTTTTGCCATAGAATTAGTAAATAGCAGAGTTGAAACTCTTGGACTTGAATCTCAGCCTAATTCTGACTCAGGACTACAGGGATCTTACTAGAAGCATATTTTTTCATTATTTTTAAATTCTTAAATTGCATGTTTTTTAAATGAATGCATTTGTTTAAATAAAGAAAACTATACAAGATATTCTTTGTTTCATAACTTTTTAAAAGTTTTTTTAAATTTATTCATTGGGGGGCAGAGCCAAGATGGGGACGAGAGCAGATCTTGTCTTAGGCACTCTCTCATAAATCTTTGATACTAAGGACTTTAACTAAATTTTCGAGAGTCAGAACCTACAGAGGGACCTAGTAAGGCAGTTCTCCTACTCAAGCTAACCTGGAAAAGAGCAGAAAGGCTCCCTGGGTTGTAGCTCAGGAAACTTCCCTGCTGCTGTGAGCCTAGCTCCCATAACCCTGGGGCTGCCTCCTGGAGGCTGAAGTTCTTTCGCTCTGGTGGGCCACCCCTCTGGCAGGCCACCCCTCCAACCGTGGGAAGCACCAGGTACAAATTGGGGGAACAGCAGGGGGGACCTCTGACAGAGTGAGCAGGTGAAGTCCAGCCCTTAGGGCACTCAGTGAGCAGCATGATCATTGCATTCCTTATCCAGGAAACATAAGCAGGCAGAGCTGGTAAGCAGGAGCCCCCAGGACATGAGCCCATTGAACCTAGGGAGGGGAGTGGAGAGAGAGAGACTACTGAGCTTTGTTATCTGCCCCTGGAAGAGGACTCTGGGGCTCTGAACACATTCAGATCCTGATCACAGTCTACCCCCTCCCATAGAACAGCAGGGGCCCCCTCCACCTCAGCTCTGTAGCAGAGGAGGGTGCATATGGTCATTTACAGACCAGAAGGGAAGACAGAACCTTACAGATTGAGACCCTTGTGGGAGTGTCCCAAAAGCTCAGGAAGAACCCACAAACAGGCTTAGGCTGGGAAAATGAGCAAGCAGAGAAAAAAAGAGGAACACCATTGAGAAATACATTATCTATGATCCCAAGAAAGATCAATATACTCATTCTGAAGATGAGGAAACACAGGCTCCTGCATCTAAAGTCTCCTAGAAAAACAGAAACTGGGATCAGGCTATGACAGAGCTCAAAAATCTTTGAAAATCAAATGAGGTAGTTAGAAGAAAAACTGGGAAAAGAAATGGGAGAGATGCAGGAAAAAACATGAAAATGAAGTCAACAGCCTAGTCAAGGAAATCCAAAAAAAAAATAGTATGCTAAAAACCAGCTAAGGTCAAATGGATAAAACAGTTCAAAAAGTTATTGAGGAGAAGAATGCGTTAAAAAGTAAAATTGGCCACCTGGAAAAAGAGATAAGAAAGCTCTCTGAGGAAAACAAATCCTTAAGACAAAGAATAGAACTCAGGGAGATTGATGAATTTATGAGAAATCAGGCCTCATTACTTCAAAACCAAAAAAATGAAAAATTAGAAGAAAATGTGAAACATCTCATTGAAAAAAAAACTGATGTGGAAAAGAGATTTAGAAAAGATCATTTAAAAATTATTGGAATACCTGAAAGTCATGATCAGGAAAAAAAGCCTTGACATCATTTTCAAAGAATTACCACAGGAAAATTGCCCTGATATCCTAGAAGCAGAGGGAAAAATAGAAATGGAGAGAATCCACCGATCCCCCTGAGAAAGTGATCCCAAAAAAACAACCCCTAGGAATATTATAGCCAGGTTCCAGAACTCCCAAGTCAAAGAGAAAATATTACAAGCAGCCAGAAGGACACAATTCAAATATCATGGAGCTGCAGGCAGGATTACACAGGACTTAGCAGCAACTACATTAAAATCTCATAGGGCTTGGGATATAATATACTGGAAGGCAAAAGAGCTTGGAATACAATCAAGAATCAACTACCCAGCAAAAATGAATGCCCTCTTCCAGGGAAAAAGATGGACTGTCCATGAACCAGGGGAATTTCAAATATTCCTGTTGGAATGGCCAGAGCTAAAAAGAAGGTTTGATCCTCAAATACAGGACTCAGGTTAAGCATAGAGATTGGAGGAGAAGGGGAAAATATGAGGGACTTAATGATGATGAACTACATGTATTCCTGCATAGAAAAATGACACTGATAATACTTACATAAACCTTTTTCAATTAATTGAGCAGGTAGAAGGAGCTTTTATAGTTGAAGCACAGGAGAAAGCTGAATTTGAAGATAAAATATGGTGTAAAATGGAGTCAATAGAAAAAAGGGAAATGTAATGGGAGAAAGAAAAAGGAGAGGGGGGAATAGGCCAAGATATTTCATATAATAAGATTTTTCTTTATTACAATGAGCTACTGCAATGATATGGAAGGGGGGAAGACAAGGGGGGAATGAGGGAATCTTTGCTCTCATCAGAGGTGCCTAGAAGAGGAAGCAATGGGGTATAGGCATCTAGAGTAAGAAGGGGGGCAGGGGTAAGGGGAAGATGTGAGTGATGGAGGAGAGGATGGAACATGGGGGGAGAGTGGTCAGATATAACACATTTTCTTTTTTACTTCTTGCAAGGGGCTGGGATTAGATAGCCTGTCTGGGACCATAGGGCCAGGTGGATGCTGGGCCTAAGGGGTGGTAGGGGGGCCTTGGGGCCTCTTGACCCCAGGGCCAGGGATCTGTCTGCTGTGCCACTTACCTACCCTACAGCAGAGTCAGAGTGAAAGGAGAGAGAAAAATATAATACATGGTAATGGAGAAATACGAAAGGAGGGAGCTGGATTAGCAATGGCAATGGTGGGAAAATATGGAAGTAACTTTTTTGATGGACTTATAAAGAATGTGATCCACCCACTACAGAGTTGTTGTTGGTGGAACAATGACTGAAGCACATTTTTTATTATTATTATTTTGGGGGGGTGCAGGGCAAATGGGGCTGGGTGCCTGCCTGGGGCCACATAGCAGGGTGATCCTTGTGTGTCTGAGGCCGGATTTGGATCTGGGTGCTCCTGGCTCAAGGGCCAATGCTCTGTCTGCTACCCAGCTACCTCTACTATTATTACTATTTTTATTTTATATTGGGTCTTTTTTTCCCCTTTTTTTGGTTTTTGCAGGGCAGTGGGGTTGGGGTATCTTACATGTCACACGGCTGGGTGATTGTTGGGTGTGTGGGGCCAGATATGGGCTCTGGTGGTCCTGGATCCAGGGCTGGTACTCTGTTGACTGCACCACCTGGCCATACCTACAATTATTACTATTTTGTTTATTTTAATTTTTTTCTCTCTCCCCTTTACTTTATCACTCAAGTGAGACAATATTTTTTGGGGGAGGGGGTATTTTGTTTACTCTTAAAATATATGTTATTAATGTATAAAAAACATTATTTGTACAAAATGAGAAAAAACATACATCAAAGATTCATTCATTTATTTATTTGTTTAATTTTTGTTTGTTTATTTATTTATTTATTTAAGGCAATGGGATTAAAAGTGACTTGCCCAATATCACATAGCTAGATAATTATTAAGTGTCTGAGGCCAGCATGCTCTATCCACTGCACCACCTAGTTGCCCCCATAAATTAACTTTTACATTGGGTAAGGTTTCATGTCAGGCAAATTTAACTTTTGATATTTTTACTTAGTATTACATTGGACCACAGAGGATTTTTAGAGTTGCATTCCCTGACTTTAAGTGGTTGAACAGTTTCATTTCTAAAACTATTTATATTCCTTATGGCACATAGTAACATTTTTATGATGTAGTTTTGTGACATTTTATTATGTACTTTTGAAACATAATCTTTTTAGTATCATTCACTTTGTTGATGTCAATATTGAACAATAATAAGAATGTAACAGCTTGTTTTAATAAGCCTATTACATGCATTCATGTATTATCATCTCTTATGATTTGACATTCATAAGTGTGGCTAGATAGTTTATGATGAATAAACAACCAAGTACTACTCAGTTTGTCACCTAGGAGACATATCTGAAATAACTGAACAAGAAATTCTCTGGTAGCCATAACTTGTAAGCCTCTGAATGACAAATCTGTGTCCATTAGTTTCTCCAAGGTACTGAATTTCACAAGCAGTGAATTATCATTGTCCTTTAAGATATTTCAATGTAAATGCATATAAAATCATATAAATTTGTTGAGATTGATTAGTATATGAGTTGTCATCATTAAATAATTCATTATCATGTGGCCAGGCTATCAAACAGACATAGCTGGTAGTGAAATCCTCAACTGCACTTGAAATCCTTCATTATTGATAAAACCTACCAGATCTTGTGTACATCTAGCACAGTCAAAAGGGATTATAAAACTACATATCAAAGAATGTCATTATCTTCCAGATACTGAAATTGGAGGTCATTTTAAATGGTAGTGGAGAGGTATATAGGATGACAAAGAGCTGTGTAAAATAAGTTGTCAAAAGGACATTTCAGAGAAACAGTATGACTGGGAAATTTAAAAGAGCTTTTGTTCATATGATTAGAGTAACAGAATAAGCAGTTGTTATTCCTTGTATTCCATTGTGCCACATGTAATATGTAAAAGGCAGACCTCAGAAACTTAGGCAAACTTACTTTGGCTAAGTTATGTATGGTAGTATACAGCCAAGAGTAACATAGGATAAGAGAAACATAGGTATGTTGTGTCTATCCTCACTGGAGGCAATGCCTGAGTCAATGAGATCATACAACTATTCAAGTTTTAGTATTGAGCATAAGAATGTTTAGAAGTATGAAAGAAGGTTTATTAAATATTAGAAGAATGAGGATTTGTGAATAGTCACACACTAGACTCTATAGTGATTGTGTTAATCATTTACAACTAAACTCCAAAAGTCATTTCCAATTTAGAGGAACAACATATTAAGACATAACATTGTATACTGGAGAGTCACAACATGGCAGTCATTGTGAAGAAATGTCTCAACTTCTTACAATATTTGGAATACCTGAAGGAAATTGAAGTACTTAGTCTGGGGTAACAATCACTTAAGGGAATAATATAACAGACTTCACATATTTGCAATACTGTTTTCTGGAAGAAGTGTTAGATTTCATGAAATTGAACAATATAATAAAGTTTCAAAGAAGTATATTTGGGCTTGTTATAAGGGAAAACATTCCAAATCATTAGAGCTATCTGAACAGCTTCAGAAGTTCAATGTCTTCAAGATCAAATCAGATGACCATTTTCTGAATTGGTGGGAGAGTAGATTATTATTCAGGTATACTTAAATGTTTAGTTAAGTTCTTTTCAGTTCAAAAGTTATAAATTTTTTGCAAAGTTTTTTGTCTACAAAAAAATCAACATGAATTCATAATATAAGATAAAATATAATAAACTAAACAATATGGGATTATGGGATCATAGAAAAATACATCTACTATTTCAATTTTTGTAGTAGCAAAACATTAAGGACAACTTCTAAAGGAATATAGATATGGAGGAGTACTAAGTTGTAATTTATTCTGACGTGAAGAGGTAGAATGCAGAGAAATTATTCAAAGTAACAATTTTTCTCAAAAGAGAGAGAAAATTTAGATCCTATATTCCAGATGTAATGGTTACTCCATATGAAATGAGGAGATATTGAACAATTGTCTTAATTTTCTGATTAAGTGGTTTATAGTGATTAAATCTTAGTGTTTCAGAGGTTTAGTCACCTCTACTTTGTAAACTTGGAGTAAGTTCTCTATATGGTTCTTTTAAGATTTAAATTAAAAATAATTTTGTGTTTTTGTCATTCTGAATATTAAAATTGAGTAGAAGGCAAATTGTGGATTATGGCAAAGAAAAAGATGACACAATGAATAGAAAATAGTTAATTGTTGACTTTAAAGACATTTCATTTCAATAAATTATTCAAAAATAATTTATTATGCACTTCTTTAGGTTCAAAGCACTGTGCTAAAAACAGAAACAAAACAATAATGCACAGAAATGAGACAGTTTGGACAGATGTTTTTGGCTTATTTTTTTCTGCTTTATATTTAAAATGACCATGTTTCATCAATGATTCCAACTCACCTAAATATTGAAAGGTCCCAGAAGGATGACTTTGATGTCTTAAAATATTCCATGATCTCCTGTAACATAAAATTTAGAAAATGTATTTTTAAAAAAGTAATAATTTCAGAATTATAGGGGAAATCATAAGGGAGACCATTTTATTTAGCTAATATCTATTCAAGAATAGATTCAGTAACATTCTAGAGAACTGACTATCTAGCCTTCATTTGAAAGTCTAAGAAAACAGGAAATCTGCTGTCTTTGGAAGTTGTCAACTTTGCTTTTCTGTGTCTTAAATTGTTAGGACTGACTTGCCTTATATGAAGTTGAGTTCTATCTCTTTGCAAAAACAACAATCATATGTGTATATATGTATGTATATATATATATATATGTATGTGTGCGTGTTCATGTATGAATATGACTATATGTATGCATATAATATGGAGAGAGACAGAGATAGAGAGAGAAAATTGAGATCCTAAATTCTAGATATAGAAGAGAATGTGTCCTGAAGGACATTGGTAATATAAAATCAATTTCCTTTATATGAAAATTTTTTCTCATTCTTTATTTTCTAGATCAACTACGATGTGAAGTTACCTCTGATCTTAACTGAGTGTGTATTATGCTTTAGGGCATTAGGCTCCTCTGAACCTTAACTTCTCTAAGTGTAGTCTGTATACCTGAATGCTTTCTGATTCAAGGTCATTTACAATTTCAACCAGTAAGACAGTAAACTTTTATTAAACCCTTAATATGGGGTTAGGGCCTGTGTTAAGGTGCTAGTGGTTCTAAAGGAGATGAATGACAGTCATCGCTCTCAAGGAGCTAAAAAATCTATAAGCACAACAAGCAAGCACATATGTAGAAACAAATTATTTTGAAATAAAAAAGAAACAATGATATAATATAGGCAAGTTTATGTATATATGTGTACATAATATGTATGTACAAACATTGGTGAAAAAATATGTATTATGTATTTAAATATGTAAATATGTTTTTTATTTATTTACAGTTTATCACAATGGCCTCAAAATCATAAATTCTTGGATTTATATCCAACTCCTTTTCTCTAAAATATACAGGCATGATGACAGAATTGTCTAAAACTATGCATTTCATGACAATTATTAACCTATATTGACAGATATTTTTTCACTGAGAAGTTACCTACAACATTTCACTTGAAAGTCAAAGTCAAATAGAAAATAGACATATGTAGATATAAGTACTTGCAAAAATTTCTATATTATATATACAGATATATTTATATATGTATACAAATATGACTAATGGATGGGTGAACTATATGTTTCCATTCACCTTCTCACTTCAGTCTAAGCAATATAACAGCAGAAGAAAATATTTCTATTACATATGTACATAGAATGTACATAGAAAACATATTGAATAGGATTCACTTTCAAAAGTTACTGGTAGAAATAATGAGTATTGTTATAGACATTGGGAGTATATCATTCAAATGAGCATTCTACATGATGTGATGATTTCTTAGTCTGGCTTTTTGTGTATGCAAGAGGAAAAATGATCTTGATCTTCTTTTGACTAATTAGGGTTCATTTCAGAGATAACTTTTCTGCCTTTCATTCTTCTTAAGCAAAATAGAGAATCAACCTAACATTCCCATACTTTTGTTTTTAAAGCTGTGTTTCCGTCTGTGGTATTTCTTAGCACCATTCCCTTACCCCACTAAAACATTATTTTCATCTCCTTTCATTTTTCCTCCATGTCTATGTGTTTTTGTCCTTTAAAAATGGTTTTGAGGATCACTGACTTATAGATATAAATAATAATAATAATATCTATTATATTATTAAAAGCTTAAAATGTTACTGGATAGAAAGTTTTAGTCTCATAAAACACATGAAAGGAATTCTGGTCCTGCTTGTAACATATTCTACGTGTTTGACTGTAAGTTTCACAGCAGACCCTTGAAACTTTGTAAAACTTCAACTTACAGATGAATTGTTGATCTACTACTGAGTGAATAAAGTGTCTGTAATGGAAATGAAATATGAGAAAAAAGTTTAGAGTTAAAAAGCATTTTTAAAAATTACCCATTTCTCTTCATATATAAAACAGTTTAAGAAACTTAGGAAATCTAGAAAATTTCTCAGTATCCTTAATATTTCACCAGGTATATGAATATGGACAAGATCATGTAACATTCCAGAAACTATCCAGGCCAACTATATTGGATGATGGAGCTAACAATCAGAAGTTCAGATTTTTCTTTCTACATATTAAAAGGTGAATGCAGGGCGGCTAGGTGCCACAGTGGATAGAGCACTGGCCTTGGAGTCGGGAGTACCTGAGTTCAAATCCAGCTTCAGACACTTAATAATTACCTAGTAGATAGCTAATGAAAAGATACCTCATGTGCTAAATACCGAAAGATTCCCAGAACAAAATAAAACTAACATATTTTCTTGAACATTTTTTTTCCCTTGTAGGTACATAGACTTCCTAGAATGACCCAAGGGAATCTCTAGAAAGTTACTTACACTTCTATATCACCCCTACAGGTCATTCTACTAGAGTTCCCTTCCCAAAGATTGCTAAAAAGGTCTGTCTTTAATGGAAAATAGCTTTTACTAACTTCCTGGGATTCCAGAAATGCTAATCAGCAGTTCTAGTCTGCAGCACATTTATTACACTCTGACATGCTGAAGACAGCCTGTTACAAATAGAACTGCCTCTTGAAAAATGCTGTTCCAGTGTTTTATAATAAAGTGCACCAATTAGACGCGTTCATTAGGACAAACTGCTTGTCTTTTCCTATATTAGAGCTTTTAAAAAGCACAATGCTTTTCCGAGTTCAGTCAGCTTGGTATGATTATTAATTGAACAAAGCACATTACAAAGTTTTAATCCAATAATTGTAAATACATAATGAATAATATTTCCTTGGAGACTGTCAGCTTTGCATCAGCCCACTTGGTTACAGAGGCAAAGTAAGATCTATTGCCCAGGCCAATGGGCCTCTTCCTTTTCTAAATGTTCCCCACAGATATTAGAGGGACACCATAGAACCAGGCAACAGCTTTGGCTGCTGAGGTAAAGCTCTCTTTTATATTAAGAATTAATGAGAGGTCACTCCTAAAATATATCTTGGGTTTATCACAAGTAAAGGGCCGTAAACTCACACATGTCCCATTAATTTTTCACGGTCTTGCAGACCCTCTGATTCCCCAAACAAGACAGCATTTTAATTTTTACAGGATGAGGAGCCCTGAGGGCAGTGCATTCTTTTGAAAGGGCAAATGGCAATCAAGACATACAGAGGGGGGTGGAAACAGGCTAGTCCTCTCTGGGGGAGTGCATCATTATTATACACAGCAGTGAAGAAGCTGAGCAAGATGAATTGAGCTGCTTTCCTGCCTGGCAAGAACATTATTTTTCCCTGTTTCCAACTTATACACTAGTGCATGCAGCAGTAGGTAATGGCCAGTGTCACTCCATCATGGCTGTGATCTGCATCAGAAACTTAGCTGAATGAAAAACACTCCACACTGCATTTGAGAAGAAAAATTGGTTTGAAGCTTGAAGGTCCTCTTGGTCACTCTCTTTTTGTCCATTGCTTTATCCCCATATGTATGATCTAAAAGGAGGAAAGTAAAGAAGAAAAGAAAAAGAAAACTTAACTATCATTTTGTTACGTGAGTGTCCTCAAAGTGAGTGAAGTGAAAGAGATTTAATTAAGGTCTTAATAAAATATCTTAGAGATCTCAATCGGTCTACCATTAGGATGATTCATCTTGGGCAATGACTGATAACATTTGCTAAATTTTAGACTTAAGGTTGGAATGGAGTAAGATGTAGAAAGGTAGGTTAGATAAGATTTAATTTGATCTCTTGTTTTTGAAGACTAAGTTGCTATTATGTCATTCTTATGATATAATAAGGAGAGTGCTAGAAGTAGAGTCAAGAGAACTAGATATGAATCAAAGCATTGCCATTTAGTAGTTATATGACCATAAAAAATTATTTTAGCTCTGCAAGCTTCAGTCTTCTTTTTTTGAAAACTGGAAGGAGGTGGAAAAAAATTGTTAATTTCTAGAAATGTATCGACAGCTATGTTAAGGTCTTTACAATATCTCATTTGATCCTTATAACTTTTATAGGTATATTCTATTATCACTCTTTTGCCATTGAGAAAACTGATGTAAGCAGAGATTATATGATTTTTTTCCCCAAAGCCATATGGCTACTAAGTGTCTGAGGTCAGATATGAGCTCAGTTCATGACTCCAGGCCTAGGACTATATCAACTGAGTCACATAGCTTCCTCTAACTTTGCTTCAGAAGATTGCTATAAGCTTCACATGAGATAATGCAAATAAATTCATTAAAAACTTAAAAGTTTTAAATAAATGTGAAATATTAATAGTAAAACTGATTGGAAACAATCAGAAATGTGGAAACAAAATTATCACTTTTTGAAGATGATATGATGTTATATTTAGAAAACCCTTGAGAATCAACTAAAAATAATTGAATTTAAATCTTTAGTAAGGTTGTATAAAATAAACCTTACTAAAGTTTTAAATTTCTTCAATTTTAATTTAATTGAATTATTATGTAAAATAAATTGATATAAATCATTACCATTAGGTACTACCAACAAAATTCATCAGGCAGAGATACAAAGAGAAATTCCATTTAGAGTAACTGCAGACCCAAATGTTGAGAGGCAGACCAAAAATGGTGGAGAAAATACAGGGACTCACCTAAGCTCTTTCAAATTCCTCTCCAAACAACTTTAAATAATACTTCAGAAAAATTCTAGTGTAGCACAACCCACAAAAATAAAAGGTGAAACAAGTTTCCAGCCCATGACAGCATAGAAGGTTGACAGGAAAGGTTTCTCTTAGCAGGAAAAGAGTGGGTCATATGCTACACTAGTATGGACAGTATCCCAGTAAACCAGGAACAGGTCCTAAGGGTGACTGGAACAGCAAGGGTGGCTACCAGTGCTCTCAGTCAACAGATAATAAGAGGACTGGAATACAGTTAGAATACAGGGAGCACTGACAACAGGATTCTATTGCACTGCCTATACTCATATTCTAATCAAAATACCAAGGTAGAGTTTGTTGTTAGAGGGCAATTGTGTTATATGATTGCCATGGATTACTATTGTCTTGTAAGAAATGATGAGCAGGATGCTCTCCGAAATCCTGATAGACTTAGAGGAACATATGCAAAGTGAAATGAGTAGAGCCAGGAGAACATTGTACAAAGTAACAGCAAAATTATTTTACCTGAGTTCAAATCCAGATTAAAATGCTTAATAATTACCTAGCTGTGTGACCTTGAGCAAGTCATGTCACTCCTACTGTTTTGCAAAAAAGAAAGCTATGTATATTCTTTGAACCAGCAATATCACTACTAGATCTATATCCCAAAAGGATCAAAGATAAGGGAAAAGGACCTAATTTTACAAAAATATTTGTGTCAGTTCTTTTTATGGTGCAAAGAATTGGAACTTGGGATTTAACCAACAATTTAGGAATGGCTAAACAAGTTATGCTCTATTATTTCAATGAAATTCTTTTTATACTATAAGAAATGACAAGCAGCATGATTTATCAGCAAAAACTTGGGAAGACTGATATGACCTCATTCAAAGAGAATTGAACAGAATTATAAGAACATTATACACACTAACAGCAATATTCTTAATTTTTAAAATTTTTGTTGCTTTATTTTTTCTCTGTTTTCTTTTGCAATATGGCTAATATGGAAATGTTTTGCCTGATTTCACAAGTACAATCATTAAAAATTTTTATAATCTTCTAAAAAATGAGAAATGATGGAAATGAGGAAAAAAGTGGACCTCAGATTTCTTTTAAAGTGATTGTTAAAAGAATTTTATATGCAATAGGAAAATATTTTTAAAATAAATAAAAATATATTTAAAATTTACATAATCAAAAAACCTAAAACAAAAGTTCAATACTTTGAAGTATATGTAAACAAGAAATACAATGATTAACAATGGGATTAACTAGACCAATTAATCAATGTTTTCAAAAAGGAAGATATATATATATATATATATATATATATATATATGTATATATATATACACACACAATTGAACATATGCATTGAGAACTGACCATATGTAAGTAATTCAATGAGATCATATTCTACTGAGAAATAATTTAGTTGAACAAATATAAAATAAATATATTTCTAGATCAGGTGAACATTTTATTTTTTCTCTATTATTTTTTCTAATTATAGGCGAATGGAAATTTTCAACATTCATCCATTTGCATCTTTATGAGCTCTACATGTTTCTACCACCTTCCTTTGTCTTCTTGCTCCCTATGGCAGTAATCAATCTGGTAAAAGTTATACATCTACAATTGTGTTTCCATATTACCATATTAGTCATTTAGCGAAGGTGAACATTATTTTTTGTTAGGTTTTTGCAAGGCAAATTGGGTTAAGTGGCTTGCCCAAGGCCACACAGTTACATAATTATTAAGTGTCTGAGACTGGATTTGAACCCAGGTACTCCTGACTCCAAGGCCGGTGCTTTATCCACTACGCCACCTAGCTTCCCTAGGTGAACATTATTTTAGAGTGAATTAATGAAAGGCCAGAAAATGGTCCTATGTTAGAATGGGGGAACGAATCATATATTATGCTACATCTAAAATCTTTGATAAATTTCAGAACTTGAAGGTTTCCTAGACTTATCTAAAGTTACTTGTTACTATCATGGTTTGGAAAAACCTATCATTTCTTATAGCTCTCTCTCTCTCTCTCTCTCTCTCTCTCTCTCTCTCTCTCTCAAAAGAAGAAAACCCCCTGAGGGCAAAATATGTAAGCTTTTCTTTAAATCTTTTTATCCCCAGCACCTAGCAGAGTACCTGGAAAATAGGAGAAACTTAATCAAATTTGTTTATTGATCGATTGGTTCTTCCAGGTTTCTAGTTCCAAAAAATCCTGCCAAATTAATGAGGTGAATACATTCATTGTTTTGTCATTTACTTATTCTTGAATTATTACTTAGAAGTTATTGAAGTCAAAATTCCCAACTGCATTCTGTCCTCTTGCTCACATACCCTTCCTTTTAAAATTCTGTAGCAATGGGATCTATCTTGCCAGTTGCACTGTTCTCAGACATGATATAACTAACTTCAGGCTTGGAATTAATTTGTTCATTATTTTTGCTTATTGAATCCTTGTTTTCTTCCATGGTTCAATATAAACACACTTTCTCCATGAAGTATTTTCTGAACCTTCCAGGTGATACTGATTTCTTCTCCAGAGTTTTTCTTCTTGATTTGTCTTAAAGTTATATCTTCATCAGAGAATGTAATATTTTTGTCTTTGTAACTTTAGCATAGTTTGTACTTAACAGATATGATAAAGTGCTGTATATTGTAGACTTGTTAATCTTGACATGTCAGAGAATTAAATCTGAAGAATGAGACAATTACTCCTCAGTGGCGAAGCACTATAATAGGTTATAGTTTTTCAATTCAGAAGGCAACATGAGGGCACTATATCTCTTCTGGGGTCAAATGACTCTTAGTCACTGGAAATTATTATGTTAATATGCTGTTTAAATTTATAATTAGAATGAGTACAACTGTAATTCCCCAAATTTAAAATGAAGAAAACAGCAAGTTCCAGGATAGTATAGGAAGATAAAACAAAATCTTACAGGAAAAATTGTCTAATGAGACATGGATTCCCCTTTACAGAAAGATTCCAATCAAAGGATACAATGTCAGGGCTTGATATATAAAGCAGAATATTCAAAAGAATTTCAAGAGAGGGTAAATAGCGGAGATCATGAAAGACCTTACCATTTTTTATATACAATTTGGACTCATAGTCTTTGATATTCCTTTTATTTTTTAAAATTCTATGATGCTGTGATTCTGACATTAGAAATTGAATAATCAAAATTTATTTTTGAGAATTCAAAATGTTTCATATTTTAAATTTGGATGGGACCATCATCACTTTAAGATGTCTTATTATAAAATTGTGTTGACAAGATATTTTTAGGAATATTACTTGTATTGTTACCTATTATAGTTTTTTAGATTAGATTCTGCTCTTGAACAATTTAATAGATCCTGTACATCTAGAAGTATCTTTTTTTCTAACAACTTCATACATGTATGTTGAAAAATCTCAGCATGATCAATGATAGACTGTCATAATATGCTGAAATTAATATAAAACATTTGTCTATTTTGCTGGAAAACTGTACCACTTACTTTGTTATACAATTAGTATGATTATAGCTTAGAGATTTCACAGAAACTCAGAGTTAGGACTTACCTCTGGGATATCCAAGTATTATGGTTTTATGGATAGGCTTGAAATAAGTGAACCAGGGTTCAAATTCTACCATATTTATTCTACATATGCAACACTGGACTAATCAGTTAACCTCTCTTATTTTCTGTTTCTTACTTAGAAAATGAGGTTTTGAACTGGATGTTTTCTAGGACCCCTTCTGTCTTTAACTTGATTATCCTACAAAAATTTACCTGAATAAAATTTGCTTCTACAACATACTTGACAGGTCAGCATTGAGCCTTCATTTGAATACTTTTAAGAAGCAATAACCTTTCCATGCAGCCCATTCCATGTGGGGAGATCTCTAATTGTAAGGAAATTGTCTATTCTAGCAAACCTAAATCTGCATTAAAAAAAAATTCTTCCATTCACTATACTCAGAAGGTATGCTTTCTTTTATGGCACACACTGGGGAAAAAATGTCTATTAGATCCATCTACTTTACTTCAGGTAAAGAGTCTACAAACTCATCTGACCCATGCTGTATGCAAGTCTATACATTTATTAATTTGAATTATTCCCTCTGGGATTAAGCATAGGAAGGGTATTGTTTCATTTCCATGAAAACCCTTTAAGGATTTGAAGAACCTATCATCATTCCTTCTCTAAAAATCTTCAATTTCTTCAAAAGATCCCATTAGAAAAAGATTTTGAAGTCCTTCACTATTTTGGTTATCTTTCTTTGAATATTTGTCAGTTTATTAATATCCTATTTAAATGCCATGTCCAGAACTGAATCAAATACTCAAAATATGCAAGAATAGAGTAGATACATTTTGAGAGGGGATGGTCAATCCCCCAGAATTCTTTTCATTTCTTCTTCATCAAACAAATTCTATTTGTCAGATTGTGATTTAGGATGGAATTTCTATTTGTTTTTCCTCTATGATGTGATAATTAAAATTATCATTAAGATAAGGCATGTAATAATTACTGACTCTGCAGTAGATATTTGCATAATCAAAGGCCCCATAGCTATTTATTAAAAGCTTCATCTCTTCTTTTTCTTCCAGACTTTCTATAAATAAATCGATAAACATTTATTAAGTGCCCACTGCATTTAGGGCACTTTGCTACTCCAGTGAAATTATCATTTATTTTTTCTCTCCTATCTTTAATCAAATACTCTTTAATATGCTTATTCTCTCTAGAGCTCAGATTTCTTGATATGAAAGTAGTTTTTTAATATATTATTCCACCATACTCCCCCTTTAACTGAACTGTTCTTTGATTAAGTTTTACTCATTCAAAGCCATAAATATGTATTTAAACAAAAACAAATCAACATATAATATGCAGAAACATAATTTTGGTAATGAATTTATAAATGTTGAGTCATCAGATATTTCCTTTTTCCTTTTTTGTGATTATGAGGATAAAAGTAATACCTAGGAAATATATATATATATATATATATATATATATATATATATATATATATGATTTTTTTGTTATACTTATACTTTCAAAGTTGTTAAGGAGTAGAGACAATTATCTGATCCACCAAAATCTCCAAATCGTTGTACTCTTGCAAATGTACATAGTGGAGGGAAAGGTACTTCTGACCATGCCACTACACAACTTGTACAATTTTGGAAATATTTCCAGTATCTGCTTTATTATGGATACATAGACTCAGTTCAGATATTAATTTCATCTTCCCCCCTAAGGAAATAATGGATTGCTTAAACAATTGGAATTCCATTAGCTTGTTTTTCAATGGATGTTTAAGGATCAACTTTGCATTCATTGACTCTATCAATTATCACTCAATTTGTAATTGATCACTTAGATATATAAAAACTAGCCTCAGCTGAAGAGTTTGCTCAGATTTTTCAAAGTCAAGAAGAATGGATAGGAGTGTGTGTATGCATTCACTCAGTTACTCAAATATGGGAGATTGAATAGAAAGATTAACTGGGAGTTCCTTGTCCAATACTGTCTTTAACATATATTGATTGGTCAACTTTGAATAAGTTGTGAAACCTTTTGGTGTTCCAGACAACTTTAGGTCTGCAAGTTGCAGAGTGTGTTTGAGCCTGCATCAAGTAAAAGTAACTTCCTCAAGTTAATTTAGTATTGAATTTAAATAAATTTGTCACAATTACATCACAGGTCATCACTAAATTTATTGTTGTCTATCTCTAGATTTAACATTTCTACTATGTTTTATACAATTATTTTCAATTTGAGTAACAAATGATACACCTAAAAGATCGCTTCTATAAATAATAATAACATCATCATTTTGTCAATTGGTGACCTTAACATGAGAAAAGGAAAAAAAATCATAAGCATAAAATACAAATTTTTTAACAAAAAGAAAGAAAAACGATATTTGAAATAGACTTCCCTCTCCATTCTCTTTGAGGAACATAGACTATATTTTTTAAAAGTAATTTTCATTTAACAATTCAGTGCTATAAAGGTAGATTACTGAACTTCTTTGTTCCCATTTGCTGAATACATCTGAATACTACATCCTGCTACATTTTTCTGCTGTAAATTGCCTTGCTGGATTGTTTTCCTTTTTCATTATTTTTTCCTTGCTACTTTATCTGCTTTTTGCAACATGGAAACAGCAATAACATTCTGATTTATAAAAGCTTAAAACATTTTTTTAAAAACAAAACCAGTGGGCAAGCAGGGAGGGAGAATGCTTACAGCTTGGAGTAAATGAAATGACTGAAAATGAATGAAATTCATTGATAAATGTGTAGCTGCCCATTTGTTTATAAATAATCTCATAATTGTTCTTGTTATTTATGTGTCTGTTGGATGGGTTCTTTCTCTTTTAGACTGATCTATTAGCCATAGAGCTTCCAAGTACCTTTTCCACTCTCAGGACAGAATATTACCCATCTTAAGTAGTAATTCCACAAGAGAATTGATGTTTATTTCAGCAGAATTCTCCTTTAAAGTGAACTGGGAGGTCCATAGGGAAACCAGTCAATCTATTCATGGATTAGAAATCATCTAAGCAAAGTTCACATGTTGATGATCCTGAAAGCAACCACTAAAATATTGTCATTTCCACCCACCTCAACTAAATAAAAGCATTCTTATCTCATTAGGAGCATGGGGAAATAAGTAATGTCTAGTATTACAGTTAATAAAAGGAAAATTTTGCAAAAGAGTTTAATTGTTGATATTATAAGTTCTTCTTTAATTAGTGAAAAAATATATCCCCCCCAAAAATTCCTTTTAGTATTCTATTTCATGTTCAGTCAATCAAAGCCTTTTTTAGATTTTGTTTCTGATTTTCAGAAGTATAGAAATTGGTCAAAGTGAATAAAATTGAAGTAATTTGAATCAGGTTACAACTATTGAAACTGTTATACATTCTGCAATGTTCCAAATTACCTGGTGATGACCTCTAAAGTCAAACATAATTGTGACCATTGAACATTGTGGTCCAATGGAAATATACTAAATAATCAGAGAAAATGAAGATGAAATCCAGCAACATTGTTGTTTTCTACCTGTGTGATCTTTGATAAATCTCTTTACCTCTCTGAGCGGTTTCCTTATCTTTAAAATGAAAGATTCAAACAGATGATCTAAAACTTCCCCTCCTACTAAAAATCCTAATAGGGAGAATTTTCAAAATGTTACATTATAGATATGCAGTACAAATAATGTTAATTTTGGCACATTTTTAAAAAATATTTTAATAATTTTTCTGTGACTCAATTTCTCACTATATTGAAATAGAAAGAGAGCAAGGACACAGGACAATATTGGAAAATCAAAGAAGCAGAATCTTTAATGTGAGAAATTAGAAAAGGGTGAAAGTTTCCCCTTTCTTTGGGTCTCTCATACAGAGTATAACAGAAAAAATAGATGAGATTGAGTCATGGGTCCTGGATGGAAATCCACTCCTAACCCTTCTGTTTATTGCCTTTATGACCTTGGCCAAATCATTTTGACATTTTTTTTTTTGTTTTGAGTCTCAAATGTCCAAGTGCTGACTATTTTTAAGTCTTAATATTTGTATAGAGTTTTAAATATATTTTATAATTTAATTTTCTGAATGTCCATGAGAAGTATGTATTATGGATATGATTATTTACTTCTTAATGATAAGAATTCTGGAACCCAGTAATGAAATGACGTTAAGAATAAAAAAGTCGGGGCAACTAGATGGTGCATTGGAAAGAGAACTGGTCCTGGAGTCAGAAGGACCTGAATTCACATCTGACTTCAGACAATACTTAGCTGTGTGAGCTTGAAAAAGTCACTCAACCTCATTGCCTTGCAAAAAAATAAAAAAAAAAACAGCTCAGAAAATCTTGAGTTTAAGTTCAAGTCTTCATAGCCTAGCTATCTAACTGGACAGTGCACTAAAACTCTGAACTTCAATGTCCTCTTCCGCAAAATGATGATAATAATGGCACCTGACAAAGTTGTTGTAACAATCAAATGAAATGATATATTTTAGGTACTTGTATAGACATCAATGTATTATTGTAATGGTTAGCCATCTAGAAAAATTCTTAGCATTAATATGTCAAATACACTCCTAGGGGATACACATGCTGGGAAGCAAGATTGTCACAGCCTGCAAAAAAAAGAAAACAAAACCTCTCTGGGGAAAATATCATCAACATCATAATCATCATCATCATCATCACCATCATCACTATTATCTTCACTATTGTTCCATACTCTCTACTGATTGATTTGTTCCATGCCCATATCCTGAATTATTAAATTTATTATTAATTATTAAAATTATTGAATTCATTATTTATTATTATTTATTATTTTTATTATTTTTGCTTAGTTTAAAGTACTTTGCAAACCTCAGTAGCCCACATAGATATGTGACTTAGAGCTATACCTTAGCTGGTAAGATTCTTGATCAGAATTTGAAGTCATTTACTTTAGATTTGAGTCACTATGTCACAGTGTCTTTCTTTTTTCTATTGAAGAAGTAGAAAGAAAAGAAGAGCAATAAGAATGATAAAGAAATAGTAGTAGTAGTAGTAGTAGTAATAGTAGTAGTAGTAGTAAAATCTAAAAGACCTGTTTTAGCTATAAATCCTCTGCTCCTTTTACTAGAGAGGAGGTGAAGATGCCAGCATTCTGAAATTTTCCTGGCACAAAGGCTTGCCTGTCATGAATATGTATATATGTGTGTGTGTGTGTATTCTGTCATTGATACACACACACACACACACACACACACACATATATATATATATATATGTGTGTATATATATATATATATATATATATATATATATTCTGTCTGAGACAGTAATGGAAAATGCTAAACAGACCCAAGAACTGCCTTCATCACATGGCTGTCACTCTAGCCCAAAAAGGCTCTGGGTTTTGACATATTTTGAGTTTTACATCTTGGAAAAGGCCTGATCATATTACCCTTGCATGTAGAGCATGCCATTCTACCAGCATCAGTCTTGATGAAAGAAATGATTGAAGAATTAAATATCTTTTCATTCTCTCAGTAAGGTGTCACAAGAGTTCTCCAATATATATGACTCAAGAATTAAAGTAACTATAATCATTATTTGTAAATATGATGTCATTATTTGTGTCATCCTGATAAAAGATTATAATTTTTTATATATTCAAATCAATTCATTTAATTTAGAAAGTACAAAAAAAGTGCCTGATTTATCCCATTTACTAAGCTACTTAGAATACAAAGAAAAAAAAGGTAAATTAATCCATGTAAAAAGAGGTCATGTTTTATTGGCAGAAAAGATATATGAACATATAAGTAATGATTAATAAATCACAGATAGATAATATATTTATATGTATATACATTCATATATAAAGTAAATATGAAGTTATTTTGGAGTGAGAAGTAATGCTCAATTAAGACCTCTTGTATGAGGTGACAATAGAGAAAATCCTTGGAGGAAGAAAGGGATTCTAAGAGGTAGAATTAAGAGGAGCAATTTATATGCAAAAAAAAAAAAACGCAACTGGAAAATTGAGTGTTGTGTATAAGGAATAACAAATATGTTAGGTTGTCTGGAACTTAGAATTCTTGAAGAGAGAATAATTTATAATCAATCTAAAAAAATATGAGAACCTGATTGAAAGTTTTTAAATGGTAATTACATTGGGGAATGGAATGCACATTTATTAAATGATTGTCATGTGTTAAAAAGTGTGCTAAGCACTTTATAAATATTATTTAATTTGAACCATTCAACAACTTTCTGAAATAGGTGATTAGAATTCTTATTATCAAGGAAACTGAAGAAAGCACTGATTAAGCAATTTGCCTAGACCTACCCAGCTAGTAAATTTCTGAGGCTGGATTTGAACTTAGATTTTCTTGACTCCAAGCCCAGTGCTCTATGGATTATGTGACCTAGATTTGTCAGAGTTCCAGAAAATCCTCTAGAAAATAGGGAATCCTGAAGCTTCATTAGCTGCAATTGACATCAGATGTTTGACATAGGAATATGAATTTATCAAGTTTATGGTGGTCATAATTTAGAAAAAAAACAGATTTATTCTACTTTAAAGAATCATTTATCATTTGGAAAAATCCTGTTTTCACCTAAAAGTGAAGAGCTGATAACAACAACAAAAACCAAATTTTGTTTTTCTCTTACAATATAGCACTTTAAACTTTTAATATGCTTTATATAAAATGTTTCATTTGAGATTTAAAATAGTATGTGCTATTACTATTTCTAGTCCTATTTTACAAGTAAAGAAATAGAGACTCAAAGCAGTGGAATGATTTAAACAGTTGTATGTAGCTAAGTAATATCAGTGCTTAGATTTGGACCTATATCATCATGACTCTTAAGTCCAACATCCTTGGTTCTTATCCAAGACCCTTTATTAATAAGAAAATGGTGCAAAATAAATAACTTTGTCTGAGTTTTCATTGTATGTACAATATTGGGGTAGACCTAGATAATGGACTTGGCACACTCCATTTGTTTAAGAAGGATTTTTTGGTAAGAGCAGGACATCCATAGAAACTTTTTTTTCTCTTTTTAAAAAAATTATTTATTTTCATCCATATGCACATGTTTACTTTTAAATTACAATTTTTTCTTCTACTCTCCCTTCCCACTGCTATTCCCTCAGCAGGGAACAGTCAGGTAAGTATTGTACATACATATTTTGATAAATATGTTTACAAGTTAGTAATTTTAAGTATGAGGAATTATAATTAAGGGAAAGAGATACATAAGAGATAATTTTTTGTAAAGTCTTCATCAGATTCTGAAGAGTGTGTGTGTGTGTGTGTGTGTGTGTGTGTGTGTGTGTGTGTGTGTGTGTGTGTATTTCTTCCTCTGGATGGGGATAGTAATAATTCATAGCAACTCTAATACAGTTGTCATAGCTCTCTAAACTTCTGAGAGGAGTTGCTTCCATTAAGGGTTGTTCAACTCACAATGCTGCTGTTGATTTGTACATTATTCTCTTGGTTCTATGCCCTTCATTCAGCATCAGATCCCATAAGTCATTCCATACTACTCTTAAAATTCAAGCATTTATGGTTTCTTATAGAACAATAGTATTTCATAGTATTCACATACCATAATTTATCAACTCCACAATTTATGGTTATTCCTTCAATTTCCAGTTCTTTGATACTCCAAAAGAGTTGCTATGAATATTTTGGAACATATAGGGCTTTTCCCTTCATAGAAATTCTATTATATAAAAACTTACTAGCTTCTCTTGTTCTTTCAGGGAAAGAGAAGATTGTTGGGTCAAAAATTTCTATAAGAACACAGCCAAAAATCCCATACATCAACAGGAATACTGTATAACTACCCAAGATGGTCCCTGGTGCATTGCAGAAACAAGAATGGATATACATGCAGAATTTTAGTACTAAAAAAATGACCTTGGTTTTACTGTGGCTATGGTATTGTCTTTCTGTTTTTGATTTTTCTTCAAGGGCTGCATTTATTTATTTATATCTCTAATTATTATTTTAATGTTTGGTATTTGTCCTTCTTCATATCCTTGTTTTTTTTCTTTTTTTTCCAATGTTTCTTTCATTTTGTTTTTCTAATTACATGCAAAGGTAGTTTACCACATTCATCCAAGTGCAAGATTATTAGTTCTGTAACTATTTTACCATTCTTTCTTCCCTTCTTCTCTCCCAATGGTATCAAATAATCTTGTAAAAGTTGTACATTAGGGGCAGCTATGTGGAAGAGTGGATAGAGAACCCATCCCAGAATCAGGAGGACTTGAGTTCAAATGCAGCCTCAGATACTTATTAGTTGTGTGACCTTGGGCAAGTAACAACCCCATTGCCTTGCTAAAAAAAGTTTTACTTGTTCAATCAGATTTTATATATTTCCATATTAGCCATGTTGTAAAAGAGGAATTAGAAATAAAAGGGGAAAAATTCTTAGAAAAACAAAAAACATAAAAGGAGTTTTAAAAAGTCAACTTAGTATGATTTCCTCTACATTCAGACTTCATAGTTTTTTCTCTGGTTGTGGATAGCTTTGTCCATAGCAGGTCTCTTGTGTTATCCTTAATCTCCACGCTACTAAGAGAAACTGCATCCATCATAATTGATCATCTCAGAATGTTGTTGTTAATGTGTACAATGTTCTCTTGGTTCTGCTCATTTCACTCAGTATCAGATCATGCAAGTCTTTCCATGCTTCCATAGAGTCTGGCATCTCATTATTTCTTACAAAAGATTCATATGCCTTAACTTGTTCAATTATTCCTCAGTTGATGGATATCTCTTCAATTTCCATTTCTTTGTCACTAGAAAAACAACTAGTATAAATATTTTTAAACATGTGAGACCTTTTTCCCATTTTTAATGCTCTCTTTGGGACATAAGCCTAGTATTTATATGACTGGATCAAGGGGTATGTAGAGTTTTATTACCCTTCCAACATAATTACTGAATTCTCTCCAGAATGGCTAGATCAGTTCACAACTCCACTAACAGCATGAGTGTCACAATTTTCCCACATCCTCACTAACATTGATCATTTTTCATTTTTGTCATCTTAGTCAATCTAATATGTGTGAGATGGTACCTCAGAGTTGTTTTAATAAGCATTTCTCTAATTATTAGTTATTTGGACAATTTTTTTCATATCACTATAAAATCTTTAATTTTTTCAACATATCTTTAATTGGAGAATGACTTGGAATCTTATAGATTTGAATTAATTCCCTATATATTTTATAAATGCATCTTTTTTTCAGAAACACTAGCTGTGAAAATTATTTGCCGGTTTTCTGCATTCCTTCTACTTTTTGGCTGCCTTGAGCTTTTTTGTGCAAAATCTTTTTAATTTTAATATAGTTGATAACATCCATTTTGGAATTTATAATGTTCTTTATTGTTTAGTCATAAACTTCTCCCCTCTCCATAGATTCAACAGATAATTTCTTCTTCTCTTAATTGATCTATTGTATTTTCCTTAATATCTAATTCCTGTAGTCATTTAGACATTTTGGTGTAGGGCATGAGATGTTAACCTATGCCTGTGTTTTACCATGCTGTTCTGCAGTTTTTTCAGTAGTTTTTGTCACACAGTAAGTACTTATTTCAGAAGCTAGTGTCTTTGGGTTTATCAAACAGTAGATTACTATAGTCAATTACTGCTCTTTCCTTTGTACTTACTCTAATTCCCTGATCCATTACTTTTTGTTAGCCAGTATTAGATAATTTTGATTACTGCTATGTTATAATATAGTTTAGGTCTGGTACAGCTAGGCCACCTTCCTTAGCAATTTTTCATCAATTACCTTGATATTCCTGACACCAGGATGAATTTTGTTACCATATTTCTAGCTCTATAAAATAACTTTTTGGTAGTTTGATTGATGTAGAACTGAATAAATAATTTAATATGGGTAGAACTGTCATTCTTATTATATTAGCTCTACCTAACCATGAGCAGTTGATATTTTTCCAATTTTTTAGATCTGACTTTATTTGTGTTTAAATTATGTTGTAATTGTATTCATACAGTTTCTGGTTTTGTCTTGGGAAGAAGATTCCCAAGTATTTTATGGAATTTTTAAAAAATTCTTTTAAATGTAATTTCTCTTTCTAACTCTTACTTTTTGGATTTTTTGATAATATTTATAAACATGTCAATTTATATGGTTTTATTTTTATATTTTGCTACTTTGCTAAAGATGTTACTTGCTTCAAGTGTCTTTTGAGTTAATTTTTTAGGTTATTTCCTCTAAGTATTCTTTAAGGTAATTGTCTTAGATGATTCTCTAAGGTAATTATAATATTGTCAACAATGTTTAAAAGTTTTGCTTCTTTATGTTCTATTCTAATTCTTTTAATTTATTTATTCTTTTCTAATTGCTAAAGCTAACATTTCTAATACAAAATTGAATTGTAGATGTAATAGTAGGCATCCATGTTTTACCCTTTATCGTACTGGAAATGCTGCCAATACATATAATGTTTGGTATTGGTTTTAGATAGATAGATTTTTTTCATTTTAAAGAAAACCATTTACTCCTATGTTCTCTAGGGTTTTTTAAATAGAAATTGAGATGATCATATGATTTCTGCCAATGTTATTATTGATATGGTTGATTATATTGTTTTCCTAATATTTGATCATTTCTAATTGACTGGTATAAATCCTTCCTGATCATCCTATGTAATATCTTCTTATAATATCTTTGGTAAAATTTTATTTAAATTTTTTGCATCAATATTCATTGGGGAAATTGTTCTGTAATTTTTTGTCTGTCTTGGTTCCACCTGGGTAACTATAGAACTTTATCTTTTCCTGTTTATTAATAAGTTGTATAGAATTGGAATTAATTGTTCCTTAAATGTTTGGTGTAATTCACTGGTAAATACATTTGGCACAGGAGATTTTTACTTAGGGAGTTTATTGATGGTTTCTCCAATTTCTTTTTTCCTGAAATAAGGTTATTTAGATATCTTATTTACTCTTCCATTAAACTGAATGGATTCTATTTTTGTTAATCTTCCATTTCACTTATATTGATAGATTTATTGGAATACATTAGGGCCAATGAGTTCTAAATTATTACTTTAATTACCTCCATAATTGTAATGAGTTTACACTTCCCATTTTTGATATTGATAATTTGCCTTTCCCCCCTTTTTTAAAATCAGATTACCTGAAGTTTTATCTAAGAATTACAGTTCTCCCCATATTAAATAATTTTCATAAAATTATATCTTAATTTTGTTTATGTTCAATAACCTTTTATTTCAATTTTATTAATTTATTAATTTCTCCTTTGTACTATGTAGGAATTTTTAATATTTTTTACAAAATTCTTTTAGCTACATGCCCAATCCATTGATCTCCTCTTTCTCCACTTTATTCATATAATCATTTAGAGCTATAAAATTTCCCTTAAATTGCTTTGCCTGCATCCCACTATCTTTGGCAATTTTAAAAAACAAATTAGGCTATTTAGTTTCCCATTAATTTTAGTTCATCTTTCTACAATGTTTTATTACATGTAAGTTTAATTGCATCATAATCTGAAATAAAAATGCATTTAACAATTCTGCCTTTCTGCATTTGATTGAGAGATTTTTATGACCTAGTACATGAGGAGTTTTATGTAGGTCCCATGTAGTACAGAGCAAGAAAGTATATTAATTTCTTTCCCCATTCAGTTTTCTCCAGGGGTCTATCATATTTAAATTTTCTGAAATTCTATTCACCTTTTAACTTTCTTCTTGTTAATTTTGTGGTTATAGTTATCTAATTCTGAGAGAGGGACGTTGAGGTGTCCCACTCTTGTAGTTTTAATATAACTTCATGTAACTCATTCAGCTTCTCCTATAAAAAATTGGATGCTATACCTCTTGGTTCACATATGTTTAGTGATATTATTGTATTGCCTTTGGTATCTTTTTTTCAGAAGGTACATTTTCCTTCTTATAATTTTTAATGAAATCTATTTTTACTTTTTCTTTCTTTGAGATCAGGATTGCTAGCCCTGAATGTGTCATTTAATATGAAGTATAATATAAAAGCCTTCAAACTTTTACCTTTACTCTGTGTATATCTCTCTGCTTCAAATGTGTTTCTTTTAAGCAATATATTATAGGACTCTGATTTTTAATCCATTCTGCTATTTTCTTCCATTTTATGTGAGAGCTCATCCAATTCACATTTTAATTTTGTCTTTCCCTCCATGCCATCTTCCCCAGTTATACTTTTCTCTTTCCTTTTCCCTTACCCCTCTTCACTAATGTTTTGTTTCTGACTGCTACCTCCCAATCAGTCCTTTTCCTTCTGACTGCTATCTCTTGATCAATCCTTTTCCCTTTCCTTTTCCCTTTTTTTTTATCATTCCCTTATTCCACCATTCTTTCCCCTTTCTTCCCTCTTCCCTTCCCTGTAGGATGGGATCAATTTTTATACCCATATCGGAGTATATGATATTTCCTCTTTGGGTCAAATCTATGGTTTGATATATAAGCAATGTTAATGCATATTCAATTCATACCCAAAGCCTCTAAATGAGTACATGTTCTTCAACTGTTTCATTAGAAATATATTTATTAAGAGGCAAAAACATCTTCAAATTATAATCAATTTATACTTTAATTTCTAAATACCTTCTATCAAAACATATTACTAATGAACCAAATTATGATGTAAAGGAAAAAACACCTCATGATTCATTTATACCCACCTTCTCTAAATAAACTCCTTCCAATTGCATCTAAAATAACAAAGCAAAATCATTTCATCATGTATTTAGTTCTAGACCCTCTATATACAGTGTCTTCCTCTCACCCAAAACTATCCCAATATATCATCATGAGTTAAAGAATCATCTAAAGTAAAATCACTTCAAGATACATTTATACCTACTATGTATCCTGAAGAGGTCATGAAAAGTGTTAAAAATTCCACATGTACAAATATATTCATAGTACCTCTTTTGGTATCTCCAAAGAACTGTAAACTGAGGGTCTGTCCATCAATTGGGTCTGTCCACCAAATTGTGGTATATTTATGTGATAGAATTCTATTCTTCTATAAGAAATTATAAGGGTAGGGACTTAGAAAAGTATGCAAAGTCTTGCCTGATTTGATGCTGGGTGAAATGTGTAGAACCAAAAGAACATTATATACATTAACAGCAACAAAGGGTGATGATCATCCATGATAGACTTGTTTATTTCAGCTGAAAAAGACAATTGCAAAAGACTTGTTATGGAAAAAATACAATCCATATCCTGAAAGGAAACTGTGAAGATTAAATGAAGACCAAAGCTAATTACCATCAATTTTTAACAGTTATCTTATGTATTATGTATTATGCAATTTTGTTGTCTTAAATGTTTTCTTTCTTCGATTTGGATCTAATTCTTCTCTTACAATATTTGATTTTGTTCTATGATTAGCAAAGTCCATATCAGATTGTTTTCTACTGGGGACAGGGGGAAGGGAAGAGAGGGAAGAAGAAATATCGTAAACCTCAAAACCTTGCAAAACTGATTGGTAAAACTACCATTTTTTATAGTTTGAAATATAAATAAAATATTTCCTTAAAAAGAAATAATATTTGTGCTAAAAGACTGTTATCAACATATATAGAGAAATATCTAAGCCCAAGAGTCAATATCCAAAAGATCAAAGTTTAATAAATGAAGAAAATAAAAAAGATATATTTATGCCCCCCTCTAAAGTATATTCCCTCCCACTATGTTTAATATTTATTATCTAACATATCAGCTAAAGGATTTTCTCACTTTCATGATCAATCTATATCCATACATTCTCTAGGTATGCTTTTTATCATTCCTAAGAGAAATGCAATTCTCACTTGTTACAAGTTTTGTCTTCACATGTAGTGATGCATACAGTTCAATGTTCTTTACCAATGCTTTTCTTTTTTTTTTAGGTTTTTGAAAGGCAAATGGGGATAAGTGGCTTGCCCAGGGCCACACAGCTAGGTAATTATTAAGTGTCTGAGACCGGATTTGAACCCAGGTACTCCTGACTCCAGGGCCCTTGCTTTATCCACTGTGCCACCTAACTAACCTACTAATGCATTCCCCCCCCCCTTTCTATTTAACCTTTTATTCCTGCCTTCTATTTTATATTTGAAGATTAAATTTTCTGTTCAGTTTCTACTCTTGATCAGATAATTTTGAAATTCCTCTATTTTCTTGAAAGGCCTTTTTTTTTTTTTTGCCCTAAAAGTATATGCTGAATTTTTCACGATAGTTGATTCCTTGATATAATCCGGGCTTCTTGGCTTTCAAGAATATTTGATTCCAGGTCTTCCAATTCTTTAATGTTGGAGATTCTAAGACTTGTGTACTCCTAACTCTGGTTCCTTGTTTTCATATAATGTTATTATAATTGTTTCCTTTTGGTTGCTTGGAACATTTTCCTTTTACTGAGAATTCTAAAACTTGAGTACAACAATTCTTGGAGGTTTCTTTTTTTCTGGATTCTGTTTCTGCAGGTGATAAATGGATTTTTTCAAGGACTATTTTGTCTTCTTATTCTAGGTTATTGGGGCAGTTTCCATGAAAACTTCCTGAAATGTGTTTTCTAGGATCTTTTTTTGATCAGGGATTTCAGATAGAATAATTCCAAAATTATCTTTCATAAATCTATTTTCTAAGTTTTTCGCTAAGTTATACATTACATTTTCTTATTTTTTTAGCCCTTTAGTTTTGCTTGATGAAATCTTCCTTTTTCATCGATACCATAGTTTTTTTTTCACCAATAATAATTTTAAGTTCACTTAGAATTTGTTTCCTTAGTGGTTGATTACTTTTACTTCTTCATGAGTTATATTCTTTCTCTAGATTTTTTCAGTCTAATTTTTCACAATTGTCCTATGTGACTCTCATTGCGTTTCTCCATTTTTTTCCCCTTTACTTCTTTGGTTTTGAAAGTCCTCTTTGATTTCTTCCAAGAAGTCTTTTAAGATTTGAGGTCAATTCAGAAAGTCTTTGAGGCTTCAGATATGAGCACTCTGTCACTGTTTTTTTCTTATTAGGTGACATTTTTAGCCACCCTCTCAGAATAGTAGCTATCTATAGTTAACACTTTTTAGTTTTCTTTTTTAGTTTTGCTCATTTTGATAGTTGTGCTCTCCTCCTAAATCAGAGGAGTATAGTCCCAAGCTTTTTGTGTTGAGGCCAACATCTTGTCCCTGGTTTTCCACTTACCTTTCATTATACAGTGGCTTGTTTCCTTTGCTAGGGTAACTGAACTCAGTCTCATCTGTCACATCAGTGTTCCCAGGGCTCAAACTTTGTCTTCTGAGCTGAACTTGAGACCCTCACTGCTGGCCTGCTGTATCACTGGCTTGCTGAACCTTGAACTCAAGTGCACTGTAGCTCAGAGCCTTCTGCTTACTATTCAGCTCTCCCTATACTGAACTATAATTCCCTTTTACCAAGAAGAGATTGATCTTTACTGGAGTTCCTCTGTGATGTCTCAAGTTGAAAACTTATTTCATTCTTTTTTTTGTGAGAACTGTAGTTTTAATTTCTGTGTAGAGATTCATTTAAAATAGCTTCAGAAAAAAAACTTTGCGATTTTTCTAGCTTTGTGCCATCATCTTTACTTCACCTCAGAAATCCCCCATCCACGATGTTTTAAAAGAATGCTTTCTGACTTTAGCTCACAGTGAATGGTCTTGTTTCTATGGAGAACAGCTAGGGATTGCAAGATAGTTGGAGCAAATTTGAATGCCAGTTGGACATTGTAACCCTGACACTTGTTCTTTTGGATTAACCCATAGAATTCCATGCTTAGCCATTCAAATGTATTGTTCTGGGATGTAAAATTTCCTAGCATATGAATAATGTTCAAGATGTTTTTTTCTTTAATCCTGATTTTTAAGGTGCTCCAAAACCTTGCTTTCCTTGGCTGCTTTTCAATGAAATTACTTTTCATTACAAACCATCATCAATGAGAATGAATTTTGTAATAATATACTTGAGATTTTTGAAATACCAGAGTTTGAAAATAATCTTTATTTCCTTATATCTATAAACCAAGTAGGCCCAAGGGGCATGAATATAACCCTCCTCAGCATCATCCTAATCCTCATTGTTGGAACTGCAGTTGATGCCGAGACTTTTCTTCATATTTGAATCCAGACTTCAGAAAGAATAATTGATGATTTCTAACTTCTCTGAAGAAATTTCTTGACACTTAACCTGCTTTAATGCTTTTCAAGAGAGAG